>NW_026043821.1:0-300000 GCF_937001465.1 Orcinus orca | reverse complement strand
AGCCAAGTTTACATTCCGTGTATTAGTGATATCTTATGATGTTTCTTTTTCTGTGTGACTTATTTCAGTTAGAATCATCATACCTGAATCCACTCATTATGCTGCTATGGGCCTGATGACATAGATGTCATTGCTGAGTGATATTGCATTGTACGTAAGTACCACAACTTCTTTATCCATTTTTCGCTTTATGCGATATTGAACTTGCACCGTAAACGAGTTTCTTGTAAACAGAGCCATCCCAAACTTTGGGGTGGCTGTGTCTTTTTGATTTTAATTTCCCTAAGCTATAGGACCATAAGTGGAAGTGCCCTAGGCTCTGTTGCTTTGTTTTTTAGATGTTTCAGGAAACACCATACACTTCTCCTGAGTGGCTGTTGGCAATTTACATCCCGCCCATCAGCATAACAAGGCTCCCAGTTCTCCATGGCCTGTCCTGCCTTTCTGGATTTTACACTTTTTTCAGATGGCCCTTTTGACGGGGGGGAAGTGAGACTTCATTGTAGTGCAGATTTCCTTTGCAAGCTTGCTTGGTTGGCCAAAAAGGGCGCATGCGTTTTTTCCTGAATCTATTCAGGAAAAAACGCATACGCCCTTTTTGGCCAAGTGCATCATTGTCGACCTTCTGCCTCTTTTCCTATGCTTTAAATGCAATTCCAGTCTACCTCCTGAAATCGGTTTCCTGCAATTCTGCCCGGCTTTCAAGTCCTCTTGGCAGCCTTACTTCAGTATATTTTTGGATGATAGCTGTCATTTATAACTCTGCAGGTTTGTGAATTACAGTGCCCCTGAGCTCCTTTCTTCAACTCGCTTTCTTGTGAGCTGGCCGCAACACCGCAGGATTGCTTCAGGCCCTAATCTGGTTCCGGCATGGCACGCTGAGCCTTTGGTTAATTCCTCTTCCTGGTGGGAAATGAGAGTTAAATTTTCCCGTCCAGACACCTCCAGCTAGTCTCTCATTGGTTCTCCCTATTCCTGTTCATCTTCCGCGGAATTTGCAAACTGGGCCAAACAGGAGGTTAAAGGCACTGACTCTCCAAGTCGGGAGAGTGTTAGTAAAGCATCTGGAATGTTGCACCCGAGTACCAGGGGACGAGAACTGAGACATATTTCAACACGTCTCCCGATCACACGGTTGATCATACTCTGGGTTCCACATGCATGTTTTAGCTGAAGGAAGAATCCCTTAAACCTGGAGAGTTGAGACCCGTGGAATGGGTACCATGCAATATGACTTCGAAGGGTCTTCATTTGCTCACCAAAACTCTCCAATCCTATCACTGCTGCGTTTTTGCCCCTGTACTCACGATTGATTCACTTTCAGAGACATAGCAATCCATAGGTTTTAAGATACTTACTAGTCAGGTACATTATTAGGCGTTTAATATGGGGTTTTGAGTCCATTTCGTTGAGCAAGGAGTAGCTCTTGTCTATTACATATTTGGCTTAAGGAACTTTATCTGTGCTCATTTCAATCTCTGGTTTTATGCAGCACCCCAACTCACCTTTCCCCTTAAGCAAGCATAAGTTGGTTTTCTAAATTTGGGACCATGTTCTGTTTTGAAATTCAGATCCTGTGTAGCCAAGTTTACATTCCGTGTATTAGTGATATCTTATGATGTTTCTTTTTCTGTGTGACTTATTTCAGTTAGAATCATCATACCTGAATCCACTCATTATGCTGCTATGGGCCTGATGACATAGATGTCATTGCTGAGTGATATTGCATTGTACGTAAGTACCACAACTTCTTTATCCATTTTCCGCTTTATGCGATATTGAACTTGTACCGTAAACGAGTTTCTTGTAAACAGAGCCATCCCAAACTTTGGGGTGGCTGTGTCTTTTTGATTTTAATTTCCCTAAGCTATAGGACCATAAGTGGAAGTGCCCTAGGCTCTGTTGCTTTGTTTTTTAGATGTTTCAGGAAACACCATACACTTCTCCTGAGTGGCTGTTGGCAATTTACATCCCGCCCATCAGCATAACAAGGCTCCCAGTTCTCCATGGCCTGTCCTGCCTTTCTGGATTTTACACTTTTTTCAGATGGCCCTTTTGACGGGGGGGAAGTGAGACTTCATTGTAGTGCAGATTTCCTTTGCAAGCTTGCTTGGTTGGCCAAAAAGGGCGTATGCGTTTTTTTTCCTGAATATATTCAGGAAAAAACGCATACGCCCTTTTTGGCCAAGTGCATCATTGTCGACCTTCTGCCTCTTTTCCTATGCTTTAAATGCAATTCCAGTCTACCTCCTGAAATCGGTTTCCTGCAATTCTGCCCGGCTTTCAAGTCCTCTTGGCAGCCTTACTTCAGTATATTTTTGGATGATAGCTGTCATTTATAACTCTGCAGGTTTGTGAATTACAGTGCCCCTGAGCTCCTTTCTTCAACTCGCTTTCTTGTGAGCTGGCCGCAACACCGCAGGATTGCTTCAGGCCCTAATCTGGTTCCGGCATGGCACGCTGAGCCTTTGGTTAATTCCTCTTCCTGGTGGGAAATGAGAGTTAAATTTTCCCGTCCAGACACCTCCAGCTAGTCTCTCATTGGTTCTCCCTATTCCTGTTCATCTTCCGCGGAATTTGCAAACTGGGCCAAACAGGAGGTTAAAGGCACTGACTCTCCAAGTCGGGAGAGTGTTACTAAAGCATCTGGAATGTTGCACCCGAGTACCAGGGGACGAGAACTGAGACATATTTCAACACGTCTCCCGATCACACGGTTGATCATACTCTGGGTTCCACATGCATGTTTTAGCTGAAGGAAGAATCCCTTAAACCTGGAGAGTTGAGACCCGTGGAATGGGTACCATGCAATATGACTTCGAAGGGTCTTCATTTGCTCACCAAAACTCTCCAATCCTATCACTGCTGCGTTTTTGCCCCTGTACTCACGATTGATTCACTTTCAGAGACATAGCAATCCATAAGTTTTAAGATACTTACTAGTCAGGTACATTATTAGGCGTTTAATATGGGGTTTTGAGTCCATTTCGTTGAGCAAGGAGTAGCTCTTGTCTATTACATATTTGGCTTAAGGAACTTTATCTGTGCTCATTTCAATCTCTGGTTTTATGCAGCACCCCAACTCACCTTTCCCCTTAAGCAAGCATAAGTTGATTTTCTAAATTTGGGACCATGTTCTGTTTTGAAATTCAGTTCCTGTGTAGCCAAGTTTACATTCCGTGTATTAGTGATATCTTATGATGTTTCTTTTTCTGTGTGACTTATTTCAGTTAGAATCATCATACCTGAATCCACTGATTATGCTGCTATGGGCCTGATGACATAGATGTCATTGCTGAGTGATATTGCATTGTACGTAAGTACCACAACTTCTTTATCCATTTTCCGCTTTATGCGATATTGAACTTGTACCGTAAACGAGTTTCTTGTAAACAGAGCCATCCCAAACTTTGGGGTGGCTGTGTCTTTTTGATTTTAATTTCCCTAAGCTATAGCACCATAAGTGGAATTGCCCTAGGCTCTGTTGCTTTGTTTTTTAGATGTTTCAGGAAACACCATACACTTCTCCTGAGTGGCTGTTGGCAATTTACATCCCGCCCATCAGCATAACAAGGCTCCCAGTTCTCCATGGCCTGTCCTGCCTTTCTGGATTTTACACTTTTTTCAGATGGCCCTTTTGATGGGGGGGGGGAAGTGAGACTTCATTGTAGTGCAGATTTCCTTTGCAAGCTTGCTTGGTTGGCCAAAAAGGGCGTATGCGTTTTTTCCTGAATATATTCAGGAAAAAACGCATACGCCCTTTTTGGCCAAGTGCATCATTGTCGACCTTCTGCCTCTTTTCCTATGCTTTAAATGCAATTCCAGTCTACCTCCTGAAATCGGTTTCCTGCAATTCTGCCCGGCTTTCAAGTCCTCTTGGCAGCCTTACTTCAGTATATTTTTGGATGATAGCTGTCATTTATAACTCTGCAGGTTTGTGAATTACAGTGCCCCTGAGCTCCTTTCTTCAACTCGCTTTCTTGTGAGCTGGCCGCAACACCGCAGGATTGCTTCAGGCCCTAATCTGGTTCCGGCATGGCACGCTGAGCCTTTGGTTAATTCCTCTTCCTGGTGGGAAATGAGAGTTAAATTTTCCCGTCCAGACACCTCCAGCTAGTCTCTCATTGGTTCTCCCTATTCCTGTTCATCTTCCGCGGAATTTGCAAACTGGGCCAAACAGGAGGTTAAAGGCACTGACTCTCCAAGTCGGGAGAGTGTTAGTAAAGCATCTGGAATGTTGCACCCGAGTACCAGGGGACGAGAACTGAGACATATTTCAACACGTCTCCCGATCACACGGTTGATCATACTCTGGGTTCCACATGCATGTTTTAGCTGAAGGAAGAATCCCTTAAACCTGGAGAGTTGAGACCCGTGGAATGGGTACCATGCAATATGACTTCAAAGGGTCTTCATTTGCTCACCAAAACTCTCCAATCCTATCACTGCTGCGTTTTTGCCCCTGTACTCACGATTGATTCACTTTCAGAGACATAGCAATCCATAGGTTTTAAGATACTTACTAGTCAGGTACATTATTAGGCGTTTAATATGGGGTTTTGAGTCCATTTCGTTGAGCAAGGAGTAGCTCTTGTCTATTACATATGTGGCTTAAGGAACTTTATCTGTGCTCATTTCAATCTCTGGTTTTATGCAGCACCCCAACTCACCTTTCCCCTTAAGCAAGCATAAGTTGGTTTTCTAAATTTGGGACCATGTTCTGTTTTGAAATTCAGTTCCTGTGTAGCCAAGTTTACATTCCGTGTATTAGTGATATCTTATGATGTTTCTTTTTCTGTGTGACTTATTTCAGTTAGAATCATCATACCTGAATCCACTCATTATGCTGCTATGGGCCTGATGACATAGATGTCATTGCTGAGTGATATTGCATTGTACGTAAGTACCACAACTTCTTTATCCATTTTTCGCTTTATGCGATATTGAACTTGTACCGTAAACGAGTTTCTTGTAAACAGAGCCATCCCAAACTTTGGGGTGGCTGTGTCTTTTTGATTTTAATTTCCCTAAGCTATAGGACCATAAGTGGAAGTGCCCTAGGCTCTGTTGCTTTGTTTTTTAGATGTTTCAGGAAACACCATACACTTCTCCCGAGTGGCTGTTGGCAAGTTACATCCCGCCCATCAGCATAACAAGGCTCCCAGTTCTCCATGGCCTGTCCTGCCTTTCTGGATTTTACACTTTTTTCAGATGGCCCTTTTGACGGGGGGGGGGAAGTGAGACTTCATTGTAGTGCAGATTTCCTTTGCAAGCTTGCTTGGTTGGCCAAAAAGGGCGTATGCGTTTTTTCCTGAATATATTCAGGAAAAAATGCATACACCCTTTTTGGCCAAGTGCATCATTGTCGACCTTCTGCCTCTTTTCCTATGCTTTAAATGCAATTCCAGTCTACCTCCTGAAATCGGTTTCCTGCAATTCTGCCCGGCTTTCAAGTCCTCTTGGCAGCCTTACTTCAGTATATTTTTGGATGATAGCTGTCATTTATAACTCTGCAGGTTTGTGAATTACAGTGCCCCTGAGCTCCTTTCTTCAACTCGCTTTCTTGTGAGCTGGCCGCAACACCGCAGGATTGCTTCAGGCCCTAATCTGGTTCCGGCATGGCACACTGAGCCTTTGGTTAATTCCTCTTCCTGGTGGGAAATGAGAGTTAAATTTTCCCGTCCAGACACCTCCAGCTAGTCTCTCATTGGTTCTCCCTATTCCTGTTCATCTTCCGCGGAATTTGCAAACTGGGCCAAACAGGAGGTTAAAGGCACTGACTCTCCAAGTCGGGAGAGTGTTAGTAAAGCATCTGGAATGTTGCACCCGAGTACCAGGGGACGAGAACTGAGACATATTTCAACACGTCTCCCGATCACACGGTTGATCATACTCTGGGTTCCACATGCATGTTTTAGCTGAAGGAAGAATCCCTTAAACCTGGAGAGTTGAGACCCGTGGAATGGGTACCATGCAATATGACTTCAAAGGGTCTTCATTTGCTCACCAAAACTCTCCAATCCTATCACTGCTGCGTTTTTGCCCCTGTACTCACGATTGATTCACTTTCAGAGACATAGCAATCCATAGGTTTTAAGATACTTACTAGTCAGGTACATTATTAGGCGTTTAATATGGGGTTTTGAGTCCATTTCGTTGAGCAAGGAGTAGCTCTTGTCTATTACATATTTGACTTAAGGAACTTTATCTGTGCTCATTTCAATCTCTGGTTTTATGCAGCACCCCAACTCACCTTTCCCCTTAAGCAAGCATAAGTTGGTTTTCTAAATTTGGGACCATGTTCTGTTTTGAAATTCAGTTCCTGTGTAGCCAAGTTTACATTCCGTGTAATTAGTGATATCTTATGATGTTTCTTTTTCTGTGTGACTTATTTCAGTTAGAATCATCATACCTGAATCCACTCATTATGCTGCTATGGGCCTGATGACATAGATGTCATTGCTGAGTGATATTGCATTGTACGTAAGTACCACAACTTCTTTATCCATTTTTCGCTTTATGCGATATTGAACTTGTACCGTAAACGAGTTTCTTGTAAACAGAGCCATCCCAAACTTTGGGGTGGCTGTGTCTTTTTGATTTTAATTTCCCTAAGCTATAGGACCATAAGTGGAAGTGCCCTAGGCTCTGTTGCTTTGTTTTTTAGATGTTTCAGGAAACACCATACACTTCTCCCGAGTGGCTGTTGGCAATTTACATCCCGCCCATCAGCATAACAAGGCTCCCAGTTCTCCATGGCCTGTCCTGCCTTTCTGGATTTTACACTTTTTTCAGATGGCCCTTTTGACGGGGGGGGGGGGGGGGGGAAGTGAGACTTCATTGTAGTGCAGATTTCCTTTGCAAGCTTGCTTGGTTGGCCAAAAAGGGCGTATGCGTTTTTTCCTGAATATATTCAGGAAAAAACGCATACGCCCTTTTTGGCCAAGTGCATCATTGTCGACCTTCTGCCTCTTTTCCTATGCTTTAAATGCAATTCCAGTCTACCTCCTGAAATCGGTTTCCTGCAATTCTGCCCAGCTTTCAAGTCCTCTTGGCAGCCTTACTTCAGTATATTTTTGGATGATAGCTGTCATTTATAACTCTGCAGGTTTGTGAATTACAGTGCCCCTGAGCTCCTTTCTTCAACTCGCTTTCTTGTGAGCTGGCCGCAACACCGCAGGATTGCTTCAGGCCCTAATCTGGTTCCGGCATGGCACGCTGAGCCTTTGGTTAATTCCTCTTCCTGGTGGGAAATGAGAGTTAAATTTTCCCGTCCAGACACCTCCAGCTAGTCTCTCATTGGTTCTCCCTATTCCTGTTCATCTTCCGCGGAATTTGCAAACTGGGCCAAACAGGAGGTTAAAGGCACTGACTCTCCAAGTCGGGAGAGTGTTAGTAAAGCATCTGGAATGTTGCACCCGAGTACCAGGGGACGAGAACTGAGACATATTTCAACACGTCTCCCGATCACACGGTTGATCATACTCTGGGTTCCACATGCATGTTTTAGCTGAAGGAAGAATCCCTTAAACCTGGAGAGTTGAGACCCGTGGAATGGGTACCATGCAATATGACTTCAAAGGGTCTTCATTTGCTCACCAAAACTCTCCAATCCTATCACTGCTGCGTTTTTGCCCCTGTACTCACGATTGATTCACTTTCAGAGACATAGCAATCCATAGGTTTTAAGATACTTACTAGTCAGGTACATTATTAGGCGTTTAATATGGGGTTTTGAGTCCATTTCGTTGAGCAAGGAGTAGCTCTTGTCTATTACATATGTGGCTTAAGGAACTTTATCTGTGCTCATTTCAATCTCTGGTTTTATGCAGCACCCCAACTCACCTTTCCCCTTAAGCAAGCATAAGTTGGTTTTCTAAATTTGGGAGCATGTTCTGTTTTGAAATTCAGTTCCTGTGTAGCCAAGTTTACATTCCGTGTATTAGTGATATCTTATGATGTTTCTTTTTCTGTGTGACTTATTTCAGTTAGAATCATCATACCTGAATCCACTCATTATGCTGCTATGGGCCTGATGACATAGATGTCATTGCTGAGTGATATTGCATTGTACGTAAGTACCACAACTTCTTTATCCATTTTTCGCTTTATGCGATATTGAACTTGTACCGTAAACGAGTTTCTTGTAAACAGAGCCATCCCAAACTTTGGGGTGGCTGTGTCTTTTTGATTTTAATTTCCCTAAGCTATAGGACCATAAGTGGAAGTGCCCTAGGCTCTGTTGCTTTGTTTTTTAGATGTTTCAGGAAACACCATACACTTCTCCCGAGTGGCTGTTGGCAATTTACATCCCGCCCATCAGCATAACAAGGCTCCCAGTTCTCCATGGCCTGTCCTGCCTTTCTGGATTTTACACTTTTTTCAGATTCCCCTTTTGACGGGGGGGGGGGGGAAGTGAGACTTCATTGTAGTGCAGATTTCCTTTGCAAGCTTGCTTGGTTGGCCAAAAAGGGCGTATGCGTTTTTTCCTGAATATATTCAGGAAAAAACGCATACGCCCTTTTTGGCCAAGTGCATCATTGTCGACCTTCTGCCTCTTTTCCTATGCTTTAAATGCAATTCCAGTCTACCTCCTGAAATCGGTTTCCTGCAATTCTGCCCGGCTTTCAAGTCCTCTTGGCAGCCTTACTTCAGTATATTTTTGGATGATAGCTGTCATTTATAACTCTGCAGGTTTGTGAATTACAGTGCCCCTGAGCTCCTTTCTTCAACTCGCTTTCTTGTGAGCTGGCCGCAACACCGCAGGATTGCTTCAGGCCCTAATCTGGTTCCGGCATGGCACGCTGAGCCTTTGGTTAATTCCTCTTCCTGGTGGGAAATGAGAGTTAAATTTTCCCGTCCAGACACCTCCAGCTAGTCTCTCATTGGTTCTCCCTATTCCTGTTCATCTTCCGCGGAATTTGCAAACTGGGCCAAACAGGAGGTTAAAGGCACTGACTCTCCAAGTCGGGAGAGTGTTAGTAAAGCATCTGGAATGTTGCACCCGAGTACCAGGGGACGAGAACTGAGACATATTTCAACACGTCTCCCGATCACACGGTTGATCATACTCTGGGTTCCACATGCATGTTTTAGCTGAAGGAAGAATCCCTTAAACCTGGAGAGTTGAGACCCGTGGAATGGGTACCATGCAATATGACTTCAAAGGGTCTTCATTTGCTCACCAAAACTCTCCAATCCTATCACTGCTGCGTTTTTGCCCCTGTACTCACGATTGATTCACTTTCAGAGACATAGCAATCCATAGGTTTTAAGATACTTACTAGTCAGGTACATTATTAGGCGTTTAATATGGGGTTTTGAGTCCATTTCGTTGAGCAAGGAGTAGCTCTTGTCTATTACATATTTGGCTTAAGGAACTTTATCTGTGCTCATTTCAATCTCTGGTTTTATGCAGCACCCCAACTCACCTTTCCCCTTAAGCAAGCATAAGTTGGTTTTCTAAATTTGGGAGCATGTTCTGTTTTGAAATCCAGTTCCTGTGTAGCCAAGTTTACATTCCGTGTATTAGTGATATCTTATGATGTTTCTTTTTCTGTGTGACTTATTTCAGTTAGAATCATCATACCTGAATCCACTCATTATGCTGCTATGGGCCTGATGACATAGATGTCATTGCTGAGTGATATTGCATTGTACGTAAGTACCACAACTTCTTTATCCATTTTTCGCTTTATGCGATATTGAACTTGTACCGTAAACGAGTTTCTTGTAAACAGAGCCATCCCAAACTTTGGGGTGGCTGTGTCTTTTTGATTTTAATTTCCCTAAGCTATAGGACCATAAGTGGAAGTGCCCTAGGCTCTGTTGCTTTGTTTTTTAGATGTTTCAGGAAACACCATACACTTCTCCCGAGTGGCTGTTGGCAAGTTACATCCCGCCCATCAGCATAACAAGGCTCCCAGTTCTCCATGGCCTGTCCTGCCTTTCTGGATTTTACACTTTTTTCAGATGGCCCTTTTGACGGGGGGGGGGGGGGAAGTGAGACTTCATTGTAGTGCAGATTTCCTTTGCAAGCTTGCTTGGTTGGCCAAAAAGGGCGTATGCGTTTTTTCCTGAATATATTCAGGAAAAAACGCATACGCCCTTTTTGGCCAAGTGCATCATTGTCGACCTTCTGCCTCTTTTCCTATGCTTTAAATGCAATTCCAGTCTACCTCCTGAAATCGGTTTCCTGCAATTCTGCCCGGCTTTCAAGTCCTCTTGGCAGCCTTACTTCAGTATATTTTTGGATGATAGCTGTCATTTATAACTCTGCAGGTTTGTGAATTACAGTGCCCCTGAGCTCCTTTCTTCAACTCGCTTTCTTGTGAGCTGGCCGCAACACCGCAGGATTGCTTCAGGCCCTAATCTGGTTCCGGCATGGCACGCTGAGCCTTTGGTTAATTCCTCTTCCTGGTGGGAAATGAGAGTTAAATTTTCCCGTCCAGACACCTCCAGCTAGTCTCTCATTGGTTCTCCCTATTCCTGTTCATCTTCCGCGGAATTTGCAAACTGGGCCAAACAGGAGGTTAAAGGCACTGACTCTCCAAGTCGGGAGAGTGTTAGTAAAGCATCTGGAATGTTGCACCCGAGTACCAGGGGACGAGAACTGAGACATATTTCAACACGTCTCCCGATCACACGGTTGATCATACTCTGGGTTCCACATGCATGTTTTAGCTGAAGGAAGAATCCCTTAAACCTGGAGAGTTGAGACCCGTGGAATGGGTACCATGCAATATGACTTCAAAGGGTCTTCATTTGCTCACCAAAACTCTCCAATCCTATCACTGCTGCGTTTTTGCCCCTGTACTCACGATTGATTCACTTTCAGAGTCATAGCAATCCATAGGTTTTAAGATACTTACTAGTCAGGTACATTATTAGGCGTTTAATATGGGGTTTTGAGTCCATTTCGTTGAGCAAGGAGTAGCTCTTGTCTATTACATATGTGGCTTAAGGAACTTTATCTGTGCTCATTTCAATCTCTGGTTTTATGCAGCACCCCAACTCACCTTTCCCCTTAAGCAAGCATAAGTTGGTTTTCTAAATTTGGGACCATGTTCTGTTTTGAAATTCAGTTCCTGTGTAGCCAAGTTTACATTCCGTGTATTAGTGATATCTTATGATGTTTCTTTTTCTGTGTGACTTATTTCAGTTAGAATCATCATACCTGAATCCACTCATTATGCTGCTATGGGCCTGATGACATAGATGTCATTGCTGAGTGATATTGCATTGTACGTAAGTACCACAACTTCTTTATCCATTTTTCGCTTTATGCGATATTGAACTTGTACCGTAAACGAGTTTCTTGTAAACAGAGCCATCCCAAACTTTGGGGTGGCTGTGTCTTTTTGATTTTAATTTCCCTAAGCTATAGGACCATAAGTGGAAGTGCCCTAGGCTCTGTTGCTTTGTTTTTTAGATGTTTCAGGAAACACCATACACTTCTCCCGAGTGGCTGTTGGCAATTTACATCCCGCCCATCAGCATAACAAGGCTCCCAGTTCTCCATGGCCTGTCCTGCCTTTCTGGATTTTACACTTTTTTCAGATGGCCCTTTTGACGGGGGGGAAGTGAGACTTCACTGTAGTGCAGATTTCCTTTGCAAGCTTGCTTGGTTGGCCAAAAAGGGCGTATGCGTTTTTTCCTGAATATATTCAGGAAAAAACGCATACGCCCTTTTTGGCCAAGTGCATCATTGTCGACCTTCTGCCTCTTTTCCTATGCTTTAAATGCAATTCCAGTCTACCTCCTGAAATCGGTTTCCTGCAATTCTGCCCGGCTTTCAAGTCCTCTTGGCAGCCTTACTTCAGTATATTTTTGGATGATAGCTGTCATTTATAACTCTGCAGGTTTGTGAATTACAGTGCCCCTGAGCTCCTTTCTTCAACTCGCTTTCTTGTGAGCTGGCCGCAACACCGCAGGATTGCTTCAGGCCCTAATCTGGTTCCGGCATGGCACGCTGAGCCTTTGGTTAATTCCTCTTCCTGGTGGGAAATGAGAGTTAAATTTTCCCGTCCAGACACCTCCAGCTAGTCTCTCATTGGTTCTCCCTATTCCTGTTCATCTTCCGCGGAATTTGCAAACTGGGCCAAACAGGAGGTTAAAGGCACTGACTCTCCAAGTCGGGAGAGTGTTAGTAAAGCATCTGGATTGTTGCACCCGAGTACCAGGGGACGAGAACTGAGACATATTTCAACACGTCTCCCGATAACACGGTTGATCATACTCTGGGTTCCACATGCATGTTTTAGCTGAAGGAAGAATCCCTTAAACCTGGAGAGTTGAGACCCGTGGAATGGGTACCATGCAATATGACTTCAAAGGGTCTTCATTTGCTCACCAAAACTCTCCAATCCTATCACTGCTGCGTTTTTGCCCCTGTACTCACGATTGATTCACTTTCAGAGACATAGCAATCCATAGGTTTTAAGATACTTAGTAGTCAGGTACATTATTAGGCGTTTAATATGGGGTTTTGAGTCCATTTCGTTGAGCAAGGAGTAGCTCTTGTCTATTACATATTTGGCTTAAGGAACTTTATCTGTGCTCATTTCAATCTCTGGTTTTATGCAGCACCCCAACTCACCTTTCCCCTTAAGCAAGCATAAGTTGGTTTTCTAAATTTGGGACCATGTTCTGTTTTGAAATCCAGTTCCTGTGTAGCCAAGTTTACATTCCGTGTATTAGTGATATCTTATGATGTTTCTTTTTCTGTGTGACTTATTTCAGTTAGAATCATCATACCTGAATCCACTCATTATGCTGCTATGGGCCTGATGACATAGATGTCATTGCTGAGTGATATTGCATTGTACGTAAGTACCACAACTTCTTTATCCATTTTTCGCTTTATGCGATATTGAACTTGTACCGTAAACGAGTTTCTTGTAAACAGAGCCATCCCAAACTTTGGGGTGGCTGTGTCTTTTTGATTTTAATTTCCCTAAGCTATAGGACCATAAGTGGAAGTGCCCTAGGCTCTGTTGCTTTGTTTTTTAGATGTTTCAGGAAACACCATACACTTCTCCCGAGTGGCTGTTGGCAATTTACATCCCGCCCATCAGCATAACAAGGCTCCCAGTTCTCCATGGCCTGTCCTGCCTTTCTGGATTTTACACTTTTTTCAGATGGCCCTTTTGACGGGGGGGAAGTGAGACTTCACTGTAGTGCAGATTTCCTTTGCAAGCTTGCTTGGTTGGCCAAAAAGGGCGTATGCGTTTTTTCCTGAATATATTCAGGAAAAAACGCATACGCCCTTTTTGGCCAAGTGCATCATTGTCGACCTTCTGCCTCTTTTCCTATGCTTTAAATGCAATTCCAGTCTACCTCCTGAAATCGGTTTCCTGCAATTCTGCCCGGCTTTCAAGTCCTCTTGGCAGCCTTACTTCAGTATATTTTTGGATGATAGCTGTCATTTATAACTCTGCAGGTTTGTGAATTACAGTGCCCCTGAGCTCCTTTCTTCAACTCGCTTTCTTGTGAGCTGGCCGCAACACCGCAGGATTGCTTCAGGCCCTAATCTGGTTCCGGCATGGCACGCTGAGCCTTTGGTTAATTCCTCTTCCTGGTGGGAAATGAGAGTTAAATTTTCCCGTCCAGACACCTCCAGCTAGTCTCTCATTGGTTCTCCCTATTCCTGTTCATCTTCCGCGGAATTTGCAAACTGGGCCAAACAGGAGGTTAAAGGCACTGACTCTCCAAGTCGGGAGAGTGTTAGTAAAGCATCTGGAATGTTGCACCCGAGTACCAGGGGACGAGAACTGAGACATATTTCAACACGTCTCCCGATCACACGGTTGATCATACTCTGGGTTCCACATGCATGTTTTAGCTGAAGGAAGAATCCCTTAAACCTGGAGAGTTGAGACCCGTGGAATGGGTACCATGCAATATGACTTCAAAGGGTCTTCATTTGCTCACCAAAACTCTCCAATCCTATCACTGCTGCGTTTTTGCCCCTGTACTCACGATTGATTCACTTTCAGAGACATAGCAATCCATAGGTTTTAAGATACTTACTAGTCAGGTACATTATTAGGCGTTTAATATGGGGTTTTGAGTCCATTTCGTTGAGCAAGGAGTAGCTCTTGTCTATTACATATTTGGCTTAAGGAACTTTATCTGTGCTCATTTCAATCTCTGGTTTTATGCAGCACCCCAACTCACCTTTCCCCTTAAGCAAGCATAAGTTGGTTTTCTAAATTTGGGACCATGTTCTGTTTTGAAATCCAGTTCCTGTGTAGCCAAGTTTACATTCCGTGTATTAGTGATATCTTATGATGTTTCTTTTTCTGTGTGACTTATTTCAGTTAGAATCATCATACCTGAATCCACTCATTATGCTGCTATGGGCCTGATGACATAGATGTCATTGCTGAGTGATATTGCATTGTACGTAAGTACCACAACTTCTTTATCCATTTTTCGCTTTATGCGATATTGAACTTGTACCGTAAACGAGTTTCTTGTAAACAGAGCCATCCCAAACTTTGGGGTGGCTGTGTCTTTTTGATTTTAATTTCCCTAAGCTATAGGACCATAAGTGGAAGTGCCCTAGGCTCTGTTGCTTTGTTTTTTAGATGTTTCAGGAAACACCATACACTTCTCCCGAGTGGCTGTTGGCAATTTACATCCCGCCCATCAGCATAACAAGGCTCCCAGTTCTCCATGGCCTGTCCTGCCTTTCTGGATTTTACACTTTTTTCAGATGGCCCTTTTGACGGGGGGGGGGGGGAAGTGAGACTTCATTGTAGTGCAGATTTCCTTTGCAAGCTTGCTTGGTTGGCCAAAAAGGGCGTATGCGTTTTTTCCTGAATATATTCAGGAAAAAACGCATACGCCCTTTTTGGCCAAGTGCATCATTGTCGACCTTCTGCCTCTTTTCCTATGCTTTAAATGCAATTCCAGTCTACCTCCTGAAATCGGTTTCCTGCAATTCTGCCCGGCTTTCAAGTCCTCTTGGCAGCCTTACTTCAGTATATTTTTGGATGATAGCTGTCATTTATAACTCTGCAGGTTTGTGAATTACAGTGCCCCTGAGCTCCTTTCTTCAACTCGCTTTCTTGTGAGCTGGCCGCAACACCGCAGGACTGCTTCAGGCCCTAATCTGGTTCCGGCATGGCACGCTGAGCCTTTGGTTAATTCCTCTTCCTGGTGGGAAATGAGAGTTAAATTTTCCCGTCCAGACACCTCCAGCTAGTCTCTCATTGGTTCTCCCTATTCCTGTTCATCTTCCGCGGAATTTGCAAACTGGGCCAAACAGGAGGTTAAAGGCACTGACTCTCCAAGTCGGGAGAGTGTTAGTAAAGCATCTGGAATGTTGCACCCGAGTACCAGGGGACGAGAACTGAGACATATTTCAACACGTCTCCCGATCACACGGTTGATCATACTCTGGGTTCCACATGCATGTTTTAGCTGAAGGAAGAATCCCTTAAACCTGGAGAGTTGAGACCCGTGGAATGGGTACCATGCAATATGACTTCAAAGGGTCTTCATTTGCTCACCAAAACTCTCCAATCCTATCACTGCTGCGTTTTTGCCCCTGTACTCACGATTGATTCACTTTCAGAGACATAGCAATCCATAGGTTTTAAGATACTTACTAGTCAGGTACATTATTAGGCGTTTAATATGGGGTTTTGAGTCCATTTCGTTGAGCAAGGAGTAGCTCTTGTCTATTACATATTTGGCTTAAGGAACTTTATCTGTGCTCATTTCAATCTCTGGTTTTATGCAGCACCCCAACTCACCTTTCCCCTTAAGCAAGCATAAGTTGGTTTTCTAAATTTGGGACCATGTTCTGTTTTGAAATCCAGTTCCTGTGTAGCCAAGTTTACATTCCGTGTATTAGTGATATCTTATGATGTTTCTTTTTCTGTGTGACTTATTTCAGTTAGAATCATCATACCTGAATCCACTCATTATGCTGCTACGGGCCTGATGACATAGATGTCATTGCTGAGTGATATTGCATTGTACGTAAGTACCACAACTTCTTTATCCATTTTTCGCTTTATGCGATATTGAACTTGTACCGTAAACGAGTTTCTTGTAAACAGAGCCATCCCAAACTTTGGGGTGGCTGTGTCTTTTTGATTTTAATTTCCCTAAGCTATAGGACCATAAGTGGAAGTGCCCTAGGCTCTGTTGCTTTGTTTTTTAGATGTTTCAGGAAACACCATACACTTCTCCCGAGTGGCTGTTGGCAATTCACATCCCGCCCATCAGCATAACAAGGCTCCCAGTTCTCCATGGCCTGTCCTGCCTTTCTGGATTTTACACTTTTTTCAGATGGCCCTTTTGACGGGGGGGGAGTGAGACTTCATTGTAGTGCAGATTTCCTTTGCAAGCTTGCTTGGTTGGCCAAAAAGGGCGTATGCGTTTTTTCCTGAATATATTCAGGAAAAAACGCATACGCCCTTTTTGGCCAAGTGCATCATTGTCGACCTTCTGCCTCTTTTCCTATGCTTTAAATGCAATTCCAGTCTACCTCCTGAAATCGGTTTCCTGCAATTCTGCCCGGCTTTCAAGTCCTCTTGGCAGCCTTACTTCAGTATATTTTTGGATGATAGCTGTCATTTATAACTCTGCAGGTTTGTGAATTACAGTGCCCCTGAGCTCCTTTCTTCAACTCGCTTTCTTGTGAGCTGGCCGCAACACCGCAGGATTGCTTCAGGCCCTAATCTGGTTCCGGCATGGCACGCTGAGCCTTTGGTTAATTCCTCTTCCTGGTGGGAAATGAGAGTTAAATTTTCCCGTCCAGACACCTCCAGCTAGTCTCTCATTGGTTCTCCCTATTCCTGTTCATCTTCCGCGGAATTTGCAAACTGGGCCAAACAGGAGGTTAAAGGCACTGACTCTCCAAGTCGGGAGAGTGTTAGTAAAGCATCTGGAATGTTGCACCCGAGTACCAGGGGACGAGAACTGAGACATATTTCAACACGTCTCCCGATCACACGGTTGATCATACTCTGGGTTCCACATGCATGTTTTAGCTGAAGGAAGAATCCCTTAAACCTGGAGAGTTGAGACCCGTGGAATGGGTACCATGCAATATGACTTCAAAGGGTCTTCATTTGCTCACCAAAACTCTCCAATCCTATCACTGCTGCGTTTTTGCCCCTGTACTCACGATTGATTCACTTTCAGAGACATAGCAATCCATAGGTTTTAAGATACTTACTAGTCAGGTACATTATTAGGCGTTTAATATGGGGTTTTGAGTCCATTTCGTTGAGCAAGGAGTAGCTCTTGTCTATTACATATTTGGCTTAAGGAACTTTATCTGTGCTCATTTCAATCTCTGGTTTTATGCAGCACCCCAACTCACCTTTCCCCTTAAGCAAGCATAAGTTGGTTTTCTAAATTTGGGAGCATGTTCTGTTTTGAAATCCAGTTCCTGTGTAGCCAAGTTTACATTCCGTGTATTAGTGATATCTTATGATGTTTCTTTTTCTGTGTGACTTATTTCAGTTAGAATCATCATACCTGAATCCACTCATTATGCTGCTATGGGCCTGATGACATAGATGTCATTGCTGAGTGATATTGCATTGTACGTAAGTACCACAACTTCTTTATCCATTTTTCGCTTTATGCGATATTGAACTTGTACCGTAAACGAGTTTCTTGTAAACAGAGCCATCCCAAACTTTGGGGTGGCTGTGTCTTTTTGATTTTAATTTCCCTAAGCTATAGGACCATAAGTGGAAGTGCCCTAGGCTCTGTTGCTTTGTTTTTTAGATGTTTCAGGAAACACCATACACTTCTCCCGAGTGGCTGTTGGCAATTCACATCCCGCCCATCAACATAACAAGGCTCCCAGTTCTCCATGGCCTGTCCTGCCTTTCTGGATTTTACACTTTTTTCAGATGGCCCTTTTGACGGGGGGGGAGTGAGACTTCATTGTAGTGCAGATTTCCTTTGCAAGCTTGCTTGGTTGGCCAAAAAGGGCGTATGCGTTTTTTCCTGAATATATTCAGGAAAAAACGCATACGCCCTTTTTGGCCAAGTGCATCATTGTCGACCTTCTGCCTCTTTTCCTATGCTTTAAATGCAATTCCAGTCTACCTCCTGAAATCGGTTTCCTGCAATTCTGCCCGGCTTTCAAGTCCTCTTGGCAGCCTTACTTCAGTATATTTTTGGATGATAGCTGTCATTTATAACTCTGCAGGTTTGTGAATTACAGTGCCCCTGAGCTCCTTTCTTCAACTCGCTTTCTTGTGAGCTGGCCGCAACACCGCACGATTGCTTCAGGCCCTAATCTGGTTCCGGCATGGCACGCTGAGCCTTTGGTTAATTCCTCTTCCTGGTGGGAAATGAGAGTTAAATTTTCCCGTCCAGACACCTCCAGCTAGTCTCTCATTGGTTCTCCCTATTCCTGTTCATCTTCCGTGGAATTTGCAAACTGGGCCAAACAGGAGGTTAAAGGCACTGACTCTCCAAGTCGGGAGAGTGTTAGTAAAGCATCTGGAATGTTGCACCCGAGTACCAGGGGACGAGAACTGAGACATATTTCAACACGTCTCCCGATAACACGGTTGATCATACTCTGGGTTCCACATGCATGTTTTAGCTGAAGGAAGAATCCCTTAAACCTGGAGAGTTGAGACCCGTGGAATGGGTACCATGCAATATGACTTCAAAGGGTCTTCATTTGCTCACCAAAACTCTCCAATCCTATCACTGCTGCGTTTTTGCCCCTGTACTCACGATTGATTCACTTTCAGAGACATAGCAATCCATAGGTTTTAAGATACTTACTAGTCAGGTACATTATTAGGCGTTTAATATGGGGTTTTGAGTCCATTTCGTTGAGCAAGGAGTAGCTCTTGTCTATTACATATTTGGCTTAAGGAACTTTATCTGTGCTCATTTCAATCTCTGGTTTTATGCAGCACCCCAACTCACCTTTCCCCTTAAGCAAGCATAAGTTGGTTTTCTAAATTTGGGACCATGTTCTGTTTTGAAATTCAGTTCCTGTGTAGCCAAGTTTACATTCCGTGTATTAGTGATATCTTATGATGTTTCTTTTTCTGTGTGACTTATTTCAGTTAGAATCATCATACCTGAATCCACTCATTATGCTGCTATGGGCCTGATGACATAGATGTCATTGCTGAGTGATATTGCATTGTACGTAAGTACCACAACTTCTTTATCCATTTTTCGCTTTATGCGATATTGAACTTGTACCGTAAACGATTTTCTTGTAAACAGAGCCATCCCAAACTTTGGGGTGGCTGTGTCTTTTTGATTTTAATTTCCCTAAGCTATAGGACCATAAGTGGAAGTGCCCTAGGCTCTGTTGCTTTGTTTTTTAGATGTTTCAGGAAACACCATACACTTCTCCCGAGTGGCTGTTGGCAATTTACATCCCGCCCATCAGCATAACAAGGCTCCCAGTTCTCCATGGCCTGTCCTGCCTTTCTGGATTTTACACTTTTTTCAGATGGCCCTTTTGACGGGGTGGGGGGGGAAGTGAGACTTCATTGTAGTGCAGATTTCCTTTGCAAGCTTGCTTGGTTGGCCAAAAAGGGCGTATGCGTTTTTTCCTGAATATATTCAGGAAAAAACGCATACGCCCTTTTTGGCCAAGTGCATCATTGTGGACGTTCTGCCTCTTTTCCTATGCTTTAAATGCAATTCCAGTCTACCTCCTGAAATCGGTTTCCTGCAATTCTGCCCGGCTTTCAAGTCCTCTTGCCAGCCTTACTTCAGTATATTTTTGGATGATAGCTGTCATTTATAACTCTGCAGGTTTGTGAATTACAGTGCCCCTGAGCTCCTTTCTTCAACTCGCTTTCTTGTGAGCTGGCCGCAACACCGCAGGATTGCTTCAGGCCCTAATCTGGTTCCGGCATGGCACGCTGAGCCTTTGGTTAATTCCTCTTCCTGGTGGGAAATGAGAGTTAAATTTTCCCGTCCAGACACCTCCAGCTAGTCTCTCATTGGTTCTCCCTATTCCTGTTCATCTTCCGCGGAATTTGCAAACTGGGCCAAACAGGAGGTTAAAGGCACTGACTCTCCAAGTCGGGAGAGTGTTAGTAAAGCATCTGGAATGTTGCACCCGAGTACCAGGGGACGAGAACTGAGACATATTTCAACACGTCTCCCGATCACACGGTTGATCATACTCTGGGTTCCACATGCATGTTTTAGCTGAAGGAAGAATCCCTTAAACCTGGAGAGTTGAGACCCGTGGAATGGGTACCATGCAATATGACTTCAAAGGGTCTTCATTTGCTCACCAAAACTCTCCAATCCTATCACTGCTGCGTTTTTGCCCCTGTACTCACGATTGATTCACTTTCAGAGACATAGCAATCCATAGGTTTTAAGATACTTACTAGTCAGGTACATTATTAGGCGTTTAATATGGGGTTTTGAGTCCATTTCGTTGAGCAAGGAGTAGCTCTTGTCTATTACATATTTGGCTTAAGGAACTTTATCTGTGCTCATTTCAATCTCTGGTTTTATGCAGCACCCCAACTCACCTTTCCCCTTAAGCAAGCATAAGTTGGTTTTCTAAATTTGGGACCATGTTCTGTTTTGAAATCCAGTTCCTGTGTAGCCAAGTTTACATTCCGTGTATTAGTGATATCTTATGATGTTTCTTTTTCTGTGTGACTTATTTCAGTTAGAATCATCATACCTGAATCCACTCATTATGCTGCTATGGGCCTGATGACATAGATGTCATTGCTGAGTGATATTGCATTGTACGTAAGTACCACAACTTCTTTATCCATTTTTCGCTTTATGCGATATTGAACTTGTACCGTAAACGAGTTTCTTGTAAACAGAGCCATCCCATACTTTGGGGTGGCTGTGTCTTTTTGATTTTAATTTCCCTAAGCTACAGGACCATAAGTGGAAGTGCCCTAGGCTCTGTTGCTTTGTTTTTTAGATGTTTCAGGAAACACCATACACTTCTCCCGAGTGGCTGTTGGCAATTCACATCCCGCCCATCAGCATAACAAGGCTCCCAGTTCTCCATGGCCTGTCCTGCCTTTCTGGATTTTACACTTTTTTCAGATGGCCCTTTTGACGGGGGGGGGAGTGAGACTTCATTGTAGTGCAGATTTCCTTTGCAAGCTTGCTTGGTTGGCCAAAAAGGGCGTATGCGTTTTTTCCTGAATATATTCAGGAAAAAACGCATACGCCCTTTTTGGCCAAGTGCATCATTGTCGACCTTCTGCCTCTTTTCCTATGCTTTAAATGCAATTCCAGTCTACCTCCTGAAATCGGTTTCCTGCAATTCTGCCCGGCTTTCAAGTCCTCTTGGCAGCCTTACTTCAGTATATTTTTGGATGATAGCTGTCATTTATAACTCTGCAGGTTTGTGAATTACAGTGCCCCTGAGCTCCTTTCTTCAACTCGCTTTCTTGTGAGCTGGCCGCAACACCGCAGGATTGCTTCAGGCCCTAATCTGGTTCTGGCATGGCACGCTGAGCCTTTGGTTAATTCCTCTTCCTGGTGGGAAATGAGAGTTAAATTTTCCCGTCCAGACACCTCCAGCTAGTCTCTCATTGGTTCTCCCTATTCCTGTTCATCTTCCGTGGAATTTGCAAACTGGGCCAAACAGGAGGTTAAAGGCACTGACTCTCCAAGTCGGGAGAGTGTTAGTAAAGCATCTGGAATGTTGCACCCGAGTACCAGGGGACGAGAACTGAGACATATTTCAACACGTCTCCCGATAACACGGTTGATCATACTCTGGGTTCCACATGCATGTTTTAGCTGAAGGAAGAATCCCTTAAACCTGGAGAGTTGAGACCCGTGGAATGGGTACCATGCAATATGACTTCAAAGGGTCTTCATTTGCTCACCAAAACTCTCCAATCCTATCACTGCTGCGTTTTTGCCCCTGTACTCACGATTGATTCACTTTCAGAGACATAGCAATCCATAGGTTTTAAGATACTTACTAGTCAGGTACATTATTAGGCATTTAATATGGGGTTTTGAGTCCATTTCGTTGAGCAAGGAGTAGCTCTTGTCTATTACATATTTGGCTTAAGGAACTTTATCTGTGCTCATTTCAATCTCTGGTTTTATGCAGCACCCCAACTCACCTTTCCCCTTAAGCAAGCATAAGTTGGTTTTCTAAATTTGGGACCATGTTCTGTTTTGAAATTCAGTTCCTGTGTAGCCAAGTTTACATTCCGTGTATTAGTGATATCTTATGATGTTTCTTTTTCTGTGTGACTTATTTCAGTTAGAATCATCATACCTGAATCCACTCATTATGCTGCTATGGGCCTGATGACATAGATGTCATTGCTGAGTGATATTGCATTGTACGTAAGTACCACAACTTCTTTATCCATTTTTCGCTTTATGCGATATTGAACTTGTACCGTAAACGATTTTCTTGTAAACAGAGCCATCCCAAACTTTGGGGTGGCTGTGTCTTTTTGATTTTAATTTCCCTAAGCTATAGGACCATAAGTGGAAGTGCCCTAGGCTCTGTTGCTTTGTTTTTTAGATGTTTCAGGAAACACCATACACTTCTCCCGAGTGGCTGTTGGCAATTTACATCCCGCCCATCAGCATAACAAGGCTCCCAGTTCTCCATGGCCTGTCCTGCCTTTCTGGATTTTACACTTTTTTCAGATGGCCCTTTTGACGGGGTGGGGGGGGAAGTGAGACTTCATTGTAGTGCAGATTTCCTTTGCAAGCTTGCTTGGTTGGCCAAAAAGGGCGTATGCGTTTTTTCCTGAATATATTCAGGAAAAAACGCATACGCCCTTTTTGGCCAAGTGCATCATTGTCGACCTTCTGCCTCTTTTCCTATGCTTTAAATGCAATTCCAGTCTACCTCCTGAAATCGGTTTCCTGCAATTCTGCCCGGCTTTCAAGTCCTCTTGGCAGCCTTACTTCAGTATATTTTTGGATGATAGCTGTCATTTATAACTCTGCAGGTTTGTGAATTACAGTGCCCCTGAGCTCCTTTCTTCAACTCGCTTTCTTGTGAGCTGGCCGCAACACCGCAGGATTGCTTCAGGCCCTAATCTGGTTCCGGCATGGCACGCTGAGCCTTTGGTTAATTCCTCTTCCTGGTGGGAAATGAGAGTTAAATTTTCCCGTCCAGACACCTCCAGCTAGTCTCTCATTGGTTCTCCCTATTCCTGTTCATCTTCCGCGGAATTTGCAAACTGGGCCAAACAGGAGGTTAAAGGCACTGACTCTCCAAGTCGGGAGAGTGTTAGTAAAGCATCTGGAATGTTGCACCCGAGTACCAGGGGACGAGAACTGAGACATATTTCAACACGTCTCCCGATCACACGGTTGATCATACTCTGGGTTCCACATGCATGTTTTAGCTGAAGGAAGAATCCCTTAAACCTGGAGAGTTGAGACCCGTGGAATGGGTACCATGCAATATGACTTCAAAGGGTCTTCATTTGCTCACCAAAACTCTCCAATCCTATCACTGCTGCGTTTTTGCCCCTGTACTCACGATTGATTCACTTTCAGAGACATAGCAATCCATAGGTTTTAAGATACTTACTAGTCAGGTACATTATTAGGCGTTTAATATGGGGTTTTGAGTCCATTTCGTTGAGCAAGGAGTAGCTCTTGTCTATTACATATTTGGCTTAAGGAAATTTATCTGTGCTCATTTCAATCTCTGGTTTTATGCAGCACCCCAACTCACCTTTCCCCTTAAGCAAGCATAAGTTGGTTTTCTAAATTTGGGACCATGTTCTGTTTTGAAATCCAGTTCCTGTGTAGCCAAGTTTACATTCCGTGTATTAGTGATATCTTATGATGTTTCTTTTTCTGTGTGACTTATTTCAGTTAGAATCATCATACCTGAATCCACTCATTATGCTGCTATGGGCCTGATGACATAGATGTCATTGCTGAGTGATATTGCATTGTACGTAAGTACCACAACTTCTTTATCCATTTTTCGCTTTATGCGATATTGAACTTGTACCGTAAACGAGTTTCTTGTAAACAGAGCCATCCCAAACTTTGGGGTGGCTGTGTCTTTTTGATTTTAATTTCCCTAAGCTATAGGACCATAAGTGGAAGTGCCCTAGGCTCTGTTGCTTTGTTTTTTAGATGTTTCAGGAAACACCATACACTTCTCCCGAGTGGCTGTTGGCAATTTACATCCCGCCCATCAGCATAACAAGGCTCCCAGTTCTCCATGGCCTGTCCTGCCTTTCTGGATTTTACACTTTTTTCAGATGGCCCTTTTGACGGGGGGGGGGGGGGGGAAGTGAGACTTCATTGTAGTGCAGATTTCCTTTGCAAGCTTGCTTGGTTGGCCAAAAAGGGCGTATGCGTTTTTTCCTGAATATATTCAGGAAAAAACGCATACGCCCTTTTTGGCCAAGTGCATCATTGTCGACCTTCTGCCTCTTTTCCTATGCTTTAAATGCAATTCCAGTCTACCTCCTGAAATCGGTTTCCTGCAATTCTGCCCGGCTTTCAAGTCCTCTTGGCAGCCTTTCTTCAGTATATTTTTGGATGATAGCTGTCATTTATAACTCTGCAGGTTTGTGAATTACAGTGCCCCTGAGCTCCTTTCTTCAACTCGCTTTCTTGTGAGCTGGCCGCAACACCGCAGGATTGCTTCAGGCCCTAATCTGGTTCCGGCATGGCACGCTGAGCCTTTGGTTAATTCCTCTTCCTGGTGGGAAATGAGAGTTAAATTTTCCCGTCCAGACACCTCCAGCTAGTCTCTCATTGGTTCTCCCTATTCCTGTTCATCTTCCGCGGAATTTGCAAACTGGGCCAAACAGGAGGTTAAAGGCACTGACTCTCCAAGTCGGGAGAGTGTTAGTAAAGCATCTGGAATGTTGCACCCGAGTACCAGGGGACGAGAACTGAGACATATTTCAACACGTCTCCCGATCACACGGTTGATCATACTCTGGGTTCCACATGCATGTTTTAGCTGAAGGAAGAATCCCTTAAACCTGGAGAGTTGAGACCCGTGGAATGGGTACCATGCAATATGACTTCAAAGGGTCTTCATTTGCTCACCAAAACTCTCCAATCCTATCACTGCTGCGTTTTTGCCCCTGTACTCACGATTGATTCACTTTCAGAGACATAGCAATCCATAGGTTTTAAGATACTTACTAGTCAGGTACATTATTAGGCGTTTAATATGGGGTTTTGAGTCCATTTCGTTGAGCAAGGAGTAGCTCTTGTCTATTACATATTTGGCTTAAGGAACTTTATCTGTGCTCATTTCAATCTCTGGTTTTATGCAGCACCCCAACTCACCTTTCCCCTTAAGCAAGCATAAGTTGGTTTTCTAAATTTGGGACCATGTTCTGTTTTGAAATCCAGTTCCTGTGTAGCCAAGTTTACATTCCGTGTATTAGTGATATCTTATGATGTTTCTTTTTCTGTGTGACTTATTTCAGTTAGAATCATCATACCTGAATCCACTCATTATGCTGCTATGGGCCTGATGACATAGATGTCATTGCTGAGTGATATTGCATTGTACGTAAGTACCACAACTTCTTTATCCATTTTTCGCTTTATGCGATATTGAACTTGTACCGTAAACGAGTTTCTTGTAAACAGAGCCATCCCAAACTTTGGGGTGGCTGTGTCTTTTTCATTTTAATTTCCCTAAGCTATAGGACCATAAGTGGAAGTGCCCTAGGCTCTGTTGCTTTGTTTTTTAGATGTTTCAGGAAACACCATACACTTCTCCCGAGTGGCTGTTGGCAATTTACATCCCGCCCATCAGCATAACAAGGCTCCCAGTTCTCCATGGCCTGTCCTGCCTTTCTGGATTTTACACTTTTTTCAGATGGCCCTTTTGACGGGGTGGGGGGGGAAGTGAGACTTCATTGTAGTGCAGATTTCCTTTGCAAGCTTGCTTGGTTGGCCAAAAAGGGCGTATGCGTTTTTTCCTGAATATATTCAGGAAAAAACGCATACGCCCTTTTTGGCCAAGTGCATCATTGTCGACCTTCTGCCTCTTTTCCTATGCTTTAAATGCAATTCCAGTCTACCTCCTGAAATCGGTTTCCTGCAATTCTGCCCGGCTTTCAAGTCCTCTTGGCAGCCTTACTTCAGTATATTTTTGGATGATAGCTGTCATTTATAACTCTGCAGGTTTGTGAATTACAGTGCCCCTGAGCTCCTTTCTTCAACTCGCTTTCTTGTGAGCTGGCCGCAACACCGCAGGATTGCTTCAGGCCCTAATCTGGTTCCGGCATGGCACGCTGAGCCTTTGGTTAATTCCTCTTCCTGGTGGGAAATGAGAGTTAAATTTTCCCGTCCAGACACCTCCAGCTAGTCTCTCATTGGTTCTCCCTATTCCTGTTCATCTTCCGCGGAATTTGCAAACTGGGCCAAACAGGAGGTTAAAGGCACTGACTCTCCAAGTCGGGAGAGTGTTAGTAAAGCCTCTGGAATGTTGCACCCGAGTACCAGGGGACGAGAACTGAGACATATTTCAACACGTCTCCCGATCACACGGTTGATCATACTCTGGGTTCCACATGCATGTTTTAGCTGAAGGAAGAATCCCTTAAACCTGGAGAGTTGAGACCCGTGGAATGGGTACCATGCAATATGACTTCAAAGGGTCTTCATTTGCTCACCAAAACTCTCCAATCCTATCACTGCTGCGTTTTTGCCCCTGTACTCACGATTGATTCACTTTCAGAGACATAGCAATCCATAGGTTTTAAGATACTTACTAGTCAGGTACATTATTAGGCGTTTAATATGGGGTTTTGAGTCCATTTCGTTGAGCAAGGAGTAGCTCTTGTCTATTACATATTTGGCTTAAGGAACTTTATCTGTGCTCATTTCAATCTCTGGTTTTATGCAGCACCCCAACTCACCTTTCCCCTTAAGCAAGCATAAGTTGGTTTTCTAAATTTGGGACCATGTTCTGTTTTGAAATCCAGTTCCTGTATAGCCAAGTTTACATTCCGTGTATTAGTGATATCTTATGATGTTTCTTTTTCTGTGTGACTTATTTCAGTTAGAATCATCATACCTGAATCCACTCATTATGCTGCTATGGGCCTGAAGACATAGATGTCATTGCTGAGTGATATTGCATTGTACGTAAGTACCACAACTTCTTTATCCATTTTTCGCTTTATGCGATATTGAACTTGTACCGTAAACGAGTTTCTTGTAAACAGAGCCATCCCAAACTTTGGGGTGGCTGTGTCTTTTTGATTTTAATTTCCCTAAGCTATAGGACCATAAGTGGAAGTGCCCTAGGCTCTGTTGCTTTGTTTTTTAGATGTTTCAGGAAACACCATACACTTCTCCCGAGTGGCTGTTGGCAAGTTACATCCCGCCCATCAGCATAACAAGGCTCCCAGTTCTCCATGGCCTGTCCTGCCTTTCTGGATTTTACACTTTTTTCAGATGGCCCTTTTGACGGGGGGGAAGTGAGACTTCATTGTAGTGCAGATTTCCTTTGCAAGCTTGCTTGGTTGGCCAAAAAGGGCATATGCGTTTTTTCCTGAATATATTCAGGAAAAAACGCATACGCCCTTTTTGGCCAAGTGCATCATTGTCGACCTTCTGCCTCTTTTCCTATGCTTTAAATGCAATTCCAGTCTACCTCCTGAAATCGGTTTCCTGCAATTCTGCCCGGCTTTCAAGTCCTCTTGGCAGCCTTACTTCAGTATATTTTTGGATGATAGCTGTCATTTATAACTCTGCAGTTTTGTGAATTACAGTGCCCCTGAGCTCCTTTCTTCAACTCGCTTTCTTGTGAGCTGGCCGCAACACCGCAGGATTGCTTCAGGCCCTAATCTGGTTCCGGCATGGCACGCTGAGCCTTTGGTTAATTCCTCTTCCTGGTGGGAAATGAGAGTTAAATTTTCCCGTCCAGACACCTCCAGCTAGTCTCTCATTGGTTCTCCCTATTCCTGTTCATCTTCCGTGGAATTTGCAAACTGGGCCAAACAGGAGGTTAAAGGCACTGACTCTCCAAGTCGGGAGAGTGTTAGTAAAGCATCTGGAATGTTGCACCCGAGTACCAGGGGATGAGAACTGAGACATATTTCAACACGTCTCCCGATAACACGGTTGATCATACTCTGGGTTCCACATGCATGTTTTAGCTGAAGGAAGAGTCCCTTAAACCTAGAGAGTTGAGACCCGTGGAATGGGTACCATGCAATATGACTTCAAAGGGTCTTCATTTGCTCACCAAAACTCTCCAATCCTATCACTGCTGCGTTTTTGCCCCTGTACTCACGATTGATTCACTTTCAGAGACATAGCAATCCATAGGTTTTAAGATACTTACTAGTCAGGTACATTATTAGGCGTTTAATATGGGGTTTTGAGTCCATTTCGTTGAGCAAGGAGTAGCTCTTGTCTATTCCATATTTGGCTTAAGGAACTTTATCTGTGCTCATTTCAATCTCTGGTTTTATGCAGCACCCCAACTCACCTTTCCCCTTAAGCAAGCATAAGTTGATTTTCTAAATTTGGGACCATGTTCTGTTTTGAAATTCAGTTCCTGTGTAGCCAAGTTTACATTCCGTGTATTAGTGATATCTTATGATGTTTCTTTTTCTGTGTGACTTATTTCAGTTAGAATCATCATACCTGAATCCACTCATTATGCTGCTATGGGCCTGATGACATAGATGTCATTGCTGAGTGATATTGCATTGTACGTAAGTACCACAACTTCTTTATCCATTTTTCGCTTTATGCGATATTGAACTTGTACCGTAAACGAGTTTCTTGTAAACAGAGCCATCCCAAACTTTGGGGTGGCTGTGTCTTTTTGATTTTAATTTCCCTAAGCTATAGGACCATAAGTGGAAGTGCCCTAGGCTCTGTTGCTTTGTTTTTTAGATGTTTCAGGAAACACCATACACTTCTCCCGAGTGGCTGTTGGCAATTTACATCCCGCCCATCAGCATAACAAGGCTCCCAGTTCTCCATGGCCTGTCCTGCCTTTCTGGATTTTACACTTTTTTCAGATGGCCCTTTTGACAGGGGGGGGCAGTGAGACTTCATTGTAGTGCAGATTTCCTTTGCAAGCTTGCTTGGTTGGCCAAAAAGGGCGTATGCGTTTTTTCCTGAATATATTCAGGAAAAAACGCATACGCCCTTTTTGGCCAAGTGCATCATTGTCGACCTTCTGCCTCTTTTCCTATGCTTTAAATGCAATTCCAGTCTACCTCCTGAAATCGGTTTCCTGCAATTCTGCCCGGCTTTCAAGTCCTCTTGGCAGCCTTACTTCAGTATATTTTTGGATGATAGCTGTCATTTATAACTCTGCAGGTTTGTGAATTACAGTGCCCCTGAGCTCCTTTCTTCAACTCGCTTTCTTGTGAGCTGGCCGCAACACCGCAGGATTGCTTCAGGCCCTAATCTGGTTCCGGCACGGCACGCTGAGCCTTTGGTTAATTCCTCTTCCTGGTGGGAAATGAGAGTTAAATTTTCCCGTCCAGACACCTCCAGCTAGTCTCTCATTGGTTCTCCCTATTCCTGTTCATCTTCCGCGGAATTTGCAAACTGGGCCAAACAGGAGGTTAAAGGCACTGACTCTCCAAGTCGGGAGAGTGTTAGTAAAGCATCTGGAATGTTGTACCCGAGTACCAGGGGACGAGAACTGAGACATATTTCAACACGTCTCCCGATCACACGGTTGATCATACTCTGGGTTCCACATGCATGTTTTAGCTGAAGGAAGAATCCCTTAAACCTGGAGAGTTGAGACCCGTGGAATGGGTACCATGCAATATGACTTCAAAGGGTCTTCATTTGCTCACCAAAACTCTCCAATCCTATCACTGCTGCGTTTTTGCCCCTGTACTCACGATTGATTCACTTTCAGAGACATAGCAATCCATAGGTTTTAAGATACTTACTAGTCAGGTACATTATTAGGCGTTTAATATGGGGTTTTGAGTCCATTTCGTTGAGCAAGGAGTAGCTCTTGTCTATTACATATTTGGCTTAAGGAACTTTATCTGTGCTCATTTCAATCTCTGGTTTTATGCAGCACCCCAACTCACCTTTCCCCTTAAGCAAGCATAAGTTGGTTTTCTAAATTTGGGACCATGTTCTGTTTTGAAATTCAGTTCCTGTGTAGCCAAGTTTACATTCCGTGTATTAGTGATATCTTATGATGTTTCTTTTTCTGTGTGACTTATTTCAGTTAGAATCATCATACCTGAATCCACTCATTATGCTGCTATGGGCCTGATGACATAGATGTCATTGCTGAGTGATATTGCATTGTATGTAAGTACCACAACTTCTTTATCCATTTTTCGCTTTATGCGATATTGAACTTGTACCGTAAACGAGTTTCTTGTAAACAGAGCCATCCCAAACTTTGGGGTGGCTGTGTCTTTTTGATTTTAATTTCCCTAAGCTACAGGACCATAAGTGGAAGTGCCCTAGGCTCTGTTGCTTTGTTTTTTAGATGTTTCAGGAAACACCATACACTTCTCCCGAGTGGCTGTTGGCAATTTACATCCCGCCCATCAGCATAACAAGGCTCCCAGTTCTCCATGGCCTGTCCTGCCTTTCTGGATTTTACACTTTTTTCAGATGGCCCTTTTGACGGGGGGGGAAGTGAGACTTCATTGTAGTGCAGATTTCCTTTGCAAGCTTGCTTGGTTGGCCAAAAAGGGCGTATGCGTTTTTTCCTGAATATATTCAGGAAAAAACGCATACGCCCTTTTTGGCCAAGTGCATCATTGTCGACCTTCTGCCTCTTTTCCTATGCTTTAAATGCAATTCCAGTCTACCTCCTGAAATCGGTTTCCTGCAATTCTGCCCGGCTTTCAAGTCCTCTTGGCAGCCTTACTTCAGTATATTTTTGGATGATAGCTGTCATTTATAACTCTGCAGGTTTGTGAATTACAGTGCCCCTGAGCTCCTTTCTACAACTCGCTTTCTTGTGAGCTGGCCGCAACACCGCAGGATTGCTTCAGGCCCTAATCTGGTTCCGGCATGGCACGCTGAGCCTTTGGTTAATTCCTCTTCCTGGTGGGAAATGAGAGTTAAATTTTCCCGTCCAGACACCTCCAGCTAGTCTCTCATTGGTTCTCCCTATTCCTGTTCATCTTCCGCGGAATTTGCAAACTGGGCCAAACAGGAGGTTAAAGGCACTGACTCTCCAAGTCGGGAGAGTGTTAGTAAAGCATCTGGAATGTTGCACCCGAGTACCAGGGGACGAGAACTGAGACATATTTCAACACGTCTCCCGATCACACGGTTGATCATACTCTGGGTTCCACATGCATGTTTTAGCTGAAGGAAGAATCCCTTAAACCTGGAGAGTTGAGACCCGTGGAATGGGTACCATGCAATATGACTTCAAAGGGTCTTCATTTGCTCACCAAAACTCTCCAATCCTATCACTGCTGCGTTTTTGCCCCTGTACTCACGATTGATTCACTTTCAGAGACATAGCAATCCATAGGTTTTAAGATACTTACTAGTCAGGTACATTATTAGGTGTTTAATATGGGGTTTTGAGTCCATTTCGTTGAGCAAGGAGTAGCTCTTGTCTATTACATATTTGGCTTAAGGAACTTTATCTGTGCTCATTTCAATCTCTGGTTTTATGCAGCACCCCAACTCACCTTTCCCCTTAAGCAAGCATAAGTTGGTTTTCTAAATTTGGGACCATGTTCTGTTTTGAAATTCAGTTCCTGTGTAGCCAAGTTTACATTCCGTGTATTAGTGATATCTTATGATGTTTCTTTTTCTGTGTGACTTATTTCAGTTAGAATCATCATACCTGAATCCACTCATTATGCTGCTATGGGCTTGATGACATAGATGTCATTGCTGAGTGATATTGCATTGTACGTAAGTACCACAACTTCTTTATCCATTTTTCGCTTTATGCGATATTGAACTTGTACCGTAAACGAGTTTCTTGTAAACAGAGCCATCCCAAACTTTGGGGTGGCTGTGTCTTTTTGATTTTAATTTCCCTAAGCTATAGGACCATAAGTGGAAGTGCCCTAGGCTCTGTTGCTTTGTTTTTTAGATGTTTCAGGAAACACCATACACTTCTCCCGAGTGGCTGTTGGCAAGTTACATCCCGCCCATCAGCATAACAAGGCTCCCAGTTCTCCATGGCCTGTCCTGCCTTTCTGGATTTTACACTTTTTTCAGATGGCCCTTTTGACGGGGGGGAAGTGAGACTTCATTGTAGTGCAGATTTCCTTTGCAAGCTTGCTTGGTTGGCCAAAAAGGGCGTATGCGTTTTTTCCTGAATATATTCAGGAAAAAACGCATACGCCCTTTTTGGCCAAGTGCATCATTGTCGACCTTCTGCCTCTTTTCCTATGCTTTAAATGCAATTCCAGTCTACCTCCTGAAATCGGTTTCCTGCAATTCTGCCCGGCTTTCAAGTCCTCTTGGCAGCCTTACTTCAGTATATTTTTGGATGATAGCTGTCATTTATAACTCTGCAGGTCTGTGAATTACAGTGCCCCTGAGCTCCTTTCTTCAACTCGCTTTCTTGTGAGCTGGCCGCAACACCGCAGGATTGCTTCAGGCCCTAATCTGGTTCCGGCATGGCACGCTGAGCCTTTGGTTAATTCCTCTTCCTGGTGGGAAATGAGAGTTAAATTTTCCCGTCCAGACACCTCCAGCTAGTCTCTCATTGGTTCTCCCTATTCCTGTTCATCTTCCGCGGAATTTGCAAACTGGGCCAAACAGGAGGTTAAAGGCACTGACTCTCCAAGTCGGGAGAGTGTTAGTAAAGCATCTGGAATGTTGCACCCGAGTACCAGGGGACGAGAACTGAGACATATTTCAGCACGTCTCCCGATCACACGGTTGATCATACTCTGGGTTCCACATGCATGTTTTAGCTGAAGGAAGAATCCCTTAAACCTGGAGAGTTGAGACCCGTGGAATGGGTACCATGCAATATGACTTCAAAGGGTCTTCATTTGCTCACCAAAACTCTCCAATCCTATCACTGCTGCGTTTTTGCCCCTGTACTCATGATTGATTCACTTTCAGAGACATAGCAATCCATAGGTTTTAAGATACTTACTAGTCAGGTACATTATTAGGCGTTTAATATGGGGTTTTGAGTACATTTCGTTGAGCAAGGAGTAGCTCTTGTCTATTCCATATTTGGCTTAAGGAACTTTATCTGTGCTCATTTCAATCTCTGGTTTTATGCAGCACCCCAACTCACCTTTCCCCTTAAGCAAGCATAAGTTGATTTTCTAAATTTGGGACCATGTTCTGTTTTGAAATTCAGTTCCTGTGTAGCCAAGTTTACATTCCGTGTATTAGTGATATCTTATGATGTTTCTTTTTCTGTGTGACTTATTTCAGTTAGAATCATCATACCTGAATCCACTCATTATGCTGCTATGGGCCTGATGACATAGATGTCATTGCTGAGTGATATTGCATTGTACGTAAGTACCACAACTTCTTTATCCATTTTTCGCTTTATGCGATATTGAACTTGTACCGTAAACGAGTTTCTTGTAAACAGAGCCATCCCAAACTTTGGGGTGGCTGTGTCTTTTTGATTTTAATTTCCCTAAGCTATAGGACCATAAGTGGAAGTGCCCTAGGCTCTGTTGCTTTGTTTTTTAGATGTTTCAGGAAACACCATACACTTCTCCCGAGTGGCTGTTGGCAATTTACATCCCGCCCATCAGCATAACAAGGCTCCCAGTTCTCCATGGCCTGTCCTGCCTTTCTGGATTTTACACTTTTTTCAGATGGCCCTTTTGACGGGGGGAAAGTGAGACTTCATTGTGGTGCAGATTTCCTTTGCAAGCTTGCTTGGTTGGCCAAAAAGGGCGTATGCGTTTTTTCCTGAATATATTCAGGAAAAAACGCATACGCCCTTTTTGGCCAAGTGCATCATTGTCGACCTTCTGCCTCTTTTCCTATGCTTTAAATGCAATTCCAGTCTACCTCCTGAAATCGGTTTCCTGCAATTCTGCCCGGCTTTCAAGTCCTCTTGGCAGCCTTACTTCAGTATATTTTTGGATGATAGCTGTCATTTATAACTCTGCAGGTTTGTGAATTACAGTGCCCCTGAGCTCCTTTCTTCAACTCGCTTTCTTGTGAGCTGGCCGCAACACCGCAGGATTGCTTCAGGCCCTAATCTGGTTCCGGCATGGCACGCTGAGCCTTTGGTTAATTCCTCTTCCTGGTGGGAAATGAGAGTTAAATTTTCCCGTCCAGACACCTCCAGCTAGTCTCTCATTGGTTCTCCCTATTCCTGTTCATCTTCCGCGGAATTTGCAAACTGGGCCAAACAGGAGGTTAAAGGCACTGACTCTCCAAGTCGGGAGAGTGTTAGTAAAGCATCTGGAATGTTGCACCCGAGTACCAGGGGACGAGAACTGAGACATATTTCAACACGTCTCCCAATCACACGGTTGATCATACTCTGGGTTCCACATGCATGCTTTAGCTGAAGGAAGAATCCCTTAAACCTGGAGAGTTGAGACCCGTGGAATGGGTACCATGCAATATGACTTCAAAGGGTCTTCATTTGCTCACCAAAACTCTCCAATCCTATCACTGCTGCGTTTTTGCCCCTGTACTCACGATTGATTCACTTTCAGAGACATAGCAATCCATAGGTTTTAAGATACTTACTAGTCAGGTACATTATTAGGCGTTTAATATGGGGTTTTGAGTCCATTTCGTTGAGCAAGGAGTAGCTCTTGTCTATTACATATTTGGCTTAAGGAACTTTATCTGTGCTCATTTCAATCTCTGGTTTTATGCAGCACCCCAACTCACCTTTCCCCTTAAGCAAGCATAAGTTGATTTTCTAAATTTGGGACCATGTTCTGTTTTGAAATTCAGTTCCTGTGTAGCCAAGTTTACATTCCGTGTATTAGTGATATCTTATGATGTTTCTTTTTCTGTGTGACTTATTTCAGTTAGAATCATCATACCTGAATGCACTCATTATGCTGCTATGGGCCTGATGACATAGATGTCATTGCTGAGTGATATTGCATTGTACGTAAGTACCACAACTTCTTTATCCATTTTTCGCTTTATGCGATATTGAACTTGTACCGTAAACGAGTTTCTTGTAAACAGAGCCATCCCAAACTTTGGGGTGGCTGTGTCTTTTTGATTTTAATTTCCCTAAGCTATAGGACCATAAGTGGAAGTGCCCTAGGCTCTGTTGCTTTGTTTTTTAGATGTTTCAGGAAACACCATACACTTCTCCCGAGTGGCTGTTGACAATTTACATCCCGCCCATCAGCATAACAAGGCTCCCAGTTCTCCATGGCCTGTCCTGCCTTTCTGGATTTTACACTTTTTTCAGATGGCCCTTTTGACGGGGCGGAATTGAGACTTCATTGTAGTGCAGATTTCCTTTGCAAGGTTGCTTGGTTGGCCAAAAAGGGCGTATGCGTTTTTTCCTGAATATATTCAGGAAAAAACGCATACGCCCTTTTTGGCCAAGTGCATCATTGTCGACCTTCTGCCTCTTTTCCTATGCTTTAAATGCAATTCCAGTCTACCTCCTGAAATCGGTTTCCTGCAATTCTGCCCGGCTTTCAAGTCCTCTTGGCAGCCTTACTTCAGTATATTTTTGGATGATAGCTGTCATTTATAACTCTGCAGTTTTGTGAATTACAGTGCCCCTGAGCTCCTTTCTTCAACTCGCTTTCTTGTGAGCTGGCCGCAACACCGCAGGATTGCTTCAGGCCCTAATCTGGTTCCGGCATGGCACGCTGAGCCTTTGGTTAATTCCTCTTCCTGGTGGGAAATGAGAGTTAAATTTTCCCGTCCAGACACCTCCAGCTAGTCTCTCATTGGTTCTCCCTATTCCTGTTCATCTTCCGTGGAATTTGCAAACTGGGCCAAACAGGAGGTTAAAGGCACTGACTCTCCAAGTCGGGAGAGTGTTAGTAAAGCATCTGGAATGTTGCACCCGAGTACCAGGGGATGAGAACTGAGACATATTTCAACACGTCTCCCGATAACACGGTTGATCATACTCTGGGTTCCACATGCATGTTTTAGCTGAAGGAAGAATCCCTTAAACCTGGAGAGTTGAGACCCGTGGAATGGGTACCATGCAATATGACTTCAAAGGGTCTTCATTTGCTCACCGAAACTCTCCAATCCTATCACTGCTGCGTTTTTGCCCCTGTACTCACGATTGTTTCACTTTCAGAGACATAGCAATCCATAGGTTTTAAGATACTTACTAGTCAGGTACATTATTAGGCGTTTAATATGGGGTTTTGAGTCCATTTCGTTGAGCAAGGAGTAGCTCTTGTCTATTCCATATTTGGCTTAAGGAACTTTATCTGTGCTCATTTCAATCTCTGGTTTTATGCAGCACCCCAACTCACCTTTCCCCTTAAGCAAGCATAAGTTGATTTTCTAAATTTGGGACCATGTTCTGTTTTGAAATTCAGTTCCTGTGTAGCCAAGTTTACATTCCGTGTATTAGTGATATCTTATGATGTTTCTTTTTCTGTGTGACTTATTTCAGTTAGAATCATCATACCTGAATCCACTCATTATGCTGCTATGGGCCTGATGACATAGATGTCATTGCTGAGTGATATTGCATTGTACGTAAGTACCACAACTTCTTTATCCATTTTTCGCTTTATGCGATATTGAACTTGTACCGTAAACGAGTTTCTTGTAAACAGAGCCATCCCAAACTTTGGGGTGGCTGTGTCTTTTTGATTTTAATTTCCCTAAGCTATAGGACCATAAGTGGAAGTGCCCTAGGCTCTGTTGCTTTGTTTTATAGATGTTTCAGGAAACACCATACACTTCTCCCGAGTGGCTGTTGGCAATTTACATCCTGCCCATCAGCATAACAAGGCTCCCAGTTCTCCATGGCCTGTCCTGCCTTTCTGGATTTTACACTTTTTTCAGATGGCCCTTTTGACAGGGGGGGGCAGTGAGACTTCATTGTAGTGCAGATTTCCTTTGCAAGCTTGCTTGGTTGGCCAAAAAGGGCATATGCGTTTTTTCCTGAATATATTCAGGAAAAAACGCATACGCCCTTTTTGGCCAAGTGCATCATTGTCGACCTTCTGCCTCTTTTCCTATGCTTTAAATGCAATTCCAGTCTACCTCCTGAAATCGGTTTCCTGCAATTCTGCCCGGCTTTCAAGTCCTCTTGGCAGCCTTACTTCAGTATATTTTTGGATGATAGCTGTCATTTATAACTCTGCAGGTTTGTGAATTACAGTGCCCCTGAGCTCCTTTCTTCAACTCGCTTTCTTGTGAGCTGGCCGCAACACCGCAGGATTGCTTCAGGCCCTAATCTGGTTCCGGCACGGCACGCTGAGCCTTTGGTTAATTCCTCTTCCTGGTGGGAAATGAGAGTTAAATTTTCCCGTCCAGACACCTCCAGCTAGTCTCTCATTGGTTCTCCCTATTCCTGTTCATCTTCCGCGGAATTTGCAAACTGGGCCAAACAGGAGGTTAAAGGCACTGACTCTCCAAGTCGGGAGAGTGTTAGTAAAGCATCTGGAATGTTGTACCCGAGTACCAGGGGACAAGAACTGAGACATATTTCAACACGTCTCCCGATCACACGGTTGATCATACTCTGGGTTCCACATGCATGTTTTAGCTGAAGGAAGAATCCCTTAAACCTGGAGAGTTGAGACCCGTGGAATGGGTACCATGCAATATGACTTCAAAGGGTCTTCATTTGCTCACCAAAACTCTCCAATCCTATCACTGCTGCGTTTTTGCCCCTGTACTCACGATTGATTCACTTTCAGAGACATAGCAATCCATAGGTTTTAAGATACTTACTAGTCAGGTACATTATTAGGCGTTTAATATGGGGTTTTGAGTCCATTTCGTTGAGCAAGGAGTAGCTCTTGTCTATTACATATTTGGCTTAAGGAACTTTATCTGTGCTCATTTCAATCTCTGGTTTTATGCAGCACCCCAACTCACCTTTCCCCTTAAGCAAGCATAAGTTGGTTTTCTAAATTTGGGACCATGTTCTGTTTTGAAATTCAGTTCCTGTGTAGCCAAGTTTACATTCCGTGTATTAGTGATATCTTATGATGTTTCTATTTCTGTGTGACTTATTTCAGTTAGAATCATCATACCTGAATCCACTCATTATGCTGCTATGGGCCTGATGACATAGATGTCATTGCTGAGTGATATTGCATTGTATGTAAGTACCACAACTTCTTTATCCATTTTTCGCTTTATGCGATATTGAACTTGTACCGTAAACGAGTTTCTTGTAAACAGAGCCATCCCAAACTTTGGGGTGGCTGTGTCTTTTTGATTTTAATTTCCCTAAGTTACAGGACCATAAGTGGAAGTGCCCTAGGCTCTGTTGCTTTGTTTTTTAGATGTTTCAGGAAACACCATACACTTCTCCCGAGTGGCTGTTGGCAATTTACATCCCGCCCATCAGCATAACAAGGCTCCCAGTTCTCCATGGCCTGTCCTGCCTTTCTGGATTTTACACTTTTTTCAGATGGCCCTTTTGACGGGGGGGGAAGTGAGACTACATTGTAGTGCAGATTTCCTTTGCAAGCTTGCTTGGTTGGCCAAAAAGGGCGTATGCGTTTTTTCCTGAATATATTCAGGAAAAAACGCATACGCACTTTTTGGCCAAGTGCATCATTGTCGACCTTCTGCCTCTTTTCCTATGCTTTAAATGCAATTCCAGTCTACCTCCTGAAATCGGTTTCCTGCAATTCTGCCCGGCTTTCAAGTCCTCTTGGCAGCCTTACTTCAGTATATTTTTGGATGATAGCTGTCATTTATAACTCTGCAGGTTTGTGAATTACAGTGCCCCTGAGCTCCTTTCTTCAACTCGCTTTCTTGTGAGCTGGCCGCAACACCGCAGGATTGCTTCAGGCCCTAATCTGGTTCCGGCATGGCACGCTGAGCCTTTGGTTAATTCCTCTTCCTGGTGGGAAATGAGAGTTAAATTTTCCCGTCCAGACACCTCCAGCTAGTCTCTCATTGGTTCTCCCTATTCCTGTTCATCTTCCGCGGAATTTGCAAACTGGGCCAAACAGGAGGTTAAAGGCACTGACTCTCCAAGTCGGGAGAGTGTTAGTAAAGCATCTGGAATGTTGCACCCGAGTACCAGGAGACGAGAACTGAGACATATTTCAACACGTCTCCCGATCACACGGTTGATCATACTCTGGGTTCCACATGCATGTTTTAGCTGAAGGAAGAATCCCTTAAACCTGGAGAGTTGAGACCCGTGGAATGGGTACCATGCAATATGACTTCAAAGGGTCTTCATTTGCTCACCAAAACTCTCCAATCCTATCACTGCTGCGTTTTTGCCCCTGTACTCACGATTGATTCACTTTCAGAGACATAGCAATCCATAGGTTTTAAGATACTTACTAGTCAGGTACATTATTAGGTGTTTAATATGGGGTTTTGAGTCCATTTCGTTGAGCAAGGAGTAGCTCTTGTCTATTACATATTTGGCTTAAGGAACTTTATCTGTGCTCATTTCAATCTCTGGTTTTATGCAGCACCCCAACTCACCTTTCCCCTTAAGCAAGCATAAGTTGGTTTTCTAAATTTGGGACCATGTTCTGTTTTGAAATTCAGTTCCTGTGTAGCCAAGTTTACATTCCGTGTATTAGTGATATCTTATGATGTTTCTTTTTCTGTGTGACTTATTTCAGTTAGAATCATCATACCTGAATCCACTCATTATGCTGCTATGGGCCTGATGACATAGATGTCATTGCTGAGTGATATTGCATTGTACGTAAGTACCACAACTTCTTTATCCATTTTTCGCTTTATGCGATATTGAACTTGTACCGTAAACGAGTTTCTTGTAAACAGAGCCATCCCAAACTTTGGGGTGGCTGTGTCTTTTTGATTTTAATTTCCCTAAGCTATAGGACCATAAGTGGAAGTGCCCTAGGCTCTGTTGCTTTGTTTTTTAGATGTTTCAGGAAACACCATACACTTCTCCCGAGTGGCTGTTGGCAAGTTACATCCCGCCCATCAGCATAACAAGGCTCCCAGTTCTCCATGGCCTGTCCTGCCTTTCTGGATTTTACACTTTTTTCAGATGGCCCTTTTGACGGGGGGGAAGTGAGACTTCATTGTAGTGCAGATTTCCTTTGCAAGCTTGCTTGGTTGGCCAAAAAGGGCGTATGCGTTTTTTCCTGAATATATTCAGGAAAAAACGCATACGCCCTTTTTGGCCAAGTGCATCATTGTCGACCTTCTGCCTCTTTTCCTATGCTTTAAATGCAATTCCAGTCTACCTCCTGAAATCGGTTTCCTGCAATTCTGCCCGGCTTTCAAGTCCTCTTGGCAGCCTTACTTCAGTATATTTTTGGATGATAGCTGTCATTTATAACTCTGCAGGTTTGTGAATTACAGTGCCCCTGAGCTCCTTTCTTCAACTCGCTTTCTTGTGAGCTGGCCGCAACACCGCAGGATTGCTTCAGGCCCTAATCTGGTTCCGGCATGGCACGCTGAGCCTTTGGTTAATTCCTCTTCCTGGTGGGAAATGAGAGTTAAATTTTCCCGTCCAGACACCTCCAGCTAGTCTCTCATTGGTTCTCCCTATTCCTGTTCATCTTCCGCGGAATTTGCAAACTGGGCCAAACAGGAGGTTAAAGGCACTGACTCTCCAAGTCGGGAGAGTGTTAGTAAAGCATCTGGAATGTTGCACCCGAGTACCAGGGGACGAGAACTGAGACATATTTCAGCACGTCTCCCGATCACACGGTTGATCATACTCTGGGTTCCACATGCATGTTTTAGCTGAAGGAAGAATCCCTTAAACCTGGAGAGTTGAGACCCGTGGAATGGGTACCATGCAATATGACTTCAAAGGGTCTTCATTTGCTCACCAAAACTCTCCAATCCTATCACTGCTGCGTTTTTGCCCCTGTACTCATGATTGATTCACTTTCAGAGACATAGCAATCCATAGGTTTTAAGATACTTACTAGTCAGGTACATTATTAGGCGTTTAATATGGGGTTTTGAGTACATTTCGTTGAGCAAGGAGTAGCTCTTGTCTATTCCATATTTGGCTTAAGGAACTTTATCTGTGCTCATTTCAATCTCTGGTTTTATGCAGCACCCCAACTCACCTTTCCCCTTAAGCAAGCATAAGTTGATTTTCTAAATTTGGGACCATGTTCTGTTTTGAAATTCAGTTCCTGTGTAGCCAAGTTTACATTCCGTGTATTAGTGATATCTTATGATGTTTCTTTTTCTGTGTGACTTATTTCAGTTAGAATCATCATACCTGAATCCACTCATTATCCTGCTATGGGCCTGATGACATAGATGTCATTGCTGAGTGATATTGCATTGTACGTAAGTACCACAACTTCTTTATCCATTTTTCGCTTTATGCGATATTGAACTTGTACCGTAAACGAGTTTCTTGTAAACAGAGCCATCCCAAGCTTTGGGGTGGCTGTGTCTTTTGATTTTAATTTCCCTAAGCTATAGGACCATAAGTGGAAGTGCCCTAGGCTCTGTTGCTTTGTTTTTTAGATGTTTCAGGAAACACCATATACTTCTCCCGAGTGGCTGTTGGCAAGTTACATCCCGCCCATCAGCATAACAAGGCTCCCAGTTCTCCATGGCCTGTCCTGCCTTTCTGGATTTTACACTTTTTTCAGATGGCCCTTTTGACGGGGGGGAAGTGAGACTTCATTGTAGTGCAGATTTCCTTTGCAAGCTTGCTTGGTTGGCCAAAAAGGGCGTATGCGTTTTTTCCTGAATATATTCAGGAAAACACGCATACGCCCTTTTTGGCCAAGTGCATCATTGTCGACCTTCTGCCTCTTTTCCTATGCTTTAAATGCAATTCCAGTCTACCTCCTGAAATCGGTTTCCTGCAATTCTGCCCGGCTTTCAAGTCCTCTTGGCAGCCTTACTTCAGTATATTTTTGGATGATAGCTGTCATTTATAACTCTGCAGGTTTGTGAATTACAGTGCCCCTGAGCTCCTTTCTTCAACTCGCTTTCTTGTGAGCTGGCCGCAACACCGCAGGATTGCTTCAGGCCCTAATCTGGTTCCGGCATGGCACGCTGAGCCTTTGGTTAATTCCTCTTCCTGGTGGGAAATGAGAGTTAAATTTTCCCGTCCAGACACCTCCAGCTAGTCTCTCATTGGTTCTCCCTATTCCTGTTCATCTTCCGCGGAATTTGCAAACTGGGCCAAACAGGAGGTTAAAGGCACTGACTCTCCAAGTCGGGAGAGTGTTAGTAAAGCATCTGGAATGTTGCACCCGAGTACCAGGGGACGAGAACTGAGACATATTTCAACACGTCTCCCGATCACACGGTTGATCATACTCTGGGTTCCACATGCATGTTTTAGCTGAAGGAAGAATCCCTTAAACCTGGAGAGTTGAGACCCGTGGAATGGGTACCATGCAATATGACTTCAAAGGGTCTTCATTTGCTCACCAAAACTCTCCAATCCTATCACTGCTGCGTTTTTGCCCCTGTACTCACGATTGATTCACTTTCAGAGACATAGCAATCCATAGGTTTTAAGATACTTACTAGTCAGGTACATTATTAGGCGTTTAATATGGGGTTTTGAGTCCATTTCGTTGAGCAAGGAGTAGCTCTTGTCTATTACATATTTGGCTTAAGGAACTTTATCTGTGCTCATTTCAATCTCTGGTTTTATGCAGCACCCCAACTCACCTTTCCCCTTAAGCAAGCATAAGTTGATTTTCTAAATTTGGGACCATGTTCTGTTTTGAAATTCAGTTCCTGTGTAGCCAAGTTTACATTCCGTGTATTAGTGATATCTTATGATGTTTCTTTTTCTGTGTGACTTATTTCAGTTAGAATCATCATACCTGAATCCACTCATTATGCTGCTATGGGCCTGATGACATAGATGTCATTGCTGAGTGATATTGCATTGTACGTAAGTACCACAACTTCTTTATCCATTTTTCGCTTTATGCGATATTGAACTTGTACCGTAAACGAGTTTCTTGTAAACAGAGCCATCCCAAACTTTGGGGTGGCTGTGTCTTTTTGATTTTAATTTCCCTAAGCTATAGGACCATAAGTGGAAGTGCCCTAGGCTCTGTTGCTTTGTTTTTTAGATGTTTCAGGAAACACCATACACTTCTCCCGAGTGGCTGTTGGCAAGTTACATCCCGCCCATCAGCATAACAAGGCTCCCAGTTCTCCATGGCCTGTCCTGCCTTTCTGGATTTTACACTTTTTTCAGATGGCCCTTTTGACGGGGGGGAAGTGAGACTTCATTGTAGTGCAGATTTCCTTTGCAAGCTTGCTTGGTTGGCCAAAAAGGGCGTATGCGTTTTTTCCTGAATATATTCAGGAAAAAACGCATACGCCCTTTTTGGCCAAGTGCATCATTGTCGACCTTCTGCCTCTTTTCCTATGCTTTAAATGCAATTCCAGTCTACCTCCTGAAATCGGTTTCCTGCAATTCTGCCCGGCTTTCAAGTCCTCTTGGCAGCCTTACTTCAGTATATTTTTGGATGATAGCTGTCATTTATAACTCTGCAGGTTTGTGAATTACAGTGCCCCTGAGCTCCTTTCTTCAACTCGCTTTCTTGTGAGCTGGCCGCAACACCGCAGGATTGCTTCAGGCCCTAATCTGGTTCCGGCATGGCACGCTGAGCCTTTGGTTAATTCCTCTTCCTGGTGGGAAATGAGAGTTAAATTTTCCCGTCCAGACACCTCCAGCTAGTCTCTCATTGGTTCTCCCTATTCCTGTTCATCTTCCGCGGAATTTGCAAACTGGGCCAAACAGGAGGTTAAAGGCACTGACTCTCCAAGTCGGGAGAGTGTTAGTAAAGCATCTGGAATGTTGCACCCGAGTACCAGGGGACGAGAACTGAGACATATTTCAGCACGTCTCCCGATCACACGGTTGATCATACTCTGGGTTCCACATGCATGTTTTAGCTGAAGGAAGAATCCCTTAAACCTGGAGAGTTGAGACCCGTGGAATGGGTACCATGCAATATGACTTCAAAGGGTCTTCATTTGCTCACCAAAACTCTCCAATCCTATCACTGCTGCGTTTTTGCCCCTGTACTCATGATTGATTCACTTTCAGAGACATAGCAATCCATAGGTTTTAAGATACTTACTAGTCAGGTACATTATTAGGCGTTTAATATGGGGTTTTGAGTACATTTCGTTGAGCAAGGAGTAGCTCTTGTCTATTCCATATTTGGCTTAAGGAACTTTATCTGTGCTCATTTCAATCTCTGGTTTTATGCAGCACCCCAACTCACCTTTCCCCTTAAGCAAGCATAAGTTGATTTTCTAAATTTGGGAACATGTTCTGTTTTGAAATTCAGTTCCTGTGTAGCCAAGTTTACATTCCGTGTATTAGTGATATCTTATGATGTTTCTTTTTCTGTGTGACTTATTTCAGTTAGAATCATCATACCTGAATCCACTCATTATCCTGCTATGGGCCTGATGACATAGATGTCATTGCTGAGTGATATTGCATTGTACGTAAGTACCACAACTTCTTTATCCATTTTTCGCTTTATGCGATATTGAACTTGTACCGTAAACGAGTTTCTTGTAAACAGAGCCATCCCAAGCTTTGGGGTGGCTGTGTCTTTTGATTTTAATTTCCCTAAGCTATAGGACCATAAGTGGAAGTGCCCTAGGCTCTGTTGCTTTGTTTTTTAGATGTTTCAGGAAACACCATATACTTCTCCCGAGTGGCTGTTGGCAAGTTACATCCCGCCCATCAGCATAACAAGGCTCCCAGTTCTCCATGGCCTGTCCTGCCTTTCTGGATTTTACACTTTTTTCAGATGGCCCTTTTGACGGGGGGGAAGTGAGACTTCATTGTAGTGCAGATTTCCTTTGCAAGCTTGCTTGGTTGGCCAAAAAGGGCGTATGCGTTTTTTCCTGAATATATTCAGGAAAACACGCATACGCCCTTTTTGGCCAAGTGCATCATTGTCGACCTTCTGCCTCTTTTCCTATGCTTTAAATGCAATTCCAGTCTACCTCCTGAAATCGGTTTCCTGCAATTCTGCCCGGCTTTCAAGTCCTCTTGGCAGCCTTACTTCAGTATATTTTTGGATGATAGCTGTCATTTATAACTCTGCAGGTTTGTGAATTACAGTGCCCCTGAGCTCCTTTCTTCAACTCGCTTTCTTGTGAGCTGGCCGCAACACCGCAGGATTGCTTCAGGCCCTAATCTGGTTCCGGCATGGCACGCTGAGCCTTTGGTTAATTCCTCTTCCTGGTGGGAAATGAGAGTTAAATTTTCCCGTCCAGACACCTCCAGCTAGTCTCTCATTGGTTCTCCCTATTCCTGTTCATCTTCCGCGGAATTTGCAAACTGGGCCAAACAGGAGGTTAAAGGCACTGACTCTCCAAGTCGGGAGAGTGTTAGTAAAGCATCTGGAATGTTGCACCCGAGTACCAGGGGACGAGAACTGAGACATATTTCAACACGTCTCCCGATCACACGGTTGATCATACTCTGGGTTCCACATGCATGTTTTAGCTGAAGGAAGAATCCCTTAAACCTGGAGAGTTGAGACCCGTGGAATGGGTACCATGCAATATGACTTCAAAGGGTCTTCATTTGCTCACCAAAACTCTCCAATCCTATCACTGCTGCGTTTTTGCCCCTGTACTCACGATTGATTCACTTTCAGAGACATAGCAATCCATAGGTTTTAAGATACTTACTAGTCAGGTACATTATTAGGCGTTTAATATGGGGTTTTGAGTCCATTTCGTTGAGCAAGGAGTAGCTCTTGTCTATTACATATTTGGCTTAAGGAACTTTATCTGTGCTCATTTCAATCTCTGGTTTTATGCAGCACCCCAACTCACCTTTCCCCTTAAGCAAGCATAAGTTGATTTTCTAAATTTGGGACCATGTTCTGTTTTGAAATTCAGTTCCTGTGTAGCCAAGTTTACATTCCGTGTATTAGTGATATCTTATGATGTTTCTTTTTCTGTGTGACTTATTTCAGTTAGAATCATCATACCTGAATCCACTCATTATGCTGCTATGGGCCTGATGACATAGATGTCATTGCTGAGTGATATTGCATTGTACGTAAGTACCACAACTTCTTTATCCATTTTTCGCTTTATGCGATATTGAACTTGTACCGTAAACGAGTTTCTTGTAAACAGAGCCATCCCAAACTTTGGGGTGGCTGTGTCTTTTTGATTTTAATTTCCCTAAGCTATAGGACCATAAGTGGAAGTGCCCTAGGCTCTGTTGCTTTGTTTTTTAGATGTTTCAGGAAACACCATACACTTCTCCCGAGTGGCTGTTGGCAATTTACATCCCACCCATCAGCATAACAAGGCTCCCAGTTCTCCATGGCCTGTCCTGCCTTTCTGGATTTTACACTTTTTTCAGATGGCCCTTTTGACGGGGGGAAAGTGAGACTTCATTGTGGTGCAGATTTCCTTTGCAAGCTTGCTTGGTTGGCCAAAAAGGGCGTATGCGTTTTTTCCTGAATATATTCAGGAAAAAACGCATACGCCCTTTTTGGCCAAGTGCATCATTGTCGACCTTCTGCCTCTTTTCCTATGCTTTAAATGCAATTCCAGTCTACCTCCTGAAATCGGTTTCCTGCAATTCTGCCCGGCTTTCAAGTCCTCTTGGCAGCCTTACTTCAGTATATTTTTGGATGATAGCTGTCATTTATAACTCTGCAGGTTTGTGAATTACAGTGCCCCTGAGCTCCTTTCTTCAACTCGCTTTCTTGTGAGCTGGCCGCAACACCGCAGGATTGCTTCAGGCCCTAATCTGGTTCCGGCATGGCACGCTGAGCGTTTGGTTAATTCCTCTTCCTGGTGGGAAATGAGAGTTAAATTTTCCCGTCCAGACACCTCCAGCTAGTCTCTCATTGGTTCTCCCTATTCCTGTTCATCTTCCGCGGAATTTGCAAACTGGGCCAAACAGGAGGTTAAAGGCACTGACTCTCCAAGTCGGGAGAGTGTTAGTAAAGCATCTGGAATGTTGCACCCGAGTACCAGGAGACGAGAACTGAGACATATTTCAACACGTCTCCCAATCACACGGTTGATCATACTCTGGGTTCCACATGCATGTTTTAGCTGAAGGAAGAATCCCTTAAACCTGGAGAGTTGAGACCCGTGGAATGGGTACCATGCAATATGACTTCAAAGGGTCTTCATTTGCTCACCAAAACTCTCCAATCCTATCACTGCTGCGTTTTTGCCCCTGTACTCACGATTGATTCACTTTCAGAGACATAGCAATCCATAGGTTTTAAGATACTTACTAGTCAGGTACATTATTAGGCGTTTAATATGGGGTTTTGAGTCCATTTCGTTGAGCAAGGAGTAGCTCTTGTCTATTACATATTTGGCTTAAGGAACTTTATCTGTGCTCATTTCAATCTCTGGTTTTATGCAGCACCCCAACTCACCTTTCCCCTTAAGCAAGCATAAGTTGATTTTCTAAATTTGGGACCATGTTCTGTTTTGAAATTCAGTTCCTGTGTAGCCAAGTTTACATTCCGTGTATTAGTGATATCTTATGATGTTTCTTTTTCTGTGTGACTTATTTCAGTTAGAATCATCATACCTGAATGCACTCATTATGCTGCTATGGGCCTGATGACATAGATGTCATTGCTGAGTGATATTGCATTGTACGTAAGTACCACAACTTCTTTATCCATTTTTCGCTTTATGCGATATTGAACTTGTACCGTAAACGAGTTTCTTGTAAACAGAGCCATCCCAAACTTTGGGGTGGCTGTGTCTTTTTGATTTTAATTTCCCTAAGCTATAGGACCATAAGTGGAAGTGCCCTAGGCTCTGTTGCTTTGTTTTTTAGATGTTTCAGGAAACACCATACACTTCTCCCGAGTGGCTGTTGACAATTTACATCCCGCCCATCAGCATAACAAGGCTCCCAGTTCTCCATGGCCTGTCCTGCCTTTCTGGATTTTACACTTTTTTCAGATGGCCCTTTTGACGGGGCGGAATTGAGACTTCATTGTAGTGCAGATTTCCTTTGCAAGGTTGCTTGGTTGGCCAAAAAGGGCGTATGCGTTTTTTCCTGAATATATTCAGGAAAAAACGCATACGCCCTTTTTGGCCAAGTGCATCATTGTCGACCTTCTGCCTCTTTTCCTATGCTTTAAATGCAATTCCAGTCTACCTCCTGAAATCGGTTTCCTGCAATTCTGCCCGGCTTTCAAGTCCTCTTGGCAGCCTTACTTCAGTATATTTTTGGATGATAGCTGTCATTTATAACTCTGCATGTTTGTGAATTACAGTGCCCCTGAGCTCCTTTCTTCAACTCGCTTTCTTGTGAGCTGGCCGCAACACCGCAGGATTGCTTCAGGCCCTAATCTGGTTCCGGCATGGCACGCTGAGCCTTTGGTTAATTCCTCTTCCTGGTGGGAAATGAGAGTTAAATTTTCCCGTCCAGACACCTCCAGCTAGTCTCTCATTGGTTCTCCCTATTCCTGTTCATCTTCCGCGGAATTTGCAAACTGGGCCAAAGAGGAGGTTAAAGGCACTGACTCTCCAAGTCGGGAGAGTGTTAGTAAAGCATCTGGAATGTTGTACCCGAGTACCAGGGGACAAGAACTGAGACATATTTCAACACGTCTCCCGATCACACGGTTGATCATACTCTGGGTTCCACATGCATGTTTTAGCTGAAGGAAGAATCCCTTAAACCTGGAGAGTTGAGACCCGTGGAATGGGTACCATGCAATATGACTTCAAAGGGTCTTCATTTGCTCACCAAAACTCTCCAATCCTATCACTGCTGCGTTTTTGCCCCTGTACTCACGATTGATTCACTTTCAGAGACATAGCAATCCATAGGTTTTAAGATACTTACTAGTCAGGTACATTATTAGGCGTTTAACATGGGGTTTTGAGTCCATTTCATTGAGCAAGGAGTAGCTATTGTCTATTACATATTTGGCTTAAGGAACTTTATCTGTGCTCATTTCAATCTCTGGTTTTATGCAGCACCCCAACTCACCTTTCCCCTTAAGCAAGCATAAGTTGGTTTTCTAAATTTGGGACCATGTTCTGTTTTGAAATCCAGTTCCTGTGTAGACAAGTTTACATTCCGTGTATTAGTGATATCTTATGATGTTTCTTTTTCTGTGTGACTTATTTCAGTTAGAATCATCATACCTGAATCCACTCATTATGCTGCTATGGGCCTGATGACATAGATGTCATTGCTGAGTGATATTGCATTGTACGTAAGTACCACAACTTCTTTATCCATTTTTCGCTTTATGCGATATTGAACTTGTACCGTAAACGAGTTTCTTGTAAACAGAGCCATCCCAAACTTTGGGGTGGCTGTGTCTTTTTGATTTTAATTTCCCTAAGCTATAGGACCATAAGTGGAAGTGCCCTAGGCTCTGTTGCTTTGTTTTTTAGATGTTTCAGGAAACACCATACACTTCTCCGGAGTGGCTGTTGGCAAGTTACATCCCGCCCATCAGCATAACAAGGCTCCCAGTTCTCCATGGCCTGTCCTGCCTTTCTGGATTTTACACTTTTTTCAGATGGCCCTTTTGATGGGGGGGAAGTGAGACTTCATTGTAGTGCAGATTTCCTTTGCAAGCTTGCTTGGTTGGCCAAAAAGGGCGTATGCGTTTTTTCCTGAATATATTCAGGAAAAAACGCATACGCCCTTTTTGGCCAAGTGCATCATTGTCGACCTTCTGCCTCTTTTCCTATGCTTTAAATGCAATTCCAGTCTACCTCCTGAAATCGGTTTCCTGCAATTCTGCCCGGCTTTCAAGTCCTCTTGGCAGCCTTACTTCAGTATATTTTTGGATGATAGCTGTCATTTATAACTCTGCAGGTTTGTGAATTACAGTGCCCCTGAGCTCCTTTCTTCAACTCGCTTTCTTGTGAGCTGGCCGCAACACCGCAGGATTGCTTCAGGCCCTAATCTGGTTCCGGCATGGCACGCTGAGCCTTTGGTTAATTCCTCTTCCTGGTGGGAAATGAGAGTTAAATTTTCCCGTCCAGACACCTCCAGCTAGTCTCTCATTGGTTCTCCCTATTCCTGTTCATCTTCCGTGGAATTTGCAAACTGGGCCAAAGAGGAGGTTAAAGGCACTGACTCTCCAAGTCGGGAGAGTGTTAGTAAAGCATCTGGAATGTTGCACCCGAGTACCAGGGGACGAGAACTGAGACATATTTCAACACGTCTCCCGATCACACGGTTGATCATACTCTGGGTTCCACATGCATGTTTTAGCTGAAGGAAGAATCCCTTAAACCTGGAGAGTTGAGACCCGTGGAATGGGTACCATGCAATATGACTTCAAAGGGTCTTCATTTGCTCACCAAAACTCTCCAATCCTATCACTGCTGCGTTTTTGCCCCTGTACTCACGATTGATTCACTTTCAGAGTCATAGCAATCCATAGGTTTTAAGATACTTACTAGTCAGGTACATTATTAGGCGTTTAATATGGGGTTTTGAGTCCATTTCGTTGAGCAAGGAGTAGCTCTTGTCTATTACATATTTGGCTTAAGGAACTTTATCTGTGCTCATTTCAATCTCTGGTTTTATGCAGCACCCCAACTCACCTTTCCCCTTAAGCAAGCATAAGTTGATTTTCTAAATTTGGGACCATGTTCTGTTTTGAAATTCAGTTCCTGTGTAGCCAAGTTTACATTCCGTGTATTAGTGATATCTTATGATGTTTCTTTTTCTGTGTGACTTATTTCAGTTAGAATCATCATACCTGAATCCACTCATTATGCTGCTATGGACCTGATGACATAGATGTCATTGCTGAGTGATATTGCATTGTACGTAAGTACCACAACTTCTTTATCCATTTTTCGCTTTATGCGATATTGAACTTGTACCGTAAACGAGTTTCTTGTAAACAGAGCCATCCCAAACTTTGGGGTGGCTGTGTCTTTTTGATTTTAATTTCCCTAAGCTATAGGACCATAAGTGGAAGTGCCCTAGGCTCTGTTGCTTTGTTTTTTAGATGTTTCAGGAAACACCATACACTTCTCCCGAGTGGCTGTTGGCAATTTACATCCCGCCCATCAGCATAACAAGGCTCCCAGTTCTCCATGGCCTGTCCTGCCTTTCTGGATTTTACACTTTTTTCAGATGGCCCTTTTGACGGGGGGGAAGTGAGACTTCATTGTAGTGCAGATTTCCTTTGCAAGCTTGCTTGGTTGGCCAAAAAGGGCGTATGCGTTTTTTCCTGAATATATTCAGGAAAAAACGCATACGCCCTTTTTGGCCAAGTGCATCATTGTCGACCTTCTGCCTCTTTTCCTATGCTTTAAATGCAATTCCAGTCTACCTCCTGAAATCGGTTTCCTGCAATTCTGCCCGGCTTTCAAGTCCTCTTGGCAGCCTTTCTTCAGTATATTTTTGGATGATAGCTGTCATTTATAACTCTGAAGGTTTGTGAATTACAGTGCCCCTGAGCTCCTTTCTTCAACTCGTTTTCTTGTGAGCTGGCCGCAACACCGCAGGATTGCTTCAGGCCCTAATCTGGTTCCGGCATGGCACGCTGAGCCTTTGGTTAATTCCTCTTCCTGGTGGGAAATGAGAGTTAAATTTTCCCGTCCAGACACCTCCAGCTAGTCTCTCATTGGTTCTCCCTATTCCTGTTCATCTTCCGCGGAATTTGCAAACTGGGCCAAACAGGAGGTTAAAGGCACTGACTCTCCAAGTCGGGAGAGTGTTAGTAAAGCATCTGGAATGTTGCACCCGAGTACCAGGGGACGAGAACTGAGACATATTTCAACACGTCTCCCGATCACACGGTTGATCATACTCTGGGTGCCACATGCAAGTTTTAGCTGAAGGAAGAGTCCCTTAAACCTGGAGAGTTGAGACCCGTGGAATGGGTACCATGCAATATGACTTCAAAGGGTCTTCATTTGCTCACCAAAACTCTCCAATCCTATCACTGCTGCGTTTTTGCCCCTGTACTCATGATTGATTCACTTTCAGAGACATAGCAATCCATAGGTTTTAAGATACTTACTAGTCAGGTACATTATTAGGCGTTTAATATGGGGTTTTGAGTCCATTTCGTTGAGCAAGGAGTAGCTCTTGTCTATTACATATTTGGCTTAAGGAACTTTATCTGTGCTCATTTCAATCTCTGGTTTTATGCAGCACCCCAACTCACCTTTCCCCTTAAGCAAGCATAAGTTGATTTTCTAAATTTGGGACCATGTTCTGTTTTGAAATTCAGTTCCTGTGTAGCCAAGTTTACATTCCGTGTATTAGTGATATCTTATGATGTTTCTTTTTCTGTGTGACTTATTTCAGTTAGAATCATCATACCTGAATCCACTCATTATGCTGCTATGGGCCTGATGACATAGATGTCATTGCTGAGTGATATTGCATTGTACGTAAGTACCACAACTTCTTTATCCATTTTTCGCTTTATGCGATATTGAACTTGTACCGTAAACGAGTTTCTTGTAAACAGAGCCATCCCAAACTTTGGGGTGGCTGTGTCTTTTTGATTTTAATTTCCCTAAGCTATAGGACCATAAGTGGAAGTGCCCTAGGCTCTGTTGCTTTGTTTTTTAGATGTTTCAGGAAACACCATACACTTCTCCCGAGTGGCTGTTGGCAATTTACATCCCGCCCATCAGCATAACAAGGCTCCCAGTTCTCCATGGCCTGTCCTGCCTTTCTGGATTTTACACTTTTTTCAGATGGCCCTTTTGACAGGGGGGGGGAGTGAGACTTCATTGTAGTGCAGATTTCCGTTGCAAGCTTGCTTGGTTGGCCAAAAAGTGCGTATGCGTTTTTTCCTGAATATATTCAGGAAAAAACGCATACGCCCTTTTTGGCCAAGTGCATCATTGTCGACCTTCTGCCTCTTTTCCTATGCTTTAAATGCAATTCCAGTCTACCTCCTGAAATCGGTTTCCTGCAATTCTGCCCGGCTTTCAAGTCCTCTTGGCAGCCTTACTTCAGTATATTTTTGGATGATAGCTGTCATTTATAACTCTGCAGGTTTGTGAATTACAGTGCCCCTGAGCTCCTTTCTTCAACTCGCTTTCTTGTGAGCTGGCCGCAACACCGCAGGATTGCTTCAGGCCCTAATCTGGTTCCGGCATGGCACGCTGAGCCTTTGGTTAATTCCTCTTCCTGGTGGGAAATGAGAGTTAAATTTTCCCGTCCAGACACCTCCAGCTAGTCTCTCATTGGTTCTCCCTATTCCTGTTCATCTTCCGCGGAATTTGCAAACTGGGCCAAACAGGAGGTTAAAGGCACTGACTCTCCAAGTCGGGAGAGTGTTAGTAAAGCATCTGGAATGTTGTACCCGAGTACCAGGGGACAAGAACTGAGACATATTTCAACACGTCTCCCGATCACACGGTTGATCATACTCTGGGTTCCACATGCATGTTTTAGCTGAAGGAAGAATCCCTTAAACCTGGAGAGTTGAGACCCGTGGAATGGGTACCATGCAATATGACTTCAAAGGGTCTTCATTTGCTCACCAAAACTCTCCAATCCTATCACTGCTGCGTTTTTGCCCCTGTACTCATGATTGATTCACTTTCAGAGACATAGCAATCCATAGGTTTTAAGATACTTACTAGTCAGGTACATTATTAGGCGTTTAATATGGGGTTTTGAGTCCATTTCGTTGAGCAAGGAGTAGCTCTTGTCTATTACATATTTGGCTTAAGGAACTTTATCTGTGCTCATTTCAATCTCTGGTTTTATGCAGCACCCCAACTCACCTTTCCCCTTAAGCAAGCATAAGTTGGTTTTCTAAATTTGGGACCATGTTCTGTTTTGAAATTCAGTTCCTGTGTAGCCAAGTTTACATTCCGTGTATTAGTGATATCTTATGATGTTTCTTTTTCTGTGTGACTTATTTCAGTTAGAATCATCATACCTGAATCCACTCATTATGCTGCTATGGGCCTGATGACATAGATGTCATTGCTGAGTGATATTGCATTGTACGTAAGTACCACAACTTCTTTATCCATTTTTCGCTTTATGCGATATTGAACTTGTACCGTAAACGAGTTTCTTGTAAACAGAGCCATCCCAAACTTTGGGGTGGCTGTGTCTTTTTGATTTTAATTTCCCTAAGCTATAGGACCATAAGTGGAAGTGCCCTAGGCTCTGTTGCTTTGTTTTTTAGATGTTTCAGGAAACACCATACACTTCTCCGGAGTGGCTGTTGGCAATTTACATCCCGCCCATCAGCATAACAAGGCTCCCAGTTCTCCATGGCCTGTCCTGCCTTTCTGGATTTTACACTTTTTTCAGATGGCCCTTTTGACGGGGGGGAAGTGAGACTTCATTGTAGTGCAGATTTCCTTTGCAAGCTTGCTTGGTTGGCCAAAAAGGGCGTATGCGTTTTTTCCTGAATATATTCAGGAAAAAACGCATACGCCCTTTTTGGCCAAGTGCATCATTGTCGACCTTCTGCCTCTTTTCCTATGCTTTAAATGCAATTCCAGTCTACCTCCTGAAATCGGTTTCCTGCAATTCTGCCCGGCTTTCAAGTCCTCTTGGCAGCCTTACTTCAGTATATTTTTGGATGATAGCTGTCATTTATAACTCTGCAGGTTTGTGAATTACAGTGCCCCTGAGCTCCTTTCTTCAACTCGCTTTCTTGTGAGCTGGCCGCAACACCGCAGGATTGCTTCAGGCCCTAATCTGGTTCCGGCATGGCACGCTGAGCCTTTGGTTAATTCCTCTTCCTGGTGGGAAATGAGAGTTAAATTTTCCCGTCCAGACACCTCCAGCTAGTCTCTCATTGGTTCTCCCTATTCCTGTTCATCTTCCGCGGAATTTGCAAACTGGGCCAAACAGGAGGTTAAAGGCACTGACTCTCCAAGTCGGGAGAGTGTTAGTAAAGCATCTGGAATGTTGCACCCGAGTACCAGGGGACGAGAACTGAGACATATTTCAACACGTCTCCCGATCACACGGTTGATCATACTCTGGGTTCCACATGCATGTTTTAGCTGAAGGAAGAGTCCCTTAAACCTGGAGAGTTGAGACCCGTGGAATGGGTACCATGCAATATGACTTCAAAGGGTCTTCATTTGCTCACCAAAACTCTCCAATCCTATCACTGCTGCGTTTTTGCCCCTGTACTCACGATTGATTCACTTTCAGAGACATAGCAATCCATAGGTTTTAAGATACTTACTAGTCAGGTACATTATTAGGCGTTTAATATGGGGTTTTGAGTCCATTTCGTTGAGCAAGGAGTAGCTCTTGTCTATTACATATTTGGCTTAAGGAACTTTATCTGTGCTCATTTCAATCTCTGGTTTTATGCAGCACCCCAACTCACCTTTCCCCTTAAGCAAGCATAAGTTGATTTTCTAAATTTGGGACCATGTTCTGTTTTGAAATTCAGTTCCTGTGTAGCCAAGTTTACATTCCGTGTATTAGTGATATCTTATGATGTTTCTTTTTCTGTGTGACTTATTTCAGTTAGAATCATCATACCTGAATCCACTCATTATGCTGCTATGGGCCTGATGACATAGATGTCATTGCTGAGTGATATTGCATTGTACGTAAGTACCACAACTTCTTTATCCATTTTTCGCTTTATGCGATATTGAACTTGTACCGTAAACGAGTTTCTTGTAAACAGAGCCATCCCAAACTTTGGGGTGGCTGTGTCTTTTTGATTTTAATTTCCCTAAGCTATAGGACCATAAGTGGAAGTGCCCTAGGCTCTGTTGCTTTGTTTTTTAGATGTTTCAGGAAACACCATACACTTCTCCCGAGTGGCTGTTGGCAATTTACATCCCGCCCATCAGCATAACAAGGCTCCCAGTTCTCCATGGCCTGTCCTGCCTTTCTGGATTTTACACTTTTTTCAGATGGCCCTTTTGACAGAGGGGGGGAGTGAGACTTCATTGTAGTGCAGATTTCCTTTGCAAGCTTGCTTGGTTGGCCAAAAAGTGCGTATGCGTTTTTTCCTGAATATATTCAGGAAAAAACGCATACGCCCTTTTTGGCCAAGTGCATCATTGTCGACCTTCTGCCTCTTTTCCTATGCTTTAAATGCAATTCCAGTCTACCTCCTGAAATCGGTTTCCTGCAATTCTGCCCGGCTTTCAAGTCCTCTTGGCAGCCTTACTTCAGTATATTTTTGGATGATAGCTGTCATTTATAACTCTGCAGGTTTGTGAATTACAGTGCCCCTGAGCTCCTTTCTTCAACTCGCTTTCTTGTGAGCTGGCCGCAACACCGCAGGATTGCTTCAGGCCCTAATCTGGTTCCGGCATGGCACGCTGAGCCTTTGGTTAATTCCTCTTCCTGGTGGGAAATGAGAGTTAAATTTTCCCGTCCAGACACCTCCAGCTAGTCTCTCATTGGTTCTCCCTATTCCTGTTCATCTTCCGCGGAATTTGCAAACTGGGCCAAACAGGAGGTTAAAGGCACTGACTCTCCAAGTCGGGAGAGTGTTAGTAAAGCATCTGGAATGTTGTACCCGAGTACCAGGGGACAAGAACTGAGACATATTTCAACACGTCTCCCGATCACATGGTTGATCATACTCTGGGTTCCACATGCATGTTTTAGCTGAAGGAAGAATCCCTTAAACCTGGAGAGTTGAGACCCGTGGAATGGGTACCATGCAATATGACTTCAAAGGGTCTTCATTTGCTCACCAAAACTCTCCAATCCTATCACTGCTGCGTTTTTGCCCCTGTACTCACGATTGATTCACTTTCAGAGACATAGCAATCCATAGGTTTTAAGATACTTACTAGTCAGGTACATTATTAGGCGTTTAATATGGGGTTTTGAGTCCATTTCGTTGAGCAAGGAGTAGCTCTTGTCTATTACATATTTGGCTTAAGGAACTTTATCTGTGCTCATTTCAATCTCCGGTTTTATGCAGCACCCCAACTCACCTTTCCCCTTAAGCAAGCATAAGTTGGTTTTCTAAATTTGGGACCATGTTCTGTTTTGAAATTCAGTTCCTGTGTAGCCAAGTTTACATTCCGTGTATTAGTGATATCTTATGATGTTTCTTTTTCTGTGTGACTTATTTCAGTTAGAATCATCATACCTGAATCCACTCATTATGCTGCTATGGGCCTGATGACATAGACGTCATTGCTGAGTGATATTGCATTGTATGTAAGTACCACAACTTCTTTATCCATTTTTCGCTTTATGCGATATTGAACTTGTACCGTAAACGAGTTTCTTGTAAACACAGCCATCCCAAACTTTGGGGTGGCTGTGTCTTTTTGATTTTAATTTCCCTAAGCTACAGGACCATAAGTGGAAGTGCCCTAGGCTCTGTTGCTTTGTTTTTTAGATGTTTCAGGAAACACCATACACTTCTCCGGAGTGGCTGTTGGCAATTTACATCCCGCCCATCAGCATAACAAGGCTCCCAGTTCTCCATGGCCTGTCCTGCCTTTCTGGATTTTACACTTTTTTCAGATGGCCCTTTTGACGGGGGGGGGGGAAGTGAGACTTCATTGTAGTGCAGATTTCCTTTGCAAGCTTGCTTGGTTGGCCAAAAAGGGCGTATGCGTTTTTTCCTGAATATATTCAGGAAAAAACGCATACGCCCTTTTTGGCCAAGTGCATCATTGTCGACCTTCTGCCTCTTTTCCTATGCTTTAAATGCAATTCCAGTCTACCTCCTGAAATCGGTTTCCTGCAATTCTGCCCGGCTTTCAAGTCCTCTTGGCAGCCTTACTTCAGTATATTTTTGGATGATAGCTGTCATTTATAACTCTGCAGGTTTGTGAATTACAGTGCCCCTGAGCTCCTTTCTTCAACTCGCTTTCTTGTGAGCTGGCCGCAACACCGCAGGATTGCTTCAGGCCCTAATCTGGTTCCGGCATGGCACGCTGAGCCTTTGGTTAATTCCTCTTCCTGGTGGGAAATGAGAGTTAAATTTTCCCGTCCAGACACCTCCAGCTAGTCTCTCATTGGTTCTCCCTATTCCTGTTCATCTTCCGCGGAATTTGCAAACTGGGCCAAACAGGAGGTTAAAGGCACTGACTCTCCAAGTCGGGAGAGTGTTAGTAAAGCATCTGGAATGTTGCACCCGAGTACCAGGGGACGAGAACTGAGACATATTTCAACACGTCTCCCGATCACACGGTTGATCATACTCTGGGTTCCACATGCATGTTTTAGCTGAAGGAAGAATCCCTTAAACCTGGAGAGTTGAGACCCGTGGAATGGGTACCATGCAATATGACTTCAAAGGGTCTTCATTTGCTCACCAAAACTCTCCAATCCTATCACTGCTGCGTTTTTGCCCCTGTACTCACGATTGATTCACTTTCAGAGACATAGCAATCCATAGGTTTTAAGATACTTACTAGTCAGGTACATTATTAAGCGTTTAATATGGGGTTTTGAGTCCATTTCGTTGAGCAAGGAGTAGCTATTGTCTATTACATATTTGGCTTAAGGAACTTTATCTGTGCTCATTTCAATCTCTGGTTTTATGCAGCACCCCAACTCACCTTTCCCCTTAAGCAAGCATAAGTTGGTTTTCTAAATTTGGGACCATGTTCTGTTTTGAAATCCAGTTCCTGTGTAGCCAAGTTTACATTCCGTGTATTAGTGATATCTTATGATGTTTCTTTTTCTGTGTGACTTATTTCAGTTAGAATCATCATACCTGAATCCACTCATTATGCTGCTATGGGCCTGATGACATAGATGTCATTGCTGAGTGATATTGCATTGTACGTAAGTACCACAACTTCTTTATCCATTTTTCGCTTTATGCGATATTGAACTTGTACCGTAAACGAGTTTCTTGTAAACAGAGCCATCCCAAACTTTGGGGTGGCTGTGTCTTTTTGATTTTAATTTCCCTAAGCTATAGGACCATAAGTGGAAGTGCCCTAGGCTCTGTTGCTTTGTTTTTTAGATGTTTCAGGAAACACCATACACTTCTCCCGAGTGGCTGTTGGCAAGTTACATCCCGCCCATCAGCATAACAAGGCTCCCAGTTCTCCATGGCCTGTCCTGCCTTTCTGGATTTTACACTTTTTTCAGATGGCCCTTTTGATGGGGGGGGGGGAGTGAGACTTCATTGTAGTGCAGATTTCCTTTGCAAGCTTGCTTGGTTGGCCAAAAAGTGCGTATGCGTTTTTTTCTGAATATATTCAGGAAAAAACGCATACGCACTTTTTGGCCAAGTGCATCATTGTCGACCTTCTGCCTCTTTTCCTATGCTTTAAATGCAATTCCAGTCTACCTCCTGAAATCGGTTTCCTGCAATTCTGCCCGGCTTTCAAGTCCTCTTGGCAGCCTTACTTCAGTATATTTTTGGATGATAGCTGTCATTTATAACTCTGCAGGTTTGTGAATTACAGTGCCCCTGAGCTCCTTTCTTCAACTCGCTTTCTTGTGAGCTGGCCGCAACACCGCAGGATTGCTTCAGGCCCTAATCTGGTTCCGGCATGGCATGCTGAGCCTTTGGTTAATTCCTCTTCCTGGTGGGAAATGAGAGTTAAATTTTCCCGTCCAGACACCTCCAGCTAGTCTCTCATTGGTTCTCCCTATTCCTGTTCATCTTCCGCGGAATTTGCAAACTGGGCCAAACAGGAGGTTAAAGGCACTGACTCTCCAAGTCGGGAGAGTGTTAGTAAAGCATCTGGAATGTTGCACCCGAGTACCAGGGGACGAGAACTGAGACATATTTCAACACGTCTCCCGATCACACGGTTGATCATACTCTGGGTTCCACATGCATGTTTTAGCTGAAGGAAGAATCCCTTAAACCTGGAGAGTTGAGACCCGTGGAATGGGTACCATGCAATATGACTTCAAAGGGTCTTCATTTGCTCACCAAAACTCTCCAATCCTATCACTGCTGCGTTTTTGCCCCTGTACTCACGATTGATTCACTTTCAGAGACATAGCAATCCATAGGTTTTAAGATACTTACTAGTCAGGTACATTATTAGGCGTTTAATATGGGGTTTTGAGTCCATTTCGTTGAGCAAGGAGTAGCTCTTGTGTATTCCATGTTTGGCTTAAGGAACTTTATCTGTGCTCATTTCAATCTCTGGTTTTATGCAGCACCCCAACTCACCTTTCCCCTTAAGCAAGCATAAGTTGGTTTTCTAAATTTGGGACAATGTTCTGTTTTGAAATTCAGTTCCTGTGTAGCCAAGTTTACATTCCGTGTATTAGTGATATCTTATGATGTTTCTTTTTCTGTGTGACTTATTTCAGTTAGAATCATCATACCTGAATCCACTCATTATGCTGCTATGGACCTGATGACATAGATGTCATTGCTGAGTGATATTGCATTGTACGTAAGTACCACAACTTCTTTATCCATTTTTCGCTTTATGCGATATTGAACTTGTACCGTAAACGAGTTTCTTGTAAACAGAGCCATCCCAAACTTTGGGGTGGCTGTGTCTTTTTGATTTTAATTTCCCTAAGCTGCAGGACCATAAGTGGAAGTGCCCTAGGCTCTGTTGCTTTGTTTTTTAGATGTTTCAGGAAACACCATACACTTCTCCCGAGTGGCTGTTGGCAATTTACATCCCGCCCATCAGCATAACAAGGCTCCCAGTTCTCCATGGCCTGTCCTGCCTTTCTGGATTTTACACTTTTTTCAGATGGCCCTTTTGACGGGGGGGGAAGTGAGACTTCATTGTAGTGCAGATTTCCTTTGCAAGCTTGCTTGGTTGGCCAAAAAGGGCGTATGCGTTTTTTCCTGAATATATTCAGGAAAAAACGCATACGCCCTTTTTGGCCAAGTGCATCATTGTCGACCTTCTGCCTCTTTTCCTATGCTTTAAATGCAATTCCAGTCTACCTCCTGAAATCGGTTTCCTGCAATTCTGCCCGGCTTTCAAGTCCTCTTGGCAGCCTTACTTCAGTATATTTTTGGATGATAGCTGTCATTTATAACTCTGAAGGTTTGTGAATTACAGTGCCCCTGAGCTCCTTTCTTCAACTCGCTTTCTTGTGAGCTGGCCGCAACACCGCAGGATTGCTTCAGGCCCTAATCTGGTTCCGGCATGGCACGCTGAGCCTTTGGTTAATTCCTCTTCCTGGTGGGAAATGAGAGTTAAATTTTCCCGTCCAGACACCTCCAGCTAGTCTCTCATTGGTTCTCCCTATTCCTGTTCATCTTCCGCGGAATTTGCAAACTGGGCCAAACAGGAGGTTAAAGGCACTGACTCTCCAAGTCGGGAGAGTGTTAGTAAAGCATCTGGAATGTTGCACCCGAGTACCAGGGGACGAGAACTGAGACATATTTCAACACGTCTCCCGATCACACGGTTGATCATACTCTGGGTTCCACATGCATGTTTTAGCTGAAGGAAGAGTCCCTTAAACCTGGAGAGTTGAGACCCGTGGAATGGGTACCATGCAATATGACTTCAAAGGGTCTTCATTTGCTCACCAAAACTCTCCAATCCTATCACTGCTGCGTTTTTGCCCCTGTACTCACGATTGATTCACTTTCAGAGACATAGCAATCCATAGGTTTTAAGATACTTACTAGTCAGGTACATTATTAGGCGTTTAATATGGGGTTTTGAGTCCATTTCGTTGAGCAAGGAGTAGCTCTTGTCTATTACATATTTGGCTTAAGGAACTTTATCTGTGCTCATTTCAATCTCTGGTTTTATGCAGCACCCCAACTCACCTTTCCCCTTAAGCAAGCATAAGTTGGTTTTCTAAATTTGGGACCATGTTCTGTTTTGAAATTCAGTTCCTGTGTAGCCAAGTTTACATTCCGTGTATTAGTGATATCTTATGATGTTTCTTTTTCTGTGTGACTTATTTCAGTTAGAATCATCATACCTGAATCCACTCATTATGCTGCTATGGGCCTGATGACATAGATGTCATTGCTGAGTGATATTGCATTGTACGTAAGTACCACAACTTCTTTATCCATTTTTCGCTTTATGCGATATTGAACTTGTACCGTAAATGAGTTTCTTGTAAACAGAGCCATCCCAAACTTTGGGGTGGCTGTGTCTTTTTGATTTTAATTTCCCTAAGCTGCAGGACCATAAGTGGAAGTGCCCTAGGCTCTGTTGCTTTGTTTTTTAGATGTTTCAGGAAACACCATACACTTCTCCCGAGTGGCTGTTGGCAATTTACATCCCGCCCATCAGCATAACAAGGCTCCCAGTTCTCCATGGCCTGTCCTGCCTTTCTGGATTTTACACTTTTTTCAGATGGCCCTTTTGACGGGGGGGAAGTGAGACTTCATTGTAGTGCAGATTTCCTTTGCAAGCTTGCTTGGTTGGCCAAAAAGTGCGTATGCGTTTTTTTCTGAATATATTCAGGAAAAAACGCATACGCCCTTTTTGGCCAAGTGCATCATTGTCGACCTTCTGCCTCTTTTCCTATGCTTTAAATGCAATTCCAGTCTACCTCCTGAAATCGGTTTCCTGCAATTCTGCCCGGCTTTCAAGTCCTCTTGGCAGCCTTACTTCAGTATATTTTTGGATGATAGCTGTCATTTATTACTCTGCAGGTTTGTGAATTACAGTGCCCCTGAGCTCCTTTCTTCAACTCGCTTTCTTGTGAGCTGGCCGCAACACCGCAGGATTGCTTCAGGCCCTAATCTGGTTCCGGCATGGCATGCTGAGCCTTTGGTTAATTCCTCTTCCTGGTGGGAAATGAGAGTTAAATTTTCCCGTCCAGACACCTCCAGCTAGTCTCTCATTGGTTCTCCCTATTCCTGTTCATCTTCCGCGGAATTTGCAAACTGGGCCAAACAGGAGGTTAAAGGCACTGACTCTCCAAGTCGGGAGAGTGTTAGTAAAGCATCTGGAATGTTGCACCCGAGTACCAGGGGACGAGAACTGAGACATATTTCAACACGTCTCCCGATCACACGGTTGATCATACTCTGGGTTCCACATGCATGTTTTAGCTGAAGGAAGAATCCCTTAAACCTGGAGAGTTGAGACCCGTGGAATGGGTACCATGCAATATGACTTCAAAGGGTCTTCATTTGCTCACCAAAACTCTCCAATCCTATCACTGCTGCGTTTTTGCCCCTGTACTCACGATTGATTCACTTTCAGAGACATAGCAATCCATAGGTTTTAAGATACTTACTAGTCAGGTACATTATTAGGCGTTTAATATGGGGTTTTGAGTCCATTTCGTTGAGCAAGGAGTAGCTATTGTCTATTACATATTTGGCTTAAGGAACTTTATCTGTGCTCATTTCAATCTCTGGTTTTATGCAGCACCCCAACTCACCTTTCCCCTTAAGCAAGCATAAGTTGGTTTTCTAAATTTGGGACCATGTTCTGTTTTGAAATCCAGTTCCTGTGTAGCCAAGTTTACATTCCGTGTATTAGTGATATCTTATGATGTTTCTTTTTCTGTGTGACTTATTTCAGTTAGAATCATCATACCTGAATCCACTCATTATGCTGCTATGGGCCTGATGACATAGATGTCATTGCTGAGTGATATTGCATTGTACGTAAGTACCACAACTTCTTTATCCATTTTTCGCTTTATGCGATATTGAACTTGTACCGTAAACGAGTTTCTTGTAAACAGAGCCATCCCAAACTTTGGGGTGGCTGTGTCTTTTTGATTTTAATTTCCCTAAGCTGCAGGACCATAAGTGGAAGTGCCCTAGGCTCTGTTGCTTTGTTTTTTAGATGTTTCAGGAAACACCATACACTTCTCCCGAGTGGCTGTTGGCAATTTACATCCCGCCCATCAGCATAACAAGGCTCCCAGTTCTCCATGGCCTGTCCTGCCTTTCTGGATTTTACACTTTTTTCAGATGGCCCTTTTGACGGGGGGGAAGTGAGACTTCATTGTAGTGCAGATTTCCTTTGCAAGCTTGCTTGGTTGGCCAAAAAGGGCGTATGCGTTTTTTCCTGAATATATTCAGGAAAAAACGCATACGCCCTTTTTGGCCAAGTGCATCATTGTCGACCTTCTGCCTCTTTTCCTATGCTTTAAATGCAATTCCAGTCTACCTCCTGAAATCGGTTTCCTGCAATTCTGCCCGGCTTTCAAGTCCTCTTGGCAGCCTTACTTCAGTATATTTTTGGATGATAGCTGTCATTTATAACTCTGAAGGTTTGTGAATTACAGTGCCCCTGAGCTCCTTTCTTCAACTCGCTTTCTTGTGAGCTGGCCGCAACACCGCAGGATTGCTTCAGGCCCTAATCTGGTTCCGGCATGGCACGCTGAGCCTTTGGTTAATTCCTCTTCCTGGTGGGAAATGAGAGTTAAATTTTCCCGTCCAGACACCTCCAGCTAGTCTCTCATTGGTTCTCCCTATTCCTGTTCATCTTCCGCGGAATTTGCAAACTGGGCCAAACAGGAGGTTAAAGGCACTGACTCTCCAAGTCGGGAGAGTGTTAGTAAAGCATCTGGAATGTTGCACCCGAGTACCAGGGGACGAGAACTGAGACATATTTCAACACGTCTCCCGATCACACGGTTGATCATACTCTGGGTTCCACATGCATGTTTTAGCTGAAGGAAGAGTCCCTTAAACCTGGAGAGTTGAGACCCGTGGAATGGGTACCATGCAATATGACTTCAAAGGGTCTTCATTTGCTCACCAAAACTCTCCAATCCTATCACTGCTGCGTTTTTGCCCCTGTACTCACGATTGATTCACTTTCAGAGACATAGCAATCCATAGGTTTTAAGATACTTACTAGTCAGGTACATTATTAGGCGTTTAATATGGGGTTTTGAGTCCATTTCGTTGAGCAAGGAGTAGCTCTTGTCTATTACATATTTGGCTTAAGGAACTTTATCTGTGCTCATTTCAATCTCTGGTTTTATGCAGCACCCCAACTCACCTTTCCCCTTAAGCAAGCATAAGTTGGTTTTCTAAATTTGGGACCATGTTCTGTTTTGAAATTCAGTTCCTGTGTAGCCAAGTTTACATTCCGTGTATTAGTGATATCTTATGATGTTTCTTTTTCTGTGTGACTTATTTCAGTTAGAATCATCATACCTGAATCCACTCATTATGCTGCTATGGGCCTGATGACATAGATGTCATTGCTGAGTGATATTGCATTGTACGTAAGTACCACAACTTCTTTATCCATTTTTCGCTTTATGCGATATTGAACTTGTACCGTAAATGAGTTTCTTGTAAACAGAGCCATCCCAAACTTTGGGGTGGCTGTGTCTTTTTGATTTTAATTTCCCTAAGCTGCAGGACCATAAGTGGAAGTGCCCTAGGCTCTGTTGCTTTGTTTTTTAGATGTTTCAGGAAACACCATACACTTCTCCCGAGTGGCTGTTGGCAATTTACATCCCGCCCATCAGCATAACAAGGCTCCCAGTTCTCCATGGCCTGTCCTGCCTTTCTGGATTTTACACTTTTTTCAGATGGCCCTTTTGACGGGGGGGAAGTGAGACTTCATTGTAGTGCAGATTTCCTTTGCAAGCTTGCTTGGTTGGCCAAAAAGTGCGTATGCGTTTTTTTCTGAATATATTCAGGAAAAAACGCATACGCCCTTTTTGGCCAAGTGCATCATTGTCGACCTTCTGCCTCTTTTCCTATGCTTTAAATGCAATTCCAGTCTACCTCCTGAAATCGGTTTCCTGCAATTCTGCCCGGCTTTCAAGTCCTCTTGGCAGCCTTACTTCAGTATATTTTTGGATGATAGCTGTCATTTATTACTCTGCAGGTTTGTGAATTACAGTGCCCCTGAGCTCCTTTCTTCAACTCGCTTTCTTGTGAGCTGGCCGCAACACCGCAGGATTGCTTCAGGCCCTAATCTGGTTCCGGCATGGCATGCTGAGCCTTTGGTTAATTCCTCTTCCTGGTGGGAAATGAGAGTTAAATTTTCCCGTCCAGACACCTCCAGCTAGTCTCTCATTGGTTCTCCCTATTCCTGTTCATCTTCCGCGGAATTTGCAAACTGGGCCAAACAGGAGGTTAAAGGCACTGACTCTCCAAGTCGGGAGAGTGTTAGTAAAGCATCTGGAATGTTGCACCCGAGTACCAGGGGACGAGAACTGAGACATATTTCAACACGTCTCCCGATCACACGGTTGATCATACTCTGGGTTCCACATGCATGTTTTAGCTGAAGGAAGAATCCCTTAAACCTGGAGAGTTGAGACCCGTGGAATGGGTACCATGCAATATGACTTCAAAGGGTCTTCATTTGCTCACCAAAACTCTCCAATCCTATCACTGCTGCGTTTTTGCCCCTGTACTCACGATTGATTCACTTTCAGAGACATAGCAATCCATAGGTTTTAAGATACTTACTAGTCAGGTACATTATTAGGCGTTTAATATGGGGTTTTGAGTCCATTTCGTTGAGCAAGGAGTAGCTATTGTCTATTACATATTTGGCTTAAGGAACTTTATCTGTGCTCATTTCAATCTCTGGTTTTATGCAGCACCCCAACTCACCTTTCCCCTTAAGCAAGCATAAGTTGGTTTTCTAAATTTGGGACCATGTTCTGTTTTGAAATCCAGTTCCTGTGTAGCCAAGTTTACATTCCGTGTATTAGTGATATCTTATGATGTTTCTTTTTCTGTGTGACTTATTTCAGTTAGAATCATCATACCTGAATCCACTCATTATGCTGCTATGGGCCTGATGACATAGATGTCATTGCTGAGTGATATTGCATTGTACGTAAGTACCACAACTTCTTTATCCATTTTTCGCTTTATGCGATATTGAACTTGTACCGTAAACGAGTTTCTTGTAAACAGAGCCATCCCAAACTTTGGGGTGGCTGTGTCTTTTTGATTTTAATTTCCCTAAGCTGCAGGACCATAAGTGGAAGTGCCCTAGGCTCTGTTGCTTTGTTTCTTAGATGTTTCAGGAAACACCATACACTTCTCCCGAGTGGCTGTTGGCAATTTACATCCCGCCCATCAGCATAACAAGGCTCCCAGTTCTCCATGGCCTGTCCTGCCTTTCTGGATTTTACACTTTTTTCAGATGGCCCTTTTGACGGGGGGGAAGTGAGACTTCATTGTAGTGCAGATTTCCTTTGCAAGCTTGCTTGGTTGGCCAAAAAGGGCGTATGCGTTTTTTCCTGAATATATTCAGGAAAAAACGCATACGCCCTTTTTGGCCAAGTGCATCATTGTCGACCTTCTGCCTCTTTTCCTATGCTTTAAATGCAATTCCAGTCTACCTCCTGAAATCGGTTTCCTGCAATTCTGCCCGGCTTTCAAGTCCTCTTGGCAGCCTTACTTCAGTATATTTTTGGATGATAGCTGTCATTTATAACTCTGCAGGTTTGTGAATTACAGTGCCCCTGAGCTCCTTTCTTCAACTCGCTTTCTTGTGAGCTGGCCGCAACACCGCAGGATTGCTTCAGGCCCTAATCTGGTTCCGGCATGGCACGCTGAGCCTTTGGTTAATTCCTCTTCCTGGTGGGAAATGAGAGTTAAATTTTCCCGTCCAGACACCTCCAGCTAGTCTCTCATTGGTTCTCCCTATTCCTGTTCATCTTCCGTGGAATTTGCAAACTGGGCCAAAGAGGAGGTTAAAGGCACTGACTCTCCAAGTCGGGAGAGTGTTAGTAAAGCATCTGGAATGTTGCACCCGAGTACCAGGGGACGAGAACTGAGACATATTTCAACACGTCTCCCGATCACACGGTTGATCATACTCTGGGTTCCACATGCATGTTTTAGCTGAAGGAAGAATCCCTTAAACCTGGAGAGTTGAGACCCGTGGAATGGGTACCATGCAATATGACTTCAAAGGGTCTTCATTTGCTCACCAAAACTCTCCAATCCTATCACTGCTGCGTTTTTGCCCCTGTACTCACGATTGATTCACTTTCAGAGACATAGCAATCCATAGGTTTTAAGATACTTACTAGTCAGGTACATTATTAGGCGTTTAATATGGGGTTTTGAGTCCATTTCGTTGAGCAAGGAGTAGCTCTTGTGTATTCCATGTTTGGCTTAAGGAACTTTATCTGTGCTCATTTCAATCTCTGGTTTTATGCAGCACCCCAACTCACCTTTCCCCTTAAGCAAGCATAAGTTGGTTTTCTAAATTTGGGACAATGTTCTGTTTTGAAATTCAGTTCCTGTGTAGCCAAGTTTACATTCCGTGTATTAGTGATATCTTATGATGTTTCTTTTTCTGTGTGACTTATTTCAGTTAGAATCATCATACCTGAATCCACTCATTATGCTGCTATGGACCTGATGACATAGATGTCATTGCTGAGTGATATTGCATTGTACGTAAGTACCACAACTTCTTTATCCATTTTTCGCTTTATGCGATATTGAACTTGTACCGTAAACGAGTTTCTTGTAAACAGAGCCATCCCAAACTTTCGGGTGGCTGTGTCTTTTTGATTTTAATTTCCCTAAGCTGCAGGACCATAAGTGGAAGTGCCCTAGGCTCTGTTGCTTTGTTTTTTAGATGTTTCAGGAAACACCATACACTTCTCCCGAGTGGCTGTTGGCAATTTACATCCCGCCCATCAGCATAACAAGGCTCCCAGTTCTCCATGGCCTGTCCTGCCTTTCTGGATTTTACACTTTTTTCAGATGGCCCTTTTGACGGGGGGGAAGTGAGACTTCATTGTAGTGCAGATTTCCTTTGCAAGCTTGCTTGGTTGGCCAAAAAGGGCGTATGCGTTTTTTCCTGAATATATTCAGGAAAAAACGCATACGCCCTTTTTGGCCAAGTGCATCATTGTCGACCTTCTGCCTCTTTTCCTATGCTTTAAATGCAATTCCAGTCTACCTCCTGAAATCGGTTTCCTGCAATTCTGCCCGGCTTTCAAGTCCTCTTGGCAGCCTTACTTCAGTATATTTTTGGATGATAGCTGTCATTTATAACTCTGCAGGTTTGTGAATTACAGTGCCCCTGAGCTCCTTTCTTCAACTCGCTTTCTTGTGAGCTGGCCGCAACACCGCAGGATTGCTTCAGGCCCTAATCTGGTTCCGGCATGGCACGCTGAGCCTTTGGTTAATTCCTCTTCCTGGTGGGAAATGAGAGTTAAATTTTCCCGTCCAGACACCTCCAGCTAGTCTCTCATTGGTTCTCCCTATTCCTGTTCATCTTCCGCGGAATTTGCAAACTGGGCCAAACAGGAGGTTAAAGGCACTGACTCTCCAAGTCGGGAGAGTGTTAGTAAAGCATCTGGAATGTTGCACCCGAGTACCAGGGGACGAGAACTGAGACATATTTCAACACGTCTCCCGATCACACGGTTGATCATACTCTGGGTTCCACATGCATGTTTTAGCTGAAGGAAGAGTCCCTTAAACCTGGAGAGTTGAGACCCGTGGAATGGGTACCATGCAATATGACTTCAAAGGGTCTTCATTTGCTCACCAAAACTCTCCAATCCTATCACTGCTGCGTTTTTGCCCCTGTACTCACGATTGATTCACTTTCAGAGACATAGCAATCCATAGGTTTTAAGATACTTACTAGTCAGGTACATTATTAGGCGTTTAATATGGGGTTTTGAGTCCATTTCGTTGAGCAAGGAGTAGCTCTTGTCTATTACATATTTGGCTTAAGGAACTTTATCTGTGCTCATTTCAATCTCTGGTTTTATGCAGCACCCCAACTCACCTTTCCCCTTAAGCAAGCATAAGTTGGTTTTCTAAATTTGGGACCATGTTCTGTTTTGAAATTCAGTTCCTGTGTAGCCAAGTTTACATTCCGTGTATTAGTGATATCTTATGATGTTTCTTTTTCTGTGTGACTTATTTCAGTTAGAATCATCATACCTGAATCCACTCATTATGCTGCTATGGGCCTGATGACATAGATGTCATTGCTGAGTGATATTGCATTGTACGTAAGTACCACAACTTCTTTATCCATTTTTCGCTTTATGCGATATTGAACTTGTACCGTAAACGAGTTTCTTGTAAACAGAGCCATCCCAAACTTTGGGGTGGCTGTGTCTTTTTGATTTTAATTTCCCTAAGCTGCAGGACCATAAGTGGAAGTGCCCTAGGCTCTGTTGCTTTGTTTTTTAGATGTTTCAGGAAACACCATACACTTCTCCCGAGTGGCTGTTGGCAATTTACATCCCGCCCATCAGCATAACAAGGCTCCCAGTTCTCCATGGCCTGTCCTGCCTTTCTGGATTTTACACTTTTTTCAGATGGCCCTTTTGCCGGGGGGGAAGTGAGACTTCATTGTAGTGCAGATTTCCTTTGCAAGCTTGCTTGGTTGGCCAAAAAGGGCGTATGCGTTTTTTCCTGAATATATTCAGGAAAAAACGCATACGCCCTTTTTGGCCAAGTGCATCATTGTCGACCTTCTGCCTCTTTTCCTATGCTTTAAATGCAATTCCAGTCTACCTCCTGAAATCGGTTTCCTGCAATTCTGCCCGGCTTTCAAGTCCTCTTGGCAGCCTTACTTCAGTATATTTTTGGATGATAGCTGTCATTTATAACTCTGAAGGTTTGTGAATTACAGTGCCCCTGAGCTCCTTTCTTCAACTCGCTTTCTTGTGAGCTGGCCGCAACACCGCAGGATTGCTTCAGGCCCTAATCTGGTTCCGGCATGGCACGCTGAGCCTTTGGTTAATTCCTCTTCCTGGTGGGAAATGAGAGTTAAATTTTCCCGTCCAGACACCTCCAGCTAGTCTCTCATTGGTTCTCCCTATTCCTGTTCATCTTCCGCGGAATTTGCAAACTGGGCCAAACAGGAGGTTAAAGGCACTGACTCTCCAAGTCGGGAGAGTGTTAGTAAAGCATCTGGAATGTTGCACCCGAGTACCAGGGGACGAGAACTGAGACATATTTCAACACGTCTCCCGATCACACGGTTGATCATACTCTGGGTTCCACATGCATGTTTTAGCTGAAGGAAGAGTCCCTTAAACCTGGAGAGTTGAGACCCGTGGAATGGGTACCATGCAATATGACTTCAAAGGGTCTTCATTTGCTCACCAAAACTCTCCAATCCTATCACTGCTGCGTTTTTGCCCCTGTACTCACGATTGATTCACTTTCAGAGACATAGCAATCCATAGGTTTTAAGATACTTACTAGTCAGGTACATTATTAGGCGTTTAATATGGGGTTTTGAGTCCATTTCGTTGAGCAAGGAGTAGCTCTTGTCTATTACATATTTGGCTTAAGGAACTTTATCTGTGCTCATTTCAATCTCTGGTTTTATGCAGCACCCCAACTCACCTTTCCCCTTAAGCAAGCATAAGTTGATTTTCTAAATTTGGGACCATGTTCTGTTTTGAAATTCAGTTCCTGTGTAGCCAAGTTTACATTCCGTGTATTAGTGATATCTTATGATGTTTCTTTTTCTGTGTGACTTATTTCAGTTAGAATCATCATACCTGAATCCACTCATTATGCTGCTATGGGCCTGATGACATAGATGTCATTGCTGAGTGATATTGCATTGTACGTAAGTACCACAACTTCTTTATCCATTTTTCGCTTTATGCGATATTGAACTTGTACCGTAAACGAGTTTCTTGTAAACAGAGCCATCCCAAACTTTGGGGTGGCTGTGTCTTTTTGATTTTAATTTCCCTAAGCTATAGGACCATAAGTGGAAGTGCCCTAGGCTCTGTTGCTTTGTTTTTTAGATGTTTCAGGAAACACCATACACTTCTCCCGAGTGGCTGTTGGCAATTTACATCCCGCCCATCAGCATAACAAGGCTCCCAGTTCTCCATGGCCTGTCCTGCCTTTCTGGATTTTACACTTTTTTCAGATGGCCCTTTTGACAGGGGGGGGGAGTGAGACTTCATTGTAGTGCAGATTTCCTTTGCAAGCTTGCTTGGTTGGCCAAAAAGGGCGTATGCGTTTTTTCCTGAATATATTCAGGAAAAAACGCATACGCCCTTTTTGGCCAAGTGCATCATTGTCGACCTTCTGCCTCTTTTCCTATGCTTTAAATGCAATTCCAGTCTACCTCCTGAAATCGGTTTCCTGCAATTCTGCCCGGCTTTCAAGTCCTCTTGGCAGCCTTACTTCAGTATATTTTTGGATGATAGCTGTCATTTATAACTCTGCAGGTTTGTGAATTACAGTGCCCCTGAGCTCCTTTCTTCAACTCGCTTTCTTGTGAGCTGGCCGCAACACCGCAGGATTGCTTCAGGCCCTAATCTGGTTCCGGCATGGCACGCTGAGCCTTTGGTTAATTCCTCTTCCTGGTGGGAAATGAGAGTTAAATTTTCCCGTCCAGACACCTCCAGCTAGTCTCTCATTGGTTCTCCCTATTCCTGTTCATCTTCCGCGGAATTTGCAAACTGGGCCAAACAGGAGGTTAAAGGCACTGACTCTCCAAGTCGGGAGAGTGTTAGTAAAGCATCTGGAATGTTGCACCCGAGTACCAGGGGACGAGAACTGAGACATATTTCAACACGTCTCCCGATCACACGGTTGATCATACTCTGGGTTCCACATGCATGTTTTAGCTGAAGGAAGAATCCCTTAAACCTGGAGAGTTGAGACCCGTGGAATGGGTACCATGCAATATGACTTCAAAGGGTCTTCATTTGCTCACCAAAACTCTCCAATCCTATCACTGCTGCGTTTTTGCCCCTGTACTCACGATTGATTCACTTTCAGAGACATAGCAATCCATAGGTTTTAAGATACTTACTAGTCAGGTACATTATTAGGTGTTTAATATGGGGTTTTGAGTCCATTTCGTTGAGCAAGGAGTAGCTCTTGTCTATTACATATTTGGCTTAAGGAACTTTATCTGTGCTCATTTCAATCTCTGGTTTTATGCAGCACCCCAACTCACCTTTCCCCTTAAGCAAGCATAAGTTGGTTTTCTAAATTTGGGACCATGTTCTGTTTTCAAATTCAGTTCCTGTGTAGCCAAGTTTACATTCCGTGTATTAGTGATATCTTATGATGTTTCTTTTTCTGTGTGACTTATTTCAGTTAGAATCATGATACCTGAATCCACTCATTATGCTGCTATGGGCTTGATGACATAGATGTCATTGCTGAGTGATATTGCATTGTACGTAAGTACCACAACTTCTTTATCCATTTTTCGCTTTATGCGATATTGAACTTGTACCGTAAACGAGTTTCTTGTAAACAGAGCCATCCCAAACTTTGGGGTGGCTGTGTCTTTTTGATTTTAATTTCCCTAAGCTACAGGACCATAAGTGGAAGTGCCCTAGGCTCTGTTGCTTTGTTTTTTAGATGTTTCAGGAAACACCATACACTTCTCCCGAGTGGCTGTTGGCAATTTACATCCCGCCCATCAGCATAACAAGGCTCCCAGTTCTCCATGGCCTGTCCTGCCTTTCTGGATTTTACACTTTTTTCAGATGGCCCTTTTGACGGGGGGGGGGGGGGGTGAGTGAGACTACATTGTAGTGTAGATTTCCTTTGCAAGCTTGCTTGGTTGGCCAAAAAGGGCGTATGCGTTTTTTCCTGAATATATTCAGGAAAAAACGCATACGCCCTTTTTGGCCAAGTGCATCATTGTCGACCTTCTGCCTCTTTTCCTATGCTTTAAATGCAATTCCAGTCTACCTCCTGAAATCGGTTTCCTGCAATTCTGCCCGGCTTTCAAGTCCTCTTGGCAGCCTTACTTCAGTATATTTTTGGATGATAGCTGTCATTTATAACTCTGCAGGTTTGTGAATTACAGTGCCCCTGAGCTCCTTTCTTCAACTCGCTTTCTTGTGAGCTGGCCGCAACACCGCAGGATTGCTTCAGGCCCTAATCTGGTTCCGGCATGGCACGCTGAGCCTTTGGTTAATTCCTCTTCCTGGTGGGAAATGAGAGTTAAATTTTCCCGTCCAGACACCTCCAGCTAGTCTCTCATTGGTTCTCCCTATTCCTGTTCATCTTCCGCGGAATTTGCAAACTGGGCCAAACAGGAGGTTAAAGGCACTGACTCTCCAAGTCGGGAGAGTGTTAGTAAAGCATCTGGAATGTTGTACCCGAGTACCAGGGGACAAGAACTGAGACATATTTCAACACGTCTCCCGATCACACGGTTGATCATACTCTGGGTTCCACATGCATGTTTTAGCTGAAGGAAGAATCCCTTAAACCTGGAGAGTTGAGACCCGTGGAATGGGTACCATGCAATATGACTTCAAAGGGTCTTCATTTGCTCACCAAAACTCTCCAATCCTATCACTGCTGCGTTTTTGCCCCTGTACTCCCGATTGATTCACTTTCAGAGACATAGCAATCCATAGGTTTTAAGATACTTACTAGTCAGGTACATTATTAGGCGTTTAATATGGGGTTTTGAGTCCATTTCGTTGAGCAAGGAGTAGCTCTTGTCTATTACATATTTGGCTTAAGGAACTTTATCTGTGCTCATTTCAATCTCTGGTTTTATGCAGCACCCCAACTCACCTTTCCCCTTAAGCAAGCATAAGTTGGTTTTCTAAATTTGGGACCATGTTCTGTTTTGAAATTCAGTTCCTGTGTAGCCAAGTTTACATTCCGTGTATTAGTGATATCTTATGATGTTTCTTTTTCTGTGTGACTTATTTCAGTTAGAATCATCATACCTGAATCCACTCATTATGCTGCTATGGGCCTGATGACATAGATGTCATTGCTGAGTGATATTGCATTGTACGTAAGTACCACAACTTCTTTATCCATTTTTCGCTTTATGCGATATTGAACTTGTACCGTAAACGAGTTTCTTGTAAACAGAGCCATCCCAAACTTTGGGGTGGCTGTGTCTTTTTGATTTTAATTTCCCTAAGCTATAGGACCATAAGTGGAAGTGCCCTAGGCTCTGTTGCTTTGTTTTTTAGATGTTTCAGGAAACACCATACACTTCTCCCGAGTGGCTGTTGGCAATTTACATCCCGCCCATCAGCATAACAAGGCTCCCAGTTCTCCATGGCCTGTCCTGCCTTTCTGGATTTTACACTTTTTTCAGATGGCCCTTTTGACGGGGGGGAAGTGAGACTTCATTGTAGTGCAGATTTCCTTTGCAAGCTTGCTTGGTTGGCCAAAAAGGGCGTATGCGTTTTTTCCTGAATATATTCAGGAAAAAACGCATACGCCCTTTTTGGCCAAGTGCATCATTGTCAACCTTCTGCCTCTTTTCCTATGCTTTAAATGCAATTCCAGTCTACCTCCTGAAATCGGTTTCCTGCAATTCTGCCCGGCTTTCAAGTCCTCTTGGCAGCCTTACTTCAGTATATTTTTGGATGATAGCTGTCATTTATAACTCTGCAGGTTTGTGAATTACAGTGCCCCTGAGCTCCTTTCTTCAACTCGCTTTCTTGTGAGCTGGCCGCAACACCGCAGGATTGCTTCAGGCCCTAATCTAGTTCCGGCATGGCACGCTGAGCCTTTGGTTAATTCCTCTTCCTGGTGGGAAATGAGAGTTAAATTTTCCCGTCCAGACACCTCCAGCTAGTCTCTCATTGGTTCTCCCTATTCCTGTTCATCTTCCGCGGAATTTGCAAACTGGGCCAAACAGGAGGTTAAAGGCACTGACTCTCCAAGTCGGGAGAGTGTTAGTAAAGCATCTGGAATGTTGCACCCGAGTACCAGGGGACGAGAACTGAGACATATTTCAACACGTCTCCCGATCACACGGTTGATCATACTCTGGGTTCCACATGCATGTTTTAGCTGAAGGAAGAGTCCCTTAAACCTGGAGAGTTGAGACCCGCGGAATGGGTACCATGCAATATGACTTCAAAGGGTCTTCATTTGCTCACCAAAACTCTCCAATCCTATCACTGCTGCGTTTTTGCCCCTGTACTCACGATTGATTCACTTTCAGAGACATAGCAATCCATAGGTTTTAAGATACTTACTAGTCAGGTACATTATTAGGCGTTTAATATGGGGTTTTGAGTCCATTTCGTTGAGCAAGGAGTAGCTCTTGTCTATTACATATTTGGCTTAAGGAACTTTATCTGTGCTCATTTCAATCTCTGGTTTTATGCAGCACCCCAACTCACCTTTCCCCTTAAGCAAGCATAAGTTGATTTTCTAAATTTGGGACCATGTTCTGTTTTGAAATTCAGTTCCTGTGTAGCCAAGTTTACATTCCGTGTATTAGTGATATCTTATGATGTTTCTTTTTCTGTGTGACTTATTTCAGTTAGAATCATCATACCTGAATCCACTCATTATGCTGCTATGGGCCTGATGACATAGATGTCATTGCTGAGTGATATTGCATTGTACGTAAGTACCACAACTTCTTTATCCATTTTTCGCTTTATGCGATATTGAACTTGTACCGTAAACGAGTTTCTTGTAAACAGAGCCATCCCAAACTTTGGGGTGGCTGTGTCTTTTTGATTTTAATTTCCCTAAGCTATAGGACCATAAGTGGAAGTGCCCTAGGCTCTGTTGCTTTGTTTTTTAGATGTTTCAGGAAACACCATACACTTCTCCCGAGTGGCTGTTGGCAATTTACATCCCGCCCATCAGCATAACAAGGCTCCCAGTTCTCCATGGCCTGTCCTGCCTTTCTGGATTTTACACTTTTTTCAGATGGCCCTTTTGACAGGGGGGGGGAGTGAGACTTCATTGTAGTGCAGATTTCCTTTGCAAGCTTGCTTGGTTGGCCAAAAAGGGCGTATGCGTTTTTTCCTGAATATATTCAGGAAAAAACGCATACGCCCTTTTTGGCCAAGTGCATCATTGTCGACCTTCTGCCTCTTTTCCTATGCTTTAAATGCAATTCCAGTCTACCTCCTGAAATCGGTTTCCTGCAATTCTGCCCGGCTTTCAAGTCCTCTTGGCAGCCTTACTTCAGTATATTTTTGGATGATAGCTGTCATTTATAACTCTGCAGGTTTGTGAATTACAGTGCCCCTGAGCTCCTTTCTTCAACTCGCTTTCTTGTGAGCTGGCCGCAACACCGCAGGATTGCTTCAGGCCCTAATCTGGTTCCGGCATGGCACGCTGAGCCTTTGGTTAATTCCTCTTCCTGGTGGGAAATGAGAGTTAAATTTTCCCGTCCAGACACCTCCAGCTAGTCTCTCATTGGTTCTCCCTATTCCTGTTCATCTTCCGCGGAATTTGCAAACTGGGCCAAACAGGAGGTTAAAGGCACTGACTCTCCAAGTCGGGAGAGTGTTAGTAAAGCATCTGGAATGTTGTACCCGAGTACCAGGGGACAAGAACTGAGACATATTTCAACACGTCTCCCGATCACACGGTTGATCATACTCTGGGTTCCACATGCATGTTTTAGCTGAAGGAAGAATCCCTTAAACCTGGAGAGTTGAGACCCGTGGAATGGGTACCATGCAATATGACTTCAAAGGGTCTTCATTTGCTCACCAAAACTCTCCAATCCTATCACTGCTGCGTTTTTGCCCCTGTACTCCCGATTGATTCACTTTCAGAGACATAGCAATCCATAGGTTTTAAGATACTTACTAGTCAGGTACATTATTAGGCGTTTAATATGGGGTTTTGAGTCCATTTCGTTGAGCAAGGAGTAGCTCTTGTCTATTACATATTTGGCTTAAGGAACTTTATCTGTGCTCATTTCAATCTCTGGTTTTATGCAGCACCCCAACTCACCTTTCCCCTTAAGCAAGCATAAGTTGGTTTTCTAAATTTGGGACCATGTTCTGTTTTGAAATTCAGTTCCTGTGTAGCCAAGTTTACATTCCGTGTATTAGTGATATCTTATGATGTTTCTTTTTCTGTGTGACTTATTTCAGTTAGAATCATCATACCTGAATCCACTCATTATGCTGCTATGGGCCTGATGACATAGATGTCATTGCTGAGTGATATTGCATTGTACGTAAGTACCACAACTTCTTTATCCATTTTTCGCTTTATGCGATATTGAACTTGTACCGTAAACGAGTTTCTTGTAAACAGAGCCATCCCAAACTTTGGGGTGGCTGTGTCTTTTTGATTTTAATTTCCCTAAGCTATAGGACCATAAGTGGAAGTGCCCTAGGCTCTGTTGCTTTGTTTTTTAGATGTTTCAGGAAACACCATACACTTCTCCCGAGTGGCTGTTGGCAATTTACATCCCGCCCATCAGCATAACAAGGCTCCCAGTTCTCCATGGCCTGTCCTGCCTTTCTGGATTTTACACTTTTTTCAGATGGCCCTTTTGACGGGGGGGAAGTGAGACTTCATTGTAGTGCAGATTTCCTTTGCAAGCTTGCTTGGTTGGCCAAAAAGGGCGTATGCGTTTTTTCCTGAATATATTCAGGAAAAAACGCATACGCCCTTTTTGGCCAAGTGCATCATTGTCAACCTTCTGCCTCTTTTCCTATGCTTTAAATGCAATTCCAGTCTACCTCCTGAAATCGGTTTCCTGCAATTCTGCCCGGCTTTCAAGTCCTCTTGGCAGCCTTACTTCAGTATATTTTTGGATGATAGCTGTCATTTATAACTCTGCAGGTTTGTGAATTACAGTGCCCCTGAGCTCCTTTCTTCAACTCGCTTTCTTGTGAGCTGGCCGCAACACCGCAGGATTGCTTCAGGCCCTAATCTGGTTCCGGCATGGCACGCTGAGCCTTTGGTTAATTCCTCTTCCTGGTGGGAAATGAGAGTTAAATTTTCCCGTCCAGACACCTCCAGCTAGTCTCTCATTGGTTCTCCCTATTCCTGTTCATCTTCCACGGAATTTGCAAACTGGGCCAAACAGGAGATTAAAGGCACTGACTCTCCAAGTCGGGAGAGTGTTAGTAAAGCATCTGGAATGTTGCACCCGAGTACCAGGGGACGAGAACTGAGACATATTTCAACACGTCTCCCGATCACACGGTTGATCATACTCTGGGTTCCACATGCATGTTTTAGCTGAAGGAAGAATCCCTTAAACCTGGAGAGTTGAGACCCGTGGAATGGGTACCATGCAATATGACTTCAAAGGGTCTTCATTTGCTCACCAAAACTCTCCAATCCTATCACTGCTGCGTTTTTGCCCCTGTACTCACGATTGATTCACTTTCAGAGACATAGCAATCCATAGGTTTTAAGATACTTACTAGTCAGGTACATTATTAGGCGTTTAATATGGGGTTTTGAGTCCATTTCGTTGAGCAAGGAGTAGCTCTTGTCTATTACATATTTGGCTTAAGGAACTTTATCTGTGCTCATTTCAATCTCTGGTTTTATGCAGCACCCCAACTCACCTTTCCCCTTAAGCAAGCATAAGTTGGTTTTCTAAATTTGGGACCATGTTCTGTTTTGAAATTCAGTTCCTGTGTAGCCAAGTTTACATTCCGTGTATTAGTGATATCTTATGATGTTTCTTTTTCTGTGTGACTTATTTCAGTTAGAATCATCATACCTGAATCCACTCATTATGCTGCTATGGGCCTGATGACATAGATGTCATTGCTGAGTGATATTGCATTGTATGTAAGTACCACAACTTCTTTATCCATTTTTCGCTTTATGCGATATTGAACTTGTACCGTAAACGAGTTTCTTGTAAACACAGCCATCCCAAACTTTGGGGTGGCTGTGTCTTTTTGATTTTAATTTCCCTAAGCTACAGGACCATAAGTGGAAGTGCCCTAGGCTCTGTTGCTTTGTTTTTTAGATGTTTCAGGAAACACCATACACTTCTCCGGAGTGGCTGTTGGCAATTTACATCCCGCCCATCAGCATAACAAGGCTCCCAGTTCTCCATGGCCTGTCCTGCCTTTCTGGATTTTACACTTTTTTCAGATGGCCCTTTTGACGGGGGGGGAAGTGAGACTTCATTGTAGTGCAGATTTCCTTTGCAAGCTTGCTTGGTTGGCCAAAAAGGGCGTATGCGTTTTTTCCTGAATATATTCAGGAAAAAACGCATACGCCCTTTTTGGCCAAGTGCATCATTGTCGACCTTCTGCCTCTTTTCCTATGCTTTAAATGCAATTCCAGTCTACCTCCTGAAATCGGTTTCCTGCAATTCTGCCCGGCTTTCAAGTCCTCTTGGCAGCCTTACTTCAGTATATTTTTGGATGATAGCTGTCATTTATAACTCTGCAGGTTTGTGAATTACAGTGCCCCTGAGCTCCTTTCTTCAACTCGCTTTCTTGTGAGCTGGCCGCAACACCGCAGGATTGCTTCAGGCCCTAATCTGGTTCCGGCATGGCATGCTGAGCCTTTGGTTAATTCCCCTTCCTGGTGGGAAATGAGAGTTAAATTTTCCCGTCCAGACACCTCCAGCTAGTCTCTCATTGGTTCTCCCTATTCCTGTTCATCTTCCGCGGAATTTGCAAACTGGGCCAAACAGGAGGTTAAAGGCACTGACTCTCCAAGTCGGGAGAGTGTTAGTAAAGCATCTGGAATGTTGCACCCGAGTACCAGGGGACGAGAACTGAGACATATTTCAACACGTCTCCCGATCACACGGTTGATCATACTCTGGGTTCCACATGCATGTTTTAGCTGAAGGAAGAATCCCTTAAACCTGGAGAGTTGAGACCCGTGGAATGGGTACCATGCAATATGACTTCAAAGGGTCTTCATTTGCTCACCAAAACTCTCCAATCCTATCACTGCTGCGTTTTTGCCCCTGTACTCACGATTGATTCACTTTCAGAGACATAGCAATCCATAGGTTTTAAGATACTTACTAGTCAGGTACATTATTAGGCGTTTAATATGGGGTTTTGAGTCCATTTCGTTGAGCAAGGAGTAGCTATTGTCTATTACATATTTGGCTTAAGGAACTTTATCTGTGCTCATTTCAATCTCTGGTTTTATGCAGCACCCCAACTCACCTTTCCCCTTAAGCAAGCATAAGTTGGTTTTCTAAATTTGGGACCATGTTCTGTTTTGAAATCCAGTTCCTGTGTAGCCAAGTTTACATTCCGTGTATTAGTGATATCTTATGATGTTTCTTTTTCTGTGTGACTTATTTCAGTTAGAATCATCATACCTGAATCCACTCATTATGCTGCTATGGGCCTGATGACATAGATGTCATTGCTGAGTGATATTGCATTGTACGTAAGTACCACAACTTCTTTATCCATTTTTCGCTTTATGCGATATTGAACTTGTAACGTAAAAGAGTTTCTTGTAAACAGAGCCATCCCAAACTTTGGGGTGGCTGTGTCTTTTTGATTTTAATTTCCCTAAGCTATAGGACCATAAGTGGAAGTGCCCTAGGCTCTGTTGCTTTGTTTTCTAGATGTTTCAGGAAACACCATACACTTCTCCCGAGTGGCTGTTGGCAATTTACATCTCGCCCATCAGCATAACAAGGCTCCCAGTTCTCCATGGCCTGTCCTGCCTTTCTGGATTTTACACTTTTTTCAGATGGCCCTTTTGACAGGGGGGGGGAGTGAGACTTCATTGTAGTGCAGATTTCCTTTGCAAGCTTGCTTGGTTGGCCAAAAAGGGCGTATGCGTTTTTTCCTGAATATATTCAGGAAAAAACGCATACGCCCTTTTTGGCCAAGTGCATCATTGTCGACCTTCTGCCTCTTTTCCTATGCTTTAAATGCAATTCCAGTCTACCTCCTGAAATCGGTTTCCTGCAATTCTGCCCGGCTTTCAAGTCCTCTTGGCAGCCTTACTTCAGTATATTTTTGGATGATAGCTGTCATTTATAACTCTGCAGGTTTGTGAATTACAGTGCCCCTGAGCTCCTTTCTTCAACTCGCTTTCTTGTGAGCTGGCCGCAACACCGCAGGATTGCTTCAGGCCCTAATCTGGTTCCGGCATGGCACGCTGAGCCTTTGGTTAATTCCTCTTCCTGGTGGGAAATGAGAGTTAAATTTTCCCGTCCAGACACCTCCAGCTAGTCTCTCATTGGTTCTCCCTATTCCTGTTCATCTTCCGTGGAATTTGCAAACTGGGCCAAAGAGGAGGTTAAAGGCACTGACTCTCCAAGTCGGGAGAGTGTTAGTAAAGCATCTGGAATGTTGCACCCGAGTACCAGGGGACGAGAACTGAGACATATTTCAACACGTCTCCCGATCACATGGTTGATCATACTCTGGGTTCCACATGCATGTTTTAGCTGAAGGAAGAATCCCTTAAACCTGGAGAGTTGAGACCCGTGGAATGGGTACCATGCAATATGACTTCAAAGGGTCTTCATTTGCTCACCAAAACTCTCCAATCCTATCACTGCTGCGTTTTTGCCCCTGTACTCACGATTGATTCACTTTCAGAGACATAGCAATCCATAGGTTTTAAGATACTTACTAGTCAGGTACATTATTAGGCGTTTAATATGGGGTTTTGAGTCCATTTCGTTGAGCAAGGAGTAGCTCTTGTGTATTCCATATTTGGCTTAAGGAACTTTATCTGTGCTCATTTCAATCTCTGGTTTTATGCAGCACCCCAACTCACCTTTCCCCTTAAGCAAGCATAAGTTGATTTTCTAAATTTGGGACCATGTTCTGTTTTGAAATTCAGTTCCTGTGTAGCCAAGTTTACATTCCGTGTATTAGTGATATCTTATGATGTTTCTTTTTCTGTGTGACTTATTTCAGTTAGAATCATCATACCTGAATCCACTCATTATGCTGCTATGGACCTGATGACATAGATGTCATTGCTGAGTGATATTGCATTGTACGTAAGTACCACAACTTCTTTATCCATTTTTCGCTTTATGCGATATTGAACTTGTACCGTAAACGAGTTTCTTGTAAACAGAGCCATCCCAAACTTTGGGGTGGCTGTGTCTTTTTGATTTTAATTTCCCTAAGCTGCAGGACCATAAGTGGAAGTGCCCTAGGCTCTGTTGCTTTGTTTTTTAGATGTTTCAGGAAACACCATACACTTCTCCCGAGTGGCTGTTGGCAATTTACATCCCGCCCATCAGCATAACAAGGCTCCCAGTTCTCCATGGCCTGTCCTGCCTTTCTGGATTTTACACTTTTTTCAGATGGCCCTTTTGACGGGGGGGAAGTGAGACTTCATTGTAGTGCAGATTTCCTTTGCAAGCTTGCTTGGTTGGCCAAAAAGGGCGTATGCGTTTTTTCCTGAATATATTCAGGAAAAAACGCATACGCCCTTTTTGGCCAAGTGCATCATTGTCGACCTTCTGCCTCTTTTCCTATGCTTTAAATGCAATTCCAGTCTACCTCCTGAAATCGGTTTCCTGCAATTCTGCCCGGCTTTCAAGTCCTCTTGGCAGCCTTACTTCAGTATATTTTTGGATGATAGCTGTCATTTATAACTCTGAAGGTTTGTGAATTACAGTGCCCCTGAGCTCCTTTCTTCAACTCGCTTTCTTGTGAGCTGGCCGCAACACCGCAGGATTGCTTCAGGCCCTAATCTGGTTCCGGCATGGCACGCTGAGCCTTTGGTTAATTCCTCTTCCTGGTGGGAAATGAGAGTTAAATTTTCCCGTCCAGACACCTCCAGCTAGTCTCTCATTGGTTCTCCCTATTCCTGTTCATCTTCCGCGGAATTTGCAAACTGGGCCAAACAGGAGGTTAAAGGCACTGACTCTCCAAGTCGGGAGAGTGTTAGTAAAGCATCTGGAATGTTGCACCCGAGTACCAGGGGACGAGAACTGAGACATATTTCAACACGTCTCCCGATCACACGGTTGATCATACTCTGGGTTCCACATGCATGTTTTAGCTGAAGGAAGAGTCCCTTAAACCTGGAGAGTTGAGACCCGTGGAATGGGTACCATGCAATATGACTTCAAAGGGTCTTCATTTGCTCACCAAAACTCTCCAATCCTATCACTGCTGCGTTTTTGCCCCTGTACTCACGATTGATTCACTTTCAGAGACATAGCAATCCATAGGTTTTAAGATACTTACTAGTCAGGTACACTATTAGGCGTTTAATATGGGGTTTTGAGTCCATTTCGTTGAGCAAGGAGTAGCTCTTGTCTATTACATATTTGGCTTAAGGAACTTTATCTGTGCTCATTTCAATCTCTGGTTTTATGCAGCACCCCAACTCACCTTTCCCCTTAAGCAAGCATAAGTTGATTTTCTAAATTTGGGACCATGTTCTGTTTTGAAATTCAGTTCCTGTGTAGCCAAGTTTACATTCCGTGTATTAGTGATATCTTATGATGTTTCTTTTTCTGTGTGACTTATTTCAGTTAGAATCATCATACCTGAATCCACTCATTATGCTGCTATGGGCCTGATGACATAGATGTCATTGCTGAGTGATATTGCATTGTACGTAAGTACCACAACTTCTTTATCCATTTTCCGCTTTATGCGATATTGAACTTGTACCGTAAACGAGTTTCTTGTAAACAGAGCCATCCCAAACTTTGGGGTGGCTGTGTCTTTTTGATTTTAATTTCCCTAAGCTATAGGACCATAAGTGGAAGTGCCCTAGGCTCTGTTGCTTTGTTTTTTAGATGTTTCAGGAAACACCATACACTTCTCCCGAGTGGCTGTTGGCAAGTTACATCCCGCCCATCAGCATAACAAGGCTCCCAGTTCTCCATGGCCTGTCCTGCCTTTCTGGATTTTACACTTTTTTCAGATGGCCCTTTTGACGGGGGGGAAGTGAGACTTCATTGTAGTGCAGATTTCCTTTGCAAGCTTGCTTGGTTGGCCAAAAAGGGCGTATGCGTTTTTTCCTGAATATATTCAGGAAAAAACGCATACGCCCTTTTTGGCCAAGTGCATCATTGTCGACCTTCTGCCTCTTTTCCTATGCTTTAAATGCAATTCCAGTCTACCTCCTGAAATCGGTTTCCTGCAATTCTGCCCGGCTTTCAAGTCCTCTTGGCAGCCTTACTTCAGTATATTTTTGGATGATAGCTGTCATTTATAACTCTGCAGGTTTGTGAATTACAGTGCCCCTGAGCTCCTTTCTTCAACTCGCTTTCTTGTGAGCTGGCCGCAACACCGCAGGATTGCTTCAGGCCCTAATCTGGTTCCGGCATGGCACGCTGAGCCTTTGGTTAATTCCTCTTCCTGGTGGGAAATGAGAGTTAAATTTTCCCGTCCAGACACCTCCAGCTAGTCTCTCATTGGTTCTCCCTATTCCTGTTCATCTTCCGCGGAATTTGCAAACTGGGCCAAACAGGAGGTTAAAGGCACTGACTCTCCAAGTCGGGAGAGTGTTAGTAAAGCATCTGGAATGTTGCACCCGAGTACCAGGGGACGAGAACTGAGACATATTTCAACACGTCTCCCGATCACACGGTTGATCATACTCTGGGTTCCACATGCATGTTTTAGCTGAAGGAAGAATCCCTTAAACCTGGAGAGTTGAGACCCGTGGAATGGGTACCATGCAATATGACTTCAAAGGGTCTTCATTTGCTCACCAAAACTCTCCAATCCTATCACTGCTGCGTTTTTGCCCCTGTACTCACGATTGATTCACTTTCAGAGACATAGCAATCCATAGGTTTTAAGATACTTACTAGTCAGGTACATTATTAGGCGTTTAATATGGGGTTTTGAGTCCATTTCGTTGAGCAAGGAGTAGCTCTTGTGTATTCCATATTTGGCTTAAGGAACTTTATCTGTGCTCATTTCAATCTCTGGTTTTATGCAGCACCCCAACTCACCTTTCCCCTTAAGCAAGCATAAGTTGGTTTTCTAAATTTGGGACCATGTTCTGTTTTGAAATTCAGTTCCTGTGTAGCCAAGTTTACATTCCGTGTATTAGTGATATCTTATGATGTTTCTTTTTCTGTGTGACTTATTTCAGTTAGAATCATCATACCTGAATCCACTCATTATGCTGCTATGGGCCTGATGACATAGATGTCATTGCTGAGTGATATTGCATTGTACGTAAGTACCACAACTTCTTTATCCATTTTTCGCTTTATGCGATATTGAACTTGTACCGTAAACGAGTTTCTTGTAAACAGAGCCATCCCAAACTTTGGGGTGGCTGTGTCTTTTTGATTTTAATTTCCCTAAGCTATAGGACCATAAGTGGAAGTGCCCTAGGCTCTGTTGCTTTGTTTTTTAGATGTTTCAGGAAACACCATACACTTCTCCCGAGTGGCTGTTGGCAATTTACATCCCGCCCATCAGCATAACAAGGCTCCCAGTTCTCCATGGCCTGTCCTGCCTTTCTGGATTTTACACTTTTTTCAGATGGCCCTTTTGACGGGGGCGGGGGTGAGTGAGACTTCATTGTAGTGCAGATTTCCTTTGCAAGCTTGCTTGGTTGGCCAAAAAGGGCGTATGCGTTTTTTCCTGAATATATTCAGGAAAAAACGCATACGCCCTTTTTGGCCAAGTGCATCATTGTCGACCTTCTGCCTCTTTTCCTATGCTTTAAATGCAATTCCAGTCTACCTCCTGAAATCGGTTTCCTGCAATTCTGCCCGGCTTTCAAGTCCTCTTGGCAGCCTTACTTCAGTATATTTTTGGATGATAGCTGTCATTTATAACTCTGCAGGTTTGTGAATTACAGTGCCCCTGAGCTCCTTTCTTCAACTCGCTTTCTTGTGAGCTGGCCGCAACACCGCAGGATTGCTTCAGGCCCTAATCTGGTTCCGGCATGGCACGCTGAGCCTTTGGTTAATTCCTCTTCCTGGTGGGAAATGAGAGTTAAATTTTCCCGTCCAGACACCTCCAGCTAGTCTCTCATTGGTTCTCCCTATTCCTGTTCATCTTCCGCGGAATTTGCAAACTGGGCCAAACAGGAGGTTAAAGGCACTGACTCTCCAAGTCGGGAGAGTGTTAGTAAAGCACCTGGAATGTTGCACCCGAGTACCAGGGGACGAGAACTGAGACATATTTCAACACGTCTCCCGATCACACGGTTGATCATACTCTGGGTTCCACATGCATGTTTTAGCTGAAGGAAGAATCCCTTAAACCTGGAGAGTTGAGACCCGTGGAATGGGTACCATGCAATATGACTTCAAAGGGTCTTCATTTGCTCACCAAAACTCTCCAATCCTATCACTGCTGCGTTTTTGCCCCTGTACTCCCGATTGATTCACTTTCAGAGACATAGCAATCCATAGGTTTTAAGATACTTACTAGTCAGGTACATTATTAGGCGTTTAATATGGGGTTTTGAGTCCATTTCGTTGAGCAAGGAGTAGCTCTTGTCTATTACATATGTGGCTTAAGGAACTTTATCTGTGCTCATTTCAATCTCTGGTTTTATGCAGCACCCCAACTCACCTTTCCCCTTAAGCAAGCATAAGTTGGTTTTCTAAATTTGGGACCATGTTCTGTTTTGAAATTCAGTTCCTGTGTAGCCAAGTTTACATTCCGTGTATTAGTGATATCTTATGATGTTTCTTTTTCTGTGTGACTTATTTCAGTTAGAATCATCATACCTGAATCCACTCATTATGCTGCTATGGGCCTGATGACATAGATGTCATTGCTGAGTGATATTGCATTGTACGTAAGTACCACAACTTCTTTATCCATTTTCCGCTTTATGCGATATTGAACTTGTACCGTAAACGAGTTTCTTGTAAACAGAGCCATCCCAAACTTTGGGGTGGCTGTGTCTTTTTGATTTTAATTTCCCTAAGCTATAGGACCATAAGTGGAAGTGCCCTAGGCTCTGTTGCTTTGTTTTTTAGATGTTTCAGGAAACACCATACACTTCTCCCGAGTGGCTGTTGGCAATTTACATCCCGCCCATCAGCATAACAAGGCTCCCAGTTCTCCATGGCCTGTCCTGCCTTTCTGGATTTTACACTTTTTTCAGATGGCCCTTTTGACGGGGGGGAAGTGAGACTTCATTGTAGTGCAGATTTCCTTTGCAAGCTTGCTTGGTTGGCCAAAAAGGGCGTATGCGTTTTTTCCTGAATATATTCAGGAAAAAACGCATACGCCCTTTTTGGCCAAGTGCATCATTGTCGACCTTCTGCCTCTTTTCCTATGCTTTAAATGCAATTCCAGTCTACCTCCTGAAATCGGTTTCCTGCAATTCTGCCCGGCTTTCAAGTCCTCTTGGCAGCCTTACTTCAGTATATTTTTGGATGATAGCTGTCATTTATAACTCTGCAGGTTTGTGAATTACAGTGCCCCTGAGCTCCTTTCTTCAACTCGCTTTCTTGTGAGCTGGCCGCAACACCGCAGGATTGCTTCAGGCCCTAATCTGGTTCCGGCATGGCACGCTGAGCCTTTGGTTAATTCCTCTTCCTGGTGGGAAATGAGAGTTAAATTTTCCCGTCCAGACACCTCCAGCTAGTCTCTCATTGGTTCTCCCTATTCCTGTTCATCTTCCGCGGAATTTGCAAACTGGGCCAAACAGGAGGTTAAAGGCACTGACTCTCCAAGTCGGGAGAGTGTTAGTAAAGCATCTGGAATGTTGCACCCGAGTACCAGGGGACGAGAACTGAGACATATTTCAACACGTCTCCCGATCACACGGTTGATCATACTCTGGGTTCCACATGCATGTTTTAGCTGAAGGAAGAATCCCTTAAACCTGGAGAGTTGAGACCCGTGGAATGGGTACCATGCAATATGACTTCAAAGGGTCTTCATTTGCTCACCAAAACTCTCCAATCCTATCACTGCTGCGTTTTTGCCCCTGTACTCACGATTGATTCACTTTCAGAGACATAGCAATCCATAGGTTTTAAGATACTTACTAGTCAGGTACATTATTAGGCGTTTAATATGGGGTTTTGAGTCCATTTCGTTGAGCAAGGAGTAGCTCTTGTGTATTCCATATTTGGCTTAAGGAACTTTATCTGTGCTCATTTCAATCTCTGGTTTTATGCAGCACCCCAACTCACCTTTCCCCTTAAGCAAGCATAAGTTGGTTTTCTAAATTTGGGACCATGTTCTGTTTTGAAATTCAGTTCCTGTGTAGCCAAGTTTACATTCCGTGTATTAGTGATATCTTATGATGTTTCTTTTTCTGTGTGACTTATTTCAGTTAGAATCATCATACCTGAATCCACTCATTATGCTGCTATGGGCCTGATGACATAGATGTCATTGCTGAGTGATATTGCATTGTACGTAAGTACCACAACTTCTTTATCCATTTTTCGCTTTATGCGATATTGAACTTGTACCGTAAACGAGTTTCTTGTAAACAGAGCCATCCCAAACTTTGGGGTGGCTGTGTCTTTTTGATTTTAATTTCCCTAAGCTATAGGACCATAAGTGGAAGTGCCCTAGGCTCTGTTGCTTTGTTTTTTAGATGTTTCAGGAAACACCATACACTTCTCCCGAGTGGCTGTTGGCAATTTACATCCCGCCCATCAGCATAACAAGGCTCCCAGTTCTCCATGGCCTGTCCTGCCTTTCTGGATTTTACACTTTTTTCAGATGGCCCTTTTGACGGGGGCGGGGGTGAGTGAGACTTCATTGTAGTGCAGATTTCCTTTGCAAGCTTGCTTGGTTGGCCAAAAAGGGCGTATGCGTTTTTTCCTGAATATATTCAGGAAAAAACGCATACGCCCTTTTTGGCCAAGTGCATCATTGTCGACCTTCTGCCTCTTTTCCTATGCTTTAAATGCAATTCCAGTCTACCTCCTGAAATCGGTTTCCTGCAATTCTGCCCGGCTTTCAAGTCCTCTTGGCAGCCTTACTTCAGTATATTTTTGGATGATAGCTGTCATTTATAACTCTGCAGGTTTGTGAATTACAGTGCCCCTGAGCTCCTTTCTTCAACTCGCTTTCTTGTGAGCTGGCCGCAACACCGCAGGATTGCTTCAGGCCCTAATCTGGTTCCGGCATGGCACGCTGAGCCTTTGGTTAATTCCTCTTCCTGGTGGGAAATGAGAGTTAAATTTTCCCGTCCAGACACCTCCAGCTAGTCTCTCATTGGTTCTCCCTATTCCTGTTCATCTTCCGCGGAATTTGCAAACTGGGCCAAACAGGAGGTTAAAGGCACTGACTCTCCAAGTCGGGAGAGTGTTAGTAAAGCACCTGGAATGTTGCACCCGAGTACCAGGGGACGAGAACTGAGACATATTTCAACACGTCTCCCGATCACACGGTTGATCATACTCTGGGTTCCACATGCATGTTTTAGCTGAAGGAAGAATCCCTTAAACCTGGAGAGTTGAGACCCGTGGAATGGGTACCATGCAATATGACTTCAAAGGGTCTTCATTTGCTCACCAAAACTCTCCAATCCTATCACTGCTGCGTTTTTGCCCCTGTACTCCCGATTGATTCACTTTCAGAGACATAGCAATCCATAGGTTTTAAGATACTTACTAGTCAGGTACATTATTAGGCGTTTAATATGGGGTTTTGAGTCCATTTCGTTGAGCAAGGAGTAGCTCTTGTCTATTACATATGTGGCTTAAGGAACTTTATCTGTGCTCATTTCAATCTCTGGTTTTATGCAGCACCCCAACTCACCTTTCCCCTTAAGCAAGCATAAGTTGGTTTTCTAAATTTGGGACCATGTTCTGTTTTGAAATTCAGTTCCTGTGTAGCCAAGTTTACATTCCGTGTATTAGTGATATCTTATGATGTTTCTTTTTCTGTGTGACTTATTTCAGTTAGAATCATCATACCTGAATCCACTCATTATGCTGCTATGGGCCTGATGACATAGATGTCATTGCTGAGTGATATTGCATTGTACGTAAGTACCACAACTTCTTTATCCATTTTCCGCTTTATGCGATATTGAACTTGTACCGTAAACGAGTTTCTTGTAAACAGAGCCATCCCAAACTTTGGGGTGGCTGTGTCTTTTTGATTTTAATTTCCCTAAGCTATAGGACCATAAGTGGAAGTGCCCTAGGCTCTGTTGCTTTGTTTTTTAGATGTTTCAGGAAACACCATACACTTCTCCCGAGTGGCTGTTGGCAATTTACATCCCGCCCATCAGCATAACAAGGCTCCCAGTTCTCCATGGCCTGTCCTGCCTTTCTGGATTTTACACTTTTTTCAGATGGCCCTTTTGACGGGGGGGAAGTGAGACTTCATTGTAGTGCAGATTTCCTTTGCAAGCTTGCTTGGTTGGCCAAAAAGGGCGTATGCGTTTTTTCCTGAATATATTCAGGAAAAAACGCATACGCCCTTTTTGGCCAAGTGCATCATTGTCGACCTTCTGCCTCTTTTCCTATGCTTTAAATGCAATTCCAGTCTACCTCCTGAAATCGGTTTCCTGCAATTCTGCCCGGCTTTCAAGTCCTCTTGGCAGCCTTACTTCAGTATATTTTTGGATGATAGCTGTCATTTATAACTCTGCAGGTTTGTGAATTACAGTGCCCCTGAGCTCCTTTCTTCAACTCGCTTTCTTGTGAGCTGGCCGCAACACCGCAGGATTGCTTCAGGCCCTAATCTGGTTCCGGCATGGCACGCTGAGCCTTTGGTTAATTCCTCTTCCTGGTGGGAAATGAGAGTTAAATTTTCCCGTCCAGACACCTCCAGCTAGTCTCTCATTGGTTCTCCCTATTCCTGTTCATCTTCCGCGGAATTTGCAAACTGGGCCAAACAGGAGGTTAAAGGCACTGACTTTCCAAGTCGGGAGAGTGTTAGTAAAGCATCTGGAATGTTGCACCCGAGTACCAGGGGACGAGAACTGAGACATATTTCAACACGTCTCCCGATCACACGGTTGATCATACTCTGGGTTCCACATGCATGTTTTAGCTGAAGGAAGAATCCCTTAAACCTGGAGAGTTGAGACCCGTGGAATGGGTACCATGCAATATGCCTTCAAAGGGTCTTCATTTGCTCACCAAAACTCTCCAATCCTATCACTGCTGCGTTTTTGCCCCTGTACTCACGATTGATTCACTTTCAGAGACATAGCAATCCATAGGTTTTAAGATACTTACTAGTCAGGTACATTATTAGGCGTTTAATATGGGGTTTTGAGTCCATTTCGTTGAGCAAGGAGTAGCTCTTGTCTATTACATATTTGGCTTAAGGAACTTTATCTGTGCTCATTTCAATCTCTGGTTTTATGCAGCACCCCAACTCACCTTTCCCCTTAAGCAAGCATAAGTTGGTTTTCTAAATTTGGGACCATGTTCTGTTTTGAAATTCAGTTCCTGTGTAGCCAAGTTTACATTCCGTGTATTAGTGATATCTTATGATGTTTCTTTTTCTGTGTGACTTATTTCAGTTAGAATCATCATACCTGAATCCACTCATTATGCTGCTATGGGCCTGATGACATAGATGTCATTGCTGAGTGATATTGCATTGTATGTAAGTACCACAACTTCTTTATCCATTTTTCGCTTTATGCGATATTGAACTTGTACCGTAAACGAGTTTCTTGTAAACAGAGCCATCCCAAACTTTGGGGTGGCTGTGTCTTTTTGATTTTAATTTCCCTAAGCTACAGGACCATAAGTGGAAGTGCCCTAGGCTCTGTTGCTTTGTTTTTTAGATGTTTCAGGAAACACCATACACTTCTCCCGAGTGGCTGTTGGCAAGTTACATCCCGCCCATCAGCATAACAAGGCTCCCAGTTCTCCATGGCCTGTCCTGCCTTTCTGGATTTTACACTTTTTTCAGATGGCCCTTTTGACGGGGGGGGGAAGTGAGACTTCATTGTAGTGCAGATTTCCTTTGCAAGCTTGCTTGGTTGGCCAAAAAGGGCGTATGCGTTTTTTAGTGAATATATTCAGGAAAAAACGCATACGCCCTTTTTGGCCAAGTGCATCATTGTCGACCTTCTGCCTCTTTTCCTATGCTTTAAATGCAATTCCAGTCTACCTCCTGAAATCGGTTTCCTGCAATTCTGCCCGTCTTTCAAGTCCTCTTGGCAGCCTTACTTCAGTATATTTTTGGATGATAGCTGTCATTTATAACTCTGCAGGTTTGTGAATTACAGTGCCCCTGAGCTCCTTTCTTCAACTCGCTTTCTTGTGAGCTGGCCGCAACACCGCAGGATTGCTTCAGGCCCTAATCTGGTTCCGGCATGGCACGCTGAGCCTTTGGTTAATTCCTCTTCCTGGTGGGAAATGAGAGTTAAATTTTCCCGTCCAGACACCTCCAGCTAGTCTCTCATTGGTTCTCCCTATTCCTGTTCATCTTCCGCGGAATTTGCAAACTGGGCCAAACAGGAGGTTAAAGGCACTGACTCTCCAAGTCGGGAGAGTGTTAGTAAAGCATCTGGAATGTTGCACCCGAGTACCAGGGGACGAGAACTGAGACATATTTCAACACGTCTCCCGATCACACGGTTGATCATACTCTGGGTTCCACATGCATGTTTTAGCTGAAGGAAGAATCCCTTAAACCTGGAGAGTTGAGACCCGTGGAATGGGTACCATGCAATATGACTTCAAAGGGTCTTCATTTGCTCACCAAAACTCTCCAATCCTATCACTGCTGCGTTTTTGCCCCTGTACTCACGATTGATTCACTTTCAGAGACATAGCAATCCATAGGTTTTAAGATACTTACTAGTCAGGTACATTATTAGGCGTTTAATATGGGGTTTTGAGTCCATTTCGTTGAGCAAGGAGTAGCTCTTGTCTATTACATATTTGGCTTAAGGAACTTTATCTGTGCTCATTTCAATCTCTGGTTTTATGCAGCACCCCAACTCACCTTTCCCCTTAAGCAAGCATAAGTTGATTTTCTAAATTTGGGACCATGTTCTGTTTTGAAATTCAGTTCCTGTGTAGCCAAGTTTACATTCCGTGTATTAGTGATATCTTATGATGTTTCTTTTTCTGTGTGACTTATTTCAGTTAGAATCATCATACCTGAATCCACTCATTATGCTGCTATGGGCCTGATGACATAGATGTCATTGCTGAGTGATATTGCATTGTACGTAAGTACCACAACTTCTTTATCCATTTTTCGCTTTATGCGATATTGAACTTGTACCGTAAACGAGTTTCTTGTAAACAGAGCCATCCCAAACTTTGGGGTGGCTGTGTCTTTTTGATTTTAATTTCCCTAAGCTATAGGACCATAAGTGGAAGTGCCCTAGGCTCTGTTGCTTTGTTTTTTAGATGTTTCAGGAAACACCATACACTTCTCCCGAGTGGCTGTTGGCAAGTTACATCCCGCCCATCAGCATAACAAGGCTCCCAGTTCTCCATGGCCTGTCCTGCCTTTCTGGATTTTACACTTTTTTCAGATGGCCCTTTTGACGGGGGGGAAGTGAGACTTCATTGTAGTGCAGATTTCCTTTGCAAGCTTGCTTGGTTGGCCAAAAAGGGCGTATGCGTTTTTTCCTGAATATATTCAGGAAAAAACGCATACGCCCTTTTTGGCCAAGTGCATCATTGTCGACCTTCTGCCTCTTTTCCTATGCTTTAAATGCAATTCCAGTCTACCTCCTGAAATCGGTTTCCTGCAATTCTGCCCGGCTTTCAAGTCCTCTTGGCAGCCTTACTTCAGTATATTTTTGGATGATAGCTGTCATTTATAACTCTGCAGGTTTGTGAATTACAGTGCCCCTGAGCTCCTTTCTTCAACTCGCTTTCTTGTGAGCTGGCCGCAACACCGCAGGATTGCTTCAGGCCCTAATCTGGTTCCGGCATGGCACGCTGAGCCTTTGGTTAATTCCTCTTCCTGGTGGGAAATGAGAGTTAAATTTTCCCGTCCAGACACCTCCAGCTAGTCTCTCATTGGTTCTCCCTATTCCTGTTCATCTTCCGCGGAATTTGCAAACTGGGCCAAACAGGAGGTTAAAGGCACTGACTTTCCAAGTCGGGAGAGTGTTAGTAAAGCATCTGGAATGTTGCACCCGAGTACCAGGGGACGAGAACTGAGACATATTTCAACACGTCTCCCGATCACACGGTTGATCATACTCTGGGTTCCACATGCATGTTTTAGCTGAAGGAAGAATCCCTTAAACCTGGAGAGTTGAGACCCGTGGAATGGGTACCATGCAATATGACTTCAAAGGGTCTTCATTTGCTCACCAAAACTCTCCAATCCTATCACTGCTGCGTTTTTGCCCCTGTACTCACGATTGATTCACTTTCAGAGACATAGCAATCCATAGGTTTTAAGATACTTACTAGTCAGGTACATTATTAGGCGTTTAATATGGGGTTTTGAGTCCATTTCGTTGAGCAAGGAGTAGCTTTTGTCTATTCCATATTTGGCTTAAGGAACTTTATCTGTGCTCATTTCAATCTCTGGTTTTATGCAGCACCCCAACTCACCTTTCCCCTTAAGCAAGCATAAGTTGATTTTCTAAATTTGGGACCATGTTCTGTTTTGAAATTCAGTTCCTGTGTAGCCAAGTTTACATTCCGTGTATTAGTGATATCTTATGATGTTTCTTTTTCTGTGTGACTTATTTCAGTTAGAATCATCATACCTGAATCCACTCATTATGCTGCTATGGGCCTGATGACATAGATGTCATTGCTGAGTGATATTGCATTGTACGTAAGTACCACAACTTCTTTATCCATTTTTCGCTTTATGCGATATTGAACTTGTACCGTAAACGAGTTTCTTGTAAACAGAGCCATCCCAAGCTTTGGGGTGGCTGTGTCTTTTGATTTTAATTTCCCTAAGCTATAGGACCATAAGTGGAAGTGCCCTAGGCTCTGTTGCTTTGTTTTTTAGATGTTTCAGGAAACACCATACACTTCTCCCGAGTGGCTGTTGGCAATTTACATCCCGCCCATCAGCATAACAAGGCTCCCAGTTCTCCATGGCCTGTCCTGCCTTTCTGGATTTTACACTTTATTCAGATGGCCCTTTTGACCGGGGGGAAGTGAGACTTCATTGTAGTGCAGATTTCCTTTGCAAGCTTGCTTGGTTGGCCAAAAAGGGCGTATGCGTTTTTTCCTGAATATATTCAGGAAAAAACGCATACGCCCTTTTTGGCCAAGTACATCATTGTCGACCTTCTGCCTCTTTTCCTATGCTTTAAATGCAATTCCAGTCTACCTCCTGAAATCGGTTTCCTGCAATTCTGCCCGGCTTTCAAGTCCTCTTGGCAGCCTTACTTCAGTATATTTTTGGATGATAGCTGTCATTTATAACTCTGCAGGTTTGTGAATTACAGTGCCCCTGAGCTCCTTTCTTCAACTCGCTTTCTTGTGAGCTGGCCGCAACACCGCAGGATTGCTTCAGGCCCTAATCTGGTTCCGGCATGGCACGCTGAGCCTTTGGTTAATTCCTCTTCCTGGTGGGAAATGAGAGTTAAATTTTCCCATCCAGACACCTCCAGCTAGTCTCTCATTGGTTCTCCCTATTCCTGTTCATCTTCCGCGGAATTTGCAAACTGGGCTAAACAGGAGGTTAAAGGCACTGACTCTCCAAGTCGGGAGAGTGTTAGTAAAGCATCTGGAATGTTGCACCCGAGTACCAGGGGACGAGAACTGAGACATATTTCAACACGTCTCCCGATCACACGGTTGATCATACTCTGGGTTCCACATGCATGTTTTAGCTGAAGGAAGAATCCCTTAAACCTGGAGAGTTGAGACCCGTGGAATGGGTACCATGAAATATGACTTCAAAGGGTCTTCATTTGCTCACCAAAACTCTCCAATCCTATCACTGCTGCGTTTTTGCCCCTGTACTCACGATTGATTCACTTTCAGAGACATAGCAATCCATAGGTTTTAAGATACTTACTAGTCAGGTACATTATTAGGCGTTTAATATGGGGTTTTGAGTCCATTTCGTTGAGCAAGGAGTAGCTCTTGTGTATTCCATATTTGGCTTAAGGAACTTTATCTGTGCTCATTTCAATCTCTGGTTTTATGCAGCACCCCAACTCACCTTTCCCCTTAAGCAAGCATAAGTTGGTTTTCTAAATTTGGGACCATGTTCTGTTTTGAAATTCAGTTCCTGTGTAGCCAAGTTTACATTCCGTGTATTAGTGATATCTTATGATGTTTCTTTTTCTGTGTGACTTATTTCAGTTAGAATCATCATACCTGAATCCACTCATTATGCTGCTATGGGCCTGATGACATAGATGTCATTGCTGAGTGATATTGCATTGTACGTAAGTACCACAACTTCTTTATCCATTTTTCGCTTTATGCGATATTGAACTTGTACCGTAAACGAGTTTCTTGTAAACAGAGCCATCCCAAACTTTGGGGTGGCTGTGTCTTTTTGATTTTAATTTCCCTAAGCTGCAGGACCATTAGTGGAAGTGCCCTAGGCTCTGTTGCTTTGTTTTTTAGATGTTTCAGGAAACACCATACACTTCTCCCGAGTGGCTGTTGGCAATTGACATCCCGCCCATCAGCATAACAAGGCTCCCAGTTCTCCATGGCCTGTCCTGCCTTTCTGGATTTTACACTTTTTTCAGATGGCCCTTTTGACGGGGGGGAAGTGAGACTTCATTGTAGTGCAGATTTCCTTTGCAAGCTTGCTTGGTTGGCCAAAAAGGGCGTATGCGTTTTTTCCTGAATATATTCAGGAAAAAACGCATACGCCCTTTTTGGCCAAGTGCATCATTGTCGACCTTCTGCCTCTTTTCCTATGCTTTAAATGCAATTCCAGTCTACCTCCTGAAATCGGTTTCCTGCAATTCTGCCCGGCTTTCAAGTCCTCTTGGCAGCCTTACTTCAGTATATTTTTGGATGATAGCTGTCATTTATAACTCTGCAGGTTTGTGAATTACAGTGCCCCTGAGCTCCTTTCTTCAACTCGCTTTCTTGTGAGCTGGCCGCAACACCGCAGGATTGCTTCAGGCCCTAATCTGGTTCCGGCATGGCACGCTGAGCCTTTGGTTAATTCCTCTTCCTGGTGGGAAATGAGAGTTAAATTTTCCCGTCCAGACACCTCCAGCTAGTCTCTCATTGGTTCTCCCTATTCCTGTTCATCTTCCGCGGAATTTGCAAACTGGGCCAAACAGGAGGTTAAAGGTACTGACTCTCCAAGTCGGGAGAGTGTTAGTAAAGCATCTGGAATGTTGTACCCGAGTACCAGGGGACAAGAACTGAGACATATTTCAACACGTCTCCCGATCACACGGTTGATCATACTCTGGGTTCCACATGCATGTTTTAGCTGAAGGAAGAATCCCTTAAACCTGGAGAGTTGAGACCCGTGGAATGGGTACCATGCAATATGCCTTCAAAGGGTCTTCATTTGCTCACCAAAACTCTCCAATCCTATCACTGCTGCGTTTTTGCCCCTGTACTCACGATTGATTCACTTTCAGAGACATAGCAATCCATAGGTTTTAAGATACTTACTAGTCAGGTACATTATTAGGCGTTTAATATGGGGTTTTGAGTCCATTTCGTTGAGCAAGGAGTAGCTCTTGTCTATTACATATTTGGCTTAAGGAACTTTATCTGTGCTCATTTCAATCTCTGGTTTTATGCAGCACCCCAACTCACCTTTCCCCTTAAGCAAGCATAAGTTGGTTTTCTAAATTTGGGACCATGTTCTGTTTTGAAATTCAGTTCCTGTGTAGCCAAGTTTACATTCCGTGTATTAGTGATATCTTATGATGTTTCTTTTTCTGTGTGACTTATTTCAGTTAGAATCATCATACCTGAATCCACTCATTATGCTGCTATGGGCCTGATGACATAGATGTCATTGCTGAGTGATATTGCATTGTATGTAAGTACCACAACTTCTTTATCCATTTTTCGCTTTATGCGATATTGAACTTGTACCGTAAACGAGTTTCTTGTAAACAGAGCCATCCCAAACTTTGGGGTGGCTGTGTCTTTTTGATTTTAATTTCCCTAAGCTACAGGACCATAAGTGGAAGTGCCCTAGGCTCTGTTGCTTTGTTTTTTAGATGTTTCAGGAAACACCATACACTTCTCCCGAGTGGCTGTTGGCAAGTTACATCCCGCCCATCAGCATAACAAGGCTCCCAGTTCTCCATGGCCTGTCCTGCCTTTCTGGATTTTACACTTTTTTCAGATGGCCCTTTTGACGGGGGGGGGAAGTGAGACTTCACTGTAGTGCAGATTTCCTTTGCAAGCTTGCTTGGTTGGCCAAAAAGGGCGTATGCGTTTTTTAGTGAATATATTCAGGAAAAAACGCATACGCCCTTTTTGGCCAAGTGCATCATTGTCGACCTTCTGCCTCTTTTCCTATGCTTTAAATGCAATTCCAGTCTACCTCCTGAAATCGGTTTCCTGCAATTCTGCCCGTCTTTCAAGTCCTCTTGGCAGCCTTACTTCAGTATATTTTTGGATGATAGCTGTCATTTATAACTCTGCAGGTTTGTGAATTACAGTGCCCCTGAGCTCCTTTCTTCAACTCGCTTTCTTGTGAGCTGGCCGCAACACCGCAGGATTGCTTCAGGCCCTAATCTGGTTCCGGCATGGCACGCTGAGCCTTTGGTTAATTCCTCTTCCTGGTGGGAAATGAGAGTTAAATTTTCCCGTCCAGACACCTCCAGCTAGTCTCTCATTGGTTCTCCCTATTCCTGTTCATCTTCCGCGGAATTTGCAAACTGGGCCAAACAGGAGGTTAAAGGCACTGACTCTCCAAGTCGGGAGAGTGTTAGTAAAGCATCTGGAATGTTGCACCCGAGTACCAGGGGACGAGAACTGAGACATATTTCAACACGTCTCCCGATCACACGGTTGATCATACTCTGGGTTCCACATGCATGTTTTAGCTGAAGGAAGAATCCCTTAAACCTGGAGAGTTGAGACCCGTGGAATGGGTACCATGCAATATGCCTTCAAAGGGTCTTCATTTGCTCACCAAAACTCTCCAATCCTATCACTGCTGCGTTTTTGCCCCTGTACTCACGATTGATTCACTTTCAGAGACATAGCAATCCATAGGTTTTAAGATACTTACTAGTCAGGTACATTATTAGGCGTTTAATATGGGGTTTTGAGTCCATTTCGTTGAGCAAGGAGTAGCTCTTGTCTATTACATATTTGGCTTAAGGAACTTTATCTGTGCTCATTTCAATCTCTGGTTTTATGCAGCACCCCAACTCACCTTTCCCCTTAAGCAAGCATAAGTTGATTTTCTAAATTTGGGACCATGTTCTGTTTTTAAATTCAGTTCCTGTGTAGCCAAGTTTACATTCCGTGTATTAGTGATATCTTATGATGTTTCTTTTTCTGTGTGACTTATTTCAGTTAGAATCATCATACCTGAATCCACTCATTATGCTGCTATGGGCCTGATGACATAGATGTCATTGCTGAGTGATATTGCATTGTACGTAAGTACCACAACTTCTTTATCCATTTTTCGCTTTATGCGATATTGAACTTGTACCGTAAACGAGTTTCTTGTAAACAGAGCCATCCCAAACTTTGGGGTGGCTGTGTCTTTTTGATTTTAATTTCCCTAAGCTATAGGACCATAAGTGGAAGTGCCCTAGGCTCTGTTGCTTTGTTTTTTAGATGTTTCAGGAAACACCATACACTTCTCCCGAGTGGCTGTTGGCAAGTTACATCCCGCCCATCAGCATAACAAGGCTCCCAGTTCTCCATGGCCTGTCCTGCCTTTCTGGATTTTACACTTTTTTCAGATGGCCCTTTTGACGGGGGGGAAGTGAGACTTCATTGTAGTGCAGATTTCCTTTGCAAGCTTGCTTGGTTGGCCAAAAAGGGCGTATGCGTTTTTTCCTGAATATATTCAGGAAAAAACGCATACGCCCTTTTTGGCCAAGTGCATCATTGTCGACCTTCTGCCTCTTTTCCTATGCTTTAAATGCAATTCCAGTCTACCTCCTGAAATCGGTTTCCTGCAATTCTGCCCGGCTTTCAAGTCCTCTTGGCAGCCTTACTTCAGTATATTTTTGGATGATAGCTGTCATTTATAACTCTGCAGGTTTGTGAATTACAGTGCCCCTGAGCTCCTTTCTTCAACTCGCTTTCTTGTGAGCTGGCCGCAACACCGCAGGATTGCTTCAGGCCCTAATCTGGTTCCGGCATGGCACGCTGAGCCTTTGGTTAATTCCTCTTCCTGGTGGGAAATGAGAGTTAAATTTTCCCGTCCAGACACCTCCAGCTAGTCTCTCATTGGTTCTCCCTATTCCTGTTCATCTTCCGCGGAATTTGCAAACTGGGCCAAACAGGAGGTTAAAGGCACTGACTTTCCAAGTCGGGAGAGTGTTAGTAAAGCATCTGGAATGTTGCACCCGAGTACCAGGGGACGAGAACTGAGACATATTTCAACACGTCTCCCGATCACACGGTTGATCATACTCTGGGTTCCACATGCATGTTTTAGCTGAAGGAAGAATCCCTTAAACCTGGAGAGTTGAGACCCGTGGAATGGGTACCATGCAATATGACTTCAAAGGGTCTTCATTTGCTCACCAAAACTCTCCAATCCTATCACTGCTGCGTTTTTGCCCCTGTACTCACGATTGATTCACTTTCAGAGACATAGCAATCCATAGGTTTTAAGATACTTACTAGTCAGGTACATTATTAGGCGTTTAATATGGGGTTTTGAGTCCATTTCGTTGAGCAAGGAGTAGCTCTTGTCTATTCCATATTTGGCTTAAGGAACTTTATCTGTGCTCATTTCAATCTCTGGTTTTATGCAACACCCCAACTCACCTTTCCCCTTAAGCAAGCATAAGTTGATTTTCTAAATTTGGGACCATGTTCTGTTTTGAAATTCAGTTCCTGTGTAGCCAAGTTTACATTCCGTGTATTAGTGATATCTTATGATGTTTCTTTTTCTGTGTGACTTATTTCAGTTAGAATCATCATACCTGAATCCACTCATTATGCTGCTATGGGCCTGATGACATAGATGTCATTGCTGAGTGATATTGCATTGTACGTAAGTACCACAACTTCTTTATCCATTTTTCGCTTTATGCGATATTGAACTTGTACCGTAAACGAGTTTCTTGTAAACAGAGCCATCCCAAGCTTTGGGGTGGCTGTGTCTTTTGATTTTAATTTCCCTAAGCTATAGGACCATAAGTGGAAGTGCCCTAGGCTCTGTTGCTTTGTTTTTTAGATGTTTCAGGAAACACCATACACTTCTCCCGAGTGGCTGTTGGCAATTTACATCCCGCCCATCAGCATAACAAGGCTCCCAGTTCTCCATGGCCTGTCCTGCCTTTCTGGATTTTACACTTTATTCAGATGGCCCTTTTGACCGGGGGGAAGTGAGACTTCATTGTAGTGCAGATTTCCTTTGCAAGCTTGCTTGGTTGGCCAAAAAGGGCGTATGCGTTTTTTCCTGAATATATTCAGGAAAAAACGCATACGCCCTTTTTGGCCAAGTACATCATTGTCGACCTTCTGCCTCTTTTCCTATGCTTTAAATGCAATTCCAGTCTACCTCCTGAAATCGGTTTCCTGCAATTCTGCCCGGCTTTCAAGTCCTCTTGGCAGCCTTACTTCAGTATATTTTTGGATGATAGCTGTCATTTATAACTCTGCAGGTTTGTGAATTACAGTGCCCCTGAGCTCCTTTCTTCAACTCGCTTTCTTGTGAGCTGGCCGCAACACCGCAGGATTGCTTCAGGCCCTAATCTGGTTCCGGCATGGCACGCTGAGCCTTTGGTTAATTCCTCTTCCTGGTGGGAAATGAGAGTTAAATTTTCCCATCCAGACACCTCCAGCTAGTCTCTCATTGGTTCTCCCTATTCCTGTTCATCTTCCGCGGAATTTGCAAACTGGGCTAAACAGGAGGTTAAAGGCACTGACTCTCCAAGTCGGGAGAGTGTTAGTAAAGCATCTGGAATGTTGCACCCGAGTACCAGGGGACGAGAACTGAGACATATTTCAACACGTCTCCCGATCACACGGTTGATCATACTCTGGGTTCCACATGCATGTTTTAGCTGAAGGAAGAATCCCTTAAACCTGGAGAGTTGAGACCCGTGGAATGGGTACCATGCAATATGACTTCAAAGGGTCTTCATTTGCTCACCAAAACTCTCCAATCCTATCACTGCTGCGTTTTTGCCCCTGTACTCACGATTGATTCACTTTCAGAGACATAGCAATCCATAGGTTTTAAGATACTTACTAGTCAGGTACATTATTAGGCGTTTAATATGGGGTTTTGAGTCCATTTCGTTGAGCAAGGAGTAGCTCTTGTGTATTCCATATTTGGCTTAAGGAACTTTATCTGTGCTCATTTCAATCTCTGGTTTTATGCAGCACCCCAACTCACCTTTCCCCTTAAGCAAGCATAAGTTGGTTTTCTAAATTTGGGACCATGTTCTGTTTTGAAATTCAGTTCCTGTGTAGCCAAGTTTACATTCCGTGTATTAGTGATATCTTATGATGTTTCTTTTTCTGTGTGACTTATTTCAGTTAGAATCATCATACCTGAATCCACTCATTATGCTGCTATGGGCCTGATGACATAGATGTCATTGCTGAGTGATATTGCATTGTACGTAAGTACCACAACTTCTTTATCCATTTTTCGCTTTATGCGATATTGAACTTGTACCGTAAACGAGTTTCTTGTAAACAGAGCCATCCCAAACTTTGGGGTGGCTGTGTCTTTTTGATTTTAATTTCCCTAAGCTGCAGGACCATTAGTGGAAGTGCCCTAGGCTCTGTTGCTTTGTTTTTTAGATGTTTCAGGAAACACCATACACTTCTCCCGAGTGGCTGTTGGCAATTGACATCCCGCCCATCAGCATAACAAGGCTCCCAGTTCTCCATGGCCTGTCCTGCCTTTCTGGATTTTACACTTTTTTCAGATGGCCCTTTTGACGGGGGGGAAGTGAGACTTCATTGTAGTGCAGATTTCCTTTGCAAGCTTGCTTGGTTGGCCAAAAAGGGCGTATGCGTTTTTTCCTGAATATATTCAGGAAAAAACGCATACGCCCTTTTTGGCCAAGTGCATCATTGTCGACCTTCTGCCTCTTTTCCTATGCTTTAAATGCAATTCCAGTCTACCTCCTGAAATCGGTTTCCTGCAATTCTGCCCGGCTTTCAAGTCCTCTTGGCAGCCTTACTTCAGTATATTTTTGGATGATAGCTGTCATTTATAACTCTGCAGGTTTGTGAATTACAGTGCCCCTGAGCTCCTTTCTTCAACTCGCTTTCTTGTGAGCTGGCCGCAACACCGCAGGATTGCTTCAGGCCCTAATCTGGTTCCGGCATGGCACGCTGAGCCTTTGGTTAATTCCTCTTCCTGGTGGGAAATGAGAGTTAAATTTTCCCGTCCAGACACCTCCAGCTAGTCTCTCATTGGTTCTCCCTATTCCTGTTCATCTTCCGCGGAATTTGCAAACTGGGCCAAACAGGAGGTTAAAGGTACTGACTCTCCAAGTCGGGAGAGTGTTAGTAAAGCATCTGGAATGTTGTACCCGAGTACCAGGGGACAAGAACTGAGACATATTTCAACACGTCTCCCGATCACACGGTTGATCATACTCTGGGTTCCACATGCATGTTTTAGCTGAAGGAAGAATCCCTTAAACCTGGAGAGTTGAGACCCGTGGAATGGGTACCATGCAATATGCCTTCAAAGGGTCTTCATTTGCTCACCAAAACTCTCCAATCCTATCACTGCTGCGTTTTTGCCCCTGTACTCACGATTGATTCACTTTCAGAGACATAGCAATCCATAGGTTTTAAGATACTTACTAGTCAGGTACATTATTAGGCGTTTAATATGGGGTTTTGAGTCCATTTCGTTGAGCAAGGAGTAGCTCTTGTCTATTACATATTTGGCTTAAGGAACTTTATCTGTGCTCATTTCAATCTCTGGTTTTATGCAGCACCCCAACTCACCTTTCCCCTTAAGCAAGCATAAGTTGGTTTTCTAAATTTGGGACCATGTTCTGTTTTGAAATTCAGTTCCTGTGTAGCCAAGTTTACATTCCGTGTATTAGTGATATCTTATGATGTTTCTTTTTCTGTGTGACTTATTTCAGTTAGAATCATCATACCTGAATCCACTCATTATGCTGCTATGGGCCTGATGACATAGATGTCATTGCTGAGTGATATTGCATTGTATGTAAGTACCACAACTTCTTTATCCATTTTTCGCTTTATGCGATATTGAACTTGTACCGTAAACGAGTTTCTTGTAAACAGAGCCATCCCAAACTTTGGGGTGGCTGTGTCTTTTTGATTTTAATTTCCCTAAGCTACAGGACCATAAGTGGAAGTGCCCTAGGCTCTGTTGCTTTGTTTTTTAGATGTTTCAGGAAACACCATACACTTCTCCCGAGTGGCTGTTGGCAAGTTACATCCCGCCCATCAGCATAACAAGGCTCCCAGTTCTCCATGGCCTGTCCTGCCTTTCTGGATTTTACACTTTTTTCAGATGGCCCTTTTGACGGGGGGGGGAAGTGAGACTTCATTGTAGTGCAGATTTCCTTTGCAAGCTTGCTTGGTTGGCCAAAAAGGGCGTATGCGTTTTTTAGTGAATATATTCAGGAAAAAACGCATACGCCCTTTTTGGCCAAGTGCATCATTGTCGACCTTCTGCCTCTTTTCCTATGCTTTAAATGCAATTCCAGTCTACCTCCTGAAATCGGTTTCCTGCAATTCTGCCCGTCTTTCAAGTCCTCTTGGCAGCCTTACTTCAGTATATTTTTGGATGATAGCTGTCATTTATAACTCTGCAGGTTTGTGAATTACAGTGCCCCTGAGCTCCTTTCTTCAACTCGCTTTCTTGTGAGCTGGCCGCAACACCGCAGGATTGCTTCAGGCCCTAATCTGGTTCCGGCATGGCACGCTGAGCCTTTGGTTAATTCCTCTTCCTGGTGGGAAATGAGAGTTAAATTTTCCCGTCCAGACACCTCCAGCTAGTCTCTCATTGGTTCTCCCTATTCCTGTTCATCTTCCGCGGAATTTGCAAACTGGGCCAAACAGGAGGTTAAAGGCACTGACTCTCCAAGTCGGGAGAGTGTTAGTAAAGCATCTGGAATGTTGCACCCGAGTACCAGGGGACGAGAACTGAGACATATTTCAACACGTCTCCCGATCACACGGTTGATCATACTCTGGGTTCCACATGCATGTTTTAGCTGAAGGAAGAATCCCTTAAACCTGGAGAGTTGAGACCCGTGGAATGGGTACCATGCAATATGACTTCAAAGGGTCTTCATTTGCTCACCAAAACTCTCCAATCCTATCACTGCTGCGTTTTTGCCCCTGTACTCACGATTGATTCACTTTCAGAGACATAGCAATCCATAGGTTTTAAGATACTTACTAGTCAGGTACATTATTAGGCGTTTAATATGGGGTTTTGAGTCCATTTCGTTGAGCAAGGAGTAGCTCTTGTCTATTACATATTTGGCTTAAGGAACTTTATCTGTGCTCATTTCAATCTCTGGTTTTATGCAGCACCCCAACTCACCTTTCCCCTTAAGCAAGCATAAGTTGATTTTCTAAATTTGGGACCATGTTCTGTTTTTAAATTCAGTTCCTGTGTAGCCAAGTTTACATTCCGTGTATTAGTGATATCTTATGATGTTTCTTTTTCTGTGTGACTTATTTCAGTTAGAATCATCATACCTGAATCCACTCATTATGCTGCTATGGGCCTGATGACATAGATGTCATTGCTGAGTGATATTGCATTGTACGTAAGTACCACAACTTCTTTATCCATTTTTCGCTTTATGCGATATTGAACTTGTACCGTAAACGAGTTTCTTGTAAACAGAGCCATCCCAAACTTTGGGGTGGCTGTGTCTTTTTGATTTTAATTTCCCTAAGCTATAGGACCATAAGTGGAAGTGCCCTAGGCTCTGTTGCTTTGTTTTTTAGATGTTTCAGGAAACACCATACACTTCTCCCGAGTGGCTGTTGGCAAGTTACATCCCGCCCATCAGCATAACAAGGCTCCCAGTTCTCCATGGCCTGTCCTGCCTTTCTGGATTTTACACTTTTTTCAGATGGCCCTTTTGACGGGGGGGGGGGGGGGGAGGTGAGACTTCATTGTAGTGCAGATTTCCTTTGCAAGCTTGCTTGGTTGGCCAAAAAGGGCGTATGCGTTTTTTCCTGAATATATTCAGGAAAAAACGCATACGCCCTTTTTGGCCAAGTGCATCATTGTCGACCTTCTGCCTCTTTTCCTATGCTTTAAATGCAATTCCAGTCTACCTCCTGAAATCGGTTTCCTGCAATTCTGCCCGGCTTTCAAGTCCTCTTGGCAGCCTTACTTCAGTATATTTTTGGATGATAGCTGTCATTTATAACTCTGCAGGTTTGTGAATTACAGTGCCCCTGAGCTCCTTTCTTCAACTCGCTTTCTTGTGAGCTGGCCGCAACACCGCAGGATTGCTTCAGGCCCTAATCTGGTTCCGGCATGGCACGCTGAGCCTTTGGTTAATTCCTCTTCCTGGTGGGAAATGAGAGTTAAATTTTCCCGTCCAGACACCTCCAGCTAGTCTCTCATTGGTTCTCCCTATTCCTGTTCATCTTCCGTGGAATTTGCAAACTGGGCCAAAGAGGAGGTTAAAGGCACTGACTCTCCAAGTCGGGAGAGTGTTAGTAAAGCATCTGGAATGTTGCACCCGAGTACCAGGGGACGAGAACTGAGACATATTTCAACACGTCTCCCGATCACACGGTTGATCATACTCTGGGTACCACATGCATGTTTTAGCTGAAGGAAGAATCCCTTAAACCTGGAGAGTTGAGACCCGTGGAATGGGTACCATGCAATATGACTTCAAAGGGTCTTCATTTGCTCACCAAAACTCTCCAATCCTATCACTGCTGCGTTTTTGCCCCTGTACTCACGATTGATTCACTTTCAGAGACATAGCAATCCATAGGTTTTAAGATACTTACTAGTCAGGTACATTATTAGGCGTTTAATATGGGGTTTTGAGTCCATTTCGTTGAGCAAGGAGTAGCTCTTGTCTATTACATATTTGGCTTAAGGAACTTTATCTGTGCTCATTTCAATCTCTGCTTTTATGCAGCACCCAAACTCACCTTTCCCCTTAAGCAAGCATAAGTTGATTTTCTAAATTTGGGACCATGTTCTGTTTTGAAATTCAGTTCCTGTGTAGCCAAGTTTACATTCCGTGTATTAGTGATATCTTATGATGTTTCTTTTTCTGTGTGACTTATTTCAGTTAGAATCATCATACCTGAATCCACTCATTATGCTGCTATGGGCTTGATGACATAGATGTCATTGCTGAGTGATATTGCATTGTACGTAAGTACCACAACTTCTTTATCCATTTTTCGCTTTATGCGATATTGAACTTGTACCGTAAACGAGTTTCTTGTAAACAGAGCCATCCCAAACTTTGGGGTGGCTGTGTCTTTTTGATTTTAATTTCCCTAAGCTATAGGACCATAAGTGGAAGTGCCCTAGGCTCTGTTGCTTTGTTTTTTAGATGTTTCAGGAAACACCATACACTTCTCCCGAGTGGCTGTTGGCAAGTTACATCCCGCCCATCAGCATAACAAGGCTCCCAGTTCTCCATGGCCTGTCCTGCCTTTCTGGATTTTACACTTTTTTCAGATGGCCCTTTTGACGGGGGGGAAGTGAGACTTCATTGTAGTGCAGATTTCCTTTGCAAGCTTGCTTGGTTGGCCAAAAAGGGCGTATGCGTTTTTTCCTGAATATATTCAGGAAAAAACGCATACGCCCTTTTTGGCCAAGTGCATCATTGTCGACCTTCTGCCTCTTTTCCTATGCTTTAAATGCAATTCCAGTCTACCTCCTGAAATCGGTTTCCTGCAATTCTGCCCGGCTTTCAAGTCCTCTTGGCAGCCTTACTTCAGTATATTTTTGGATGATAGCTGTCATTTATAACTCTGCAGGTTTGTGAATTACAGTGCCCCTGAGCTCCTTTCTTCAACTCGCTTTCTTGTGAGCTGGCCGCAACACCGCAGGATTGCTTCAGGCCCTAATCTGGTTCCGGCATGGCATGCTGAGCCTTTGGTTAATTCCTCTTCCTGGTGGGAAATGAGAGTTAAATTTTCCCGTCCAGACACCTCCAGCTAGTCTCTCATTGGTTCTCCCTATTCCTGTTCATCTTCCGCGGAATTTGCAAACTGGGCCAAAGAGGAGGTTAAAGGCACTGACTCTCCAAGTCGGGAGAGTGTTAGTAAAGCATCTGGAATGTTGCACCCGAGTACCAGGGGACGAGAACTGAGACATATTTCAACACGTCTCCCGATCACACGGTTGATCATACTCTGGGTTCCACATGCATGTTTTAGCTGAAGGAAGAATCCCTTAAACCTGGAGAGTTGAGACCCGTGGAATGGGTACCATGCAATATGACTTCAAAGGGTCTTCATTTGCTCACCAAAACTCTCCAATCCTATCACTGCTGCGTTTTTGCCCCTGTACTCACGATTGATTCACTTTCAGAGACATAGCAATCCATAGGTTTTAAGATACTTACTAGTCAGGTACATTATTAGGCGTTTAATATGGGGTTTTGAGTCCATTTCGTTGAGCAAGGAGTAGCTCTTGTCTATTACATATTTGGCTTAAGGAACTTTATCTGTGCTCATTTCAATCTCTGGTTTTATGCAGCACCCCAACTCACCTTTCCCCGTAAGCAAGCATAAGTTGGTTTTCTAAATTTGGGACCATGTACTGTTTTGAAATTCAGTTCCTGTGTAGCCAAGTTTACATTCCGTGTATTAGTGATATCTTATGATGTTTCTTTTTCTGTGTGACTTATTTCAGTTAGAATCATCATACCTGAATCCACTCATTATGCTGCTATGAGCTTGATGACATAGATGTCATTGCTGAATGATATTGCATTGTACGTAAGTACCACAACTTCTTTATCCATTTTTCGCTTTATGCGATATTGAACTGGTACCGTAAACGAGTTTCTTGTAAACAGAGTCATCCCAAACTTTGGGGTGGCTGTGTCTTTTTGATTTTAATTTCCCTAAGCTATAGGACCATAAGTGGAAGTGCCCTAGGCTCTGTTGCTTTGTTTTTTAGATGTTTCAGGAAACACCATACACTTCTCCCGAGTGCCTGTTGGCAAGTTACATCCCGCCCATCAGCATAACAAGGCTCCCAGTTCTCCATGGCCTGCCCTGCCTTTCTGGATTTTACACTTTTTTCAGATGGCCCTTTTGACGGGGGGGAAGTGAGACTTCATTGTAGTGCAGATTTCCTTTGCAAGCTTGCTTGGTTGGCCAAAAAGGGCGTATGCGTTTTTTCCTGAATATATTCAGGAAAACACGCATACGCCCTTTTTGGCCAAGTGCATCATTGTCGACCTTCTGCCTCTTTTCCTATGCTTTAAATGCAATTCCAGTCTACCTCCTGAAATCGGTTTCCTGCAATTCTGCCCGGCTTTCAAGTCCTCTTGGCAGCCTTACTTCAGTATATTTTTGGATGATAGCTGTCATTTATAACTCTGCAGGTTTGTGAATTACAGTGCCCCTGAGCTCCTTTCTTCAACTCGCTTTCTTGTGAGCTGGCCGCAACACCGCAGGATTGCTTCAGGCCCTAATCTGGTTCCGGCATGGCACGCTGAGCCTTTGGTTAATTCCTCTTCCTGGTGGGAAATGAGAGTTAAATTTTCCCGTCCAGACACCTCCAGCTAGTCTCTCATTGGTTCTCCCTATTCCTGTTCATCTTCCGCGGAATTTGCAAACTGGGCCAAACAGGAGGTTAAAGGCACTGACTCTCCAAGTCGGGAGAGTGTTAGTAAAGCACCTGGAATGTTGCACCCGAGTACCAGGGGACGAGAACTGAGACATATTTCAACACGTCTCCCGATCACACGGTTGATCATACTCTGGGTTCCACATGCATGTTTTAGCTGAAGGAAGAATCCCTTAAACCTGGAGAGTTGAGACCCGTGGAATGGGTACCATGCAATATGACTTCAAAGGGTCTTCATTTGCTCACCAAAACTCTCCAATCCTATCACTGCTGCGTTTTTGCCCCTGTACTCACGATTGATTCACTTTCAGAGACATAGCAATCCATAGGTTTTAAGATACTTACTAGTCAGGTACATTATTAGGCGTTTAATATGGGGTTTTGAGTCCATTTCGTTGAGCAAGGAGTAGCTCTTGTCTATTACATATTTGGCTTAAGGAACTTTATCTGTGCTCATTTCAATCTCTGGTTTTATGCAGCACCCCAACTCACCTTTCCCCTTAAGCAAGCATAAGTTGGTTTTCTAAATTTGGGACCATGTTCTGTTTTGAAATTCAGTTCCTGTGTAGCCAAGTTTACATTCCGTGTATTAGTGATATCTTATGATGTTTCTTTTTCTGTGTGACTTATTTCAGTTAGAATCATCATACCTGAATCCACTCATTATGCTGCTATGGGCCTGATGACATAGATGTCATTGCTGAGTGATATTGCATTGTACGTAAGTACCACAACTTCTTTATCCATTTTTCGCTTTATGCGATATTGAACTTGTACCGTAAACGAGTTTCTTGTAAACAGAGCCATCCCAAACTTTGGGGTGGCTGTGTCTTTTTGATTTTAATTTCCCTAAGCTGCAGGACCATAAGTGGAAGTGCCCTAGGCTCTGTTGCTTTGTTTTTTAGATGTTTCAGGAAACACCATACACTTCTCCCGAGTGGCTGTTGGCAATTTACATCCCGCCCATCAGCATAACAAGGCTCCCAGTTCTCCATGGCCTGTCCTGCCTTTCTGGATTTTACACTTTTTTCAGATGGCCCTTTTGACGGGGGGGAAGTGAGACTTCATTGTAGTGCAGATTTCCTTTGCAAGCTTGCTTGGTTGGCCAAAAAGGGCGTATGCGTTTTTTCCTGAATATATTCAGGAAAAAACGCATACGCCCTTTTTGGCCAAGTGCATCATTGTCGACCTTCTGCCTCTTTTCCTATGCTTTAAATGCAATTCCAGTCTACCTCCTGAAATCGGTTTCCTGCAATTCTGCCCGGCTTTCAAGTCCTCTTGGCAGCCTTACTTCAGTATATTTTTGGATGATAGCTGTCATTTATAACTCTGCAGGTTTGTGAATTACAGTGCCCCTGAGCTCCTTTCTTCAACTCGCTTTCTTGTGAGCTGGCCGCAACACCGCAGGATTGCTTCAGGCCCTAATCTGGTTCCGGCATGGCACGCTGAGCCTTTGGTTAATTCCTCTTCCTGGTGGGGAATGAGAGTTAAATTTTCCCGTCCAGACACCTCCAGCTAGTCTCTCATTGGTTCTCCCTATTCCTGTTCATCTTCCGCAGAATTTGCAAACTGGGCCAAACAGGAGGTTAAAGGCACTGACTCTCCAAGTCGGGAGAGTGTTAGTAAAGCATCTGGAATGTTGCACCCGAGTACCAGGGGATGAGAACTGAGACATATTTCAACACGTCTCCCGATCACACGGTTGATCATACTCTGGGTTCCACATGCATGTTTTAGCTGAAGGAAGAATCCCTTAAACCTGGAGAGTTGAGACCCGTGGAATGGGTACCATGCAATATGACTTCAAAGGGTCTTCATTTGCTCACCAAAACTCTCCAATCCTATCACTGCTGCGTTTTTGCCCCTGTACTCACGATTGATTCACTTTCAGAGACATAGCAATCCATAGGTTTTAAGATACTTACTAGTCAGGTACATTATTAGGCGTTTAATATGGGGTTTTGAGTCCATTTCGTTGAGCAAGGAGTAGCTCTTGTCTATTACATATTTGGCTTAAGGAACTTTATCTGTGCTCATTTCAATCTCTGGTTTTATGCAGCACCCCAACTCACCTTTCCCCTTAAGCAAGCATAAGTTGGTTTTCTAAATTTGGGACCATGTTCTGTTTTGAAATTCAGTTCCTGTGTAGCCAAGTTTACATTCCGTGTATTAGTGATATCTTATGATGTTTCTTTTTCTGTGTGACTTATTTCAGTTAGAATCATCATACCTGAATCCACTCATTATGCTGCTATGGGCCTGATGACATAGATGTCATTGCTGAGTGATATTGCATTGTACGTAAGTACCACAACTTCTTTATCCATTTTTCGCTTTATGCGATATTGAACTTGTACCGTAAACGAGTTTCTTGTAAACAGAGCCATCCCAAACTTTGGGGTGGCTGTGTCTTTTTGATTTTAATTTCCCGAAGCTGCAGGACCATAAGTGGAAGTGCCCTAGGCTCTGTTGCTTTGTTTTTTAGATGTTTCAGGAAACACCATACACTTCTCCCGAGTGGCTGTTGGCAATTTACATCCCGCCCATCAGCATAACAAGGCTCCCAGTTCTCCATGGCCTGTCCTGCCTTTCTGGATTTTACACTTTTTTCAGATGGCCCTTTTGACGGGGGGGAAGTGAGACTTCATTGTAGTGCAGATTTCCTTTGCAAGCTTGCTTGGTTGGCCAAAAAGGGCGTATGCGTTTTTTCCTGAATATATTCAGGAAAAAACGCATACGCCCTTTTTGGCCAAGTGCATCATTGTCGACCTTCTGCCTCTTTTCCTATGCTTTAAATGCAATTCCAGTCTACCTCCTGAAATCGGTTTCCTGCAATTCTGCCCGGCTTTCAAGTCCTCTTGGCAGCCTTACTTCAGTATATTTTTGGATGATAGCTGTCATTTATAACTCTGCAGGTTTGTGAATTACAGTGCCCCTGAGCTCCTTTCTTCAACTCGCTTTCTTGTGAGCTGGCCGCAACACCGCAGGATTGCTTCAGGCCCTAATCTGGTTCCGGCATGGCACGCTGAGCCTTTGGTTAATTCCTCTTCCTGGTGGGAAATGAGAGTTAAATTTTCCCGTCCAGACACCTCCAGCTAGTCTCTCATTGGTTCTCCCTATTCCTGTTCATCTTCCGCGGAATTTGCAAACTGGGCCAAACAGGAGGTTAAAGGCACTGACTCTCCAAGTCGGGAGAGTGTTAGTAAAGCATCTGGAATGTTGCACCCGAGTACCAGGGGACGAGAACTGAGACATATTTCAACACGTCTCCCGATCACACGGTTGATCATACTCTGGGTTCCACATGCATGTTTTAGCTGAAGGAAGAATCCCTTAAACCTGGAGAGTTGAGACCCGTGGAATGGGTACCATGCAATATGACTTCAAAGGGTCTTCATTTGCTCACCAAAACTCTCCAATCCTATCACTGCTGCGTTTTTGCCCCTGTACTCACGATTGATTCACTTTCAGAGACATAGCAATCCATAGGTTTTAAGATACTTACTAGTCAGGTACATTATTAGGCGTTTAATGTGGGGTTTTGAGTCCATTTCGTTGAGCAAGGAGTAGCTCTTGTCTATTACATATTTGGCTTAAGGAACTTTATCTGTGCTCATTTCAATCTCTGGTTTTATGCAGCACCCCAACTCACCTTTCCCCTTAAGCAAGCATAAGTTGATTTTCTAAATTTGGGACCATGTTCTGTTTTGAAATTCAGTTCCTGTGTAGCCAAGTTTACATTCCGTGTATTAGTGATATCTTATGATGTTTCTTTTTCTGTGTGACTTATTTCAGTTAGAATCATCATACCTGAATCCACTCATTATGCTGCTATGGGCCTGATGACATAGATGTCATTGCTGAGTGATATTGCATTGTACGTAAGTACCACAACTTCTTTATCCATTTTTCGCTTTATGCGATATTGAACTTGTACCGTAAACGAGTTTCTTGTAAACAGAGCCATCCCAAACTTTGGGGTGGCTGTGTCTTTTTGATTTTAATTTCCCTAAGCTATAGGACCATAAGTGGAAGTGCCCTAGGCTCTGTTGCTTTGTTTTTTAGATGTTTCAGGAAACACCATACACTTCTCCGGAGTGGCTGTTGTCAATTTACATCCCGCCCATCAGCATAACAAGGCTCCCAGTTCTCCATGGCCTGTCCTGCCTTTCTGGATTTTACACTTTTTTCAGATGGCCCTTTTGACGGGGGGGAAGTGAGACTTCATTGTAGTGCAGATTTCCTTTGCAAGCTTGCTTGGTTGGCCAAAAAGGGCGTATGCGTTTTTTCCTGAATATATTCAGGAAAAAACGCATACGCCCTTTTTGGCCAAGTGCATCATTGTCGACCTTCTGCCTCTTTTCCTATGCTTTAAATGCAATTCCAGTCTACCTCCTGAAATCGGTTTCCTGCAATTCTGCCCGGCTTTCAAGTCCTCTTGGCAGCCTTACTTCAGTATATTTTTGGATGATAGCTGTCATTTATAACTCTGCAGGTTTGTGAATTACAGTGCCCCTGAGCTCCTTTCTTCAACTCGCTTTCTTGTGAGCTGGCCGCAACACCGCAGGATTGCTTCAGGCCTTAATCTGGTTCCGGCATGGCACGCTGAGCCTTTGGTTAATTCCTCTTCCTGGTGGGAAATGAGAGTTAAATTTTCCCGTCCAGACACCTCCAGCTAGTCTCTCATTGGTTCTCCCTATTCCTGTTCATCTTCCGCGGAATTTGCAAACTGGGCCAAACAGGAGGTTAAAGGCACTGACTCTCCAAGTCGGGAGAGTGTTAGTAAAGCATCTGGAATGTTGCACCCGAGTACCAGGGGACGAGAACTGAGACATATTTCAACACGTCTCCCGATCACACGGTTGATCATACTCTGGGTTCCACATGCATGTTTTAGCTGAAGGAAGAATCCCTTAAACCTGGAGAGTTGAGACCCGTGGAATGGGTACCATGCAATATGACTTCAAAGGGTCTTCATTTGCTCACCAAAACTCTCCAATCCTATCACTGCTGCGTTTTTGCCCCTGTACTCACGATTGATTCACTTTCAGAGACATAGCAATCCATAGGTTTTAAGATACTTACTAGTCAGGTACATTATTAGGCGTTTAATATGGGGTTTTGAGTCCATTTCGTTGAGCAAGGAGTAGCTCTTGTCTATTACATATTTGGCTTAAGGAACTTTATCTGTGCTCATTTCAATCTCTGGTTTTATGCAGCACCCCAACTCGCCTTTCCCCTTAAGCAAGCATAAGTTGATTTTCTAAATTTGGGACCATGTTCTGTTTTGAAATTCAGTTCCTGTGTAGCCAAGTTTACATTCCGTGTATTAGTGATATCTTAGGATGTTTCTTTTTCTGTGTGACTTATTTCAGTTAGAATCATCATACCTGAATCCACTCATTATGCTGCTATGGGCCTGATGACATAGATGTCATTGCTGAGTGATATTGCATTGTACGTAAGTACCACAACTTCTTTATCCATTTTTCGCTTTATGCGATATTGAACTTGTACCGTAAACGAGTTTCTTGTAAACAGAGCCATCCCAAACTTTGGGGTGGCTGTGTCTTTTTGATTTTAATTTCCCTAAGCTGCAGGACCATAAGTGGAAGTGCCCTAGGCTCTGTTGCTTTGTTTTTTAGATGTTTCAGGAAACACCATACACTTCTCCCGAGTGGCTGTTGGCAATTTACATCCCGCCCAAAAGCATAACAAGGCTCCCAGTTCTCCATGGCCTGTCCTGCCTTTCTGGATTTTACACTTTTTTCAGATGGCCCTTTTGACGGGGGGGGGGAGTGAGACTTCATTGTAGTGCAGATTTCCGTTGCAAGCTTGCTTGGTTGGCCAAAAAGGGCGTATGCGTTTTTTGCTGAATATATTCAGGAAAAAACGCATACGCCCTTTTTGGCCAAGTGCATCATTGTCGACCTTCTGCCTCTTTTCCTATGCTTTAAATGCAATTCCAGTCTACCTCCTGAAATCGGTTTCCTGCAATTCTGCCCGGCTTTCAAGTCCTCTTGGCAGCCTTACTTCAGTATATTTTTGGATGATAGCTGTCATTTATAACTCTGCAGGTTTGTGAATTACAGTGCCCCTGAGCTCCTTTCTTCAACTCGCTTTCTTGTGAGCTGGCCGCAACACCGCAGGATTGCTTCAGGCCCTAATCTGGTTCCGGCATGGCACGCTGAGCCTTTGGTTAATTCCTCTTCCTGGTGGGAAATGAGAGTTAAATTTTCCCGTCCAGACACCTCCAGCTAGTCTCTCATTGGTTCTCCCTATTCCTGTTCATCTTCCGCGGAATTTGCAAACTGGGCCAAACAGGAGGTTAAAGGCACTGACTCTCCAAGTCGGGAGAGTGTTAGTAAAGCATCTGGAATGTTGTACCCGTGTACCAGGGGACAAGAACTGAGACATATTTCAACACGTCTCCCGATCACACGGTTGATCATACTCTGGGTTCCACATGCATGTTTTAGCTGAAGGAAGAATCACTTAAACCTGGAGAGTTGAGACCCGTGGAATGGGTACCATGCAATATGACTTCAAAGGGTCTTCATTTGCTCACCAAAACTCTCCAATCCTATCACTGCTGCGTTTTTGCCCCTGTACTCACGATTGATTCACTTTCAGAGACATAGCAATCCATAGGTTTTAAGATACTTACTAGTCAGGTACATTATTAGGCGTTTAATATGGGGTTTTGAGTCCATTTCGTTGAGCAAGGAGTAGCTCTTGTCTATTACATATTTGGCTTAAGGAACTTTATCTGTGCTCATTTCAATCTCTGGTTTTATGCAGCACCCCAACTCACCTTTCCCCTTAAGCAAGCATAAGTTGGTTTTCTAAATTTGGGACCATGTTCTGTTTTGAAATTCAGTTCCTGTGTAGCCAAGTTTACATTCCGTGTATTAGTGATATCTTATGATGTTTCTTTTTCTGTGTGACTTATTTCAGTTAGAATCATCATACCTGAATCCACTCATTATGCTGCTATGGGCCTGATGACATAGATGTCATTGCTGAGTGATATTGCATTGTACGTAAGTACCACAACTTCTTTATCCATTTTTCGCTTTATGCGATATTGAACTTGTACCGTAAACGAGTTTCTTGTAAACAGAGCCATCCCAAACTTTGGGGTGGCTGTGTCTTTTTGATTTTAATTTCCCTAAGCTATAGGACCATAAGTGGAAGTGCCCTAGGCTCTGTTGCTTTGTTTTTTAGATGTTTCAGGAAACACCATACACTTCTCCCGAGTGGCTGTTGACAATTTACATCCCGCCCATCAGCATAACAAGGTTCCCAGTTCTCCATGGCCTGTCCTGCCTTTCTGGATTTTACACTTTTTTCAGATGGCCCTTTTGACAGGGGGGGGAAGTGAGACTTCATTGTAGTGCAGATTTCCTTTGCAAGGTTGCTTGGTTGGCCAAAAAGTGCGTATGCGTTTTTTCCTGAATATATTCAGGAAAAAACGCATACGCCCTTTTTGGCCAAGTGCATCATTGTCGACCTTCTGCCTCTTTTCCTATGCTTTAAATGCAATTCCAGTCTACCTCCTGAAATCGGTTTCCTGCAATTCTGCCCGGCTTTCAAGTCCTCTTGGCAGCCTTACTTCAGTATATTTTTGGATGATAGCTGTCATTTATAACTCTGCAGGTTTGTGAATTACAGTGCCCCTGAGCTCCTTTCTTCAACTCGCTTTCTTGTGAGCTGGCCGCAACACCGCAGGATTGCTTCAGGCCCTAATCTGGTTCCGGCATGGCACGCTGAGCCTTTGGTTAATTCCTCTTCCTGGTGGGAAATGAGAGTTAAATTTTCCCGTCCAGACACCTCCAGCTAGTCTCTCATTGGTTCTCCCTATTCCTGTTCATCTTCCGCGGAATTTGCAAACTGGGCCAAACAGGAGGTTAAAGGCACTGACTCTCCAAGTCGGGAGAGTGTTAGTAAAGCATCTGGAATGTTGTACCCGAGTACCAGGGGACGAGAACTGAGACATATTTCAACACGTCTCCCGATCACACGGTTGATCATACTCTGGGTTCCACATGCATGTTTTAGCTGAAGGAAGAATCCCTTAAACCTGGAGAGTTGAGACCCGTGGAATGGGTACCATGCAATATGACTTCAAAGGGTCTTCATTTGCTCACCAAAACTCTCCAATCCTATCACTGCTGCGTTTTTGCCCCTGTACTCACGATTGATTCACTTTCAGAGACATAGCAATCCATAGGTTTTAAGATACTTACTAGTCAGGTACATTATTAGGTGTTTAATATGGGGTTTTGAGTCCATTTCGTTGAGCAAGGAGTAGCTCTTGTCTATTACATATTTGGCTTAAGGAACTTTATCTGTGCTCATTTCAATCTCTGGTTTTATGCAGCACCCCAACTCACCTTTCCCCTTAAGCAAGCATAAGTTGGTTTTCTAAATTTGGGACCATGTTCTGTTTTGAAATTCAGTTCCTGTGTAGCCAAGTTTACATTCCGTGTATTAGTGATATCTTATGATGTTTCTTTTTCTGTGTGACTTATTTCAGTTAGAATCATCATACCTGAATCCACTCATTATGCTGCTATGGGCCTGATGACATAGATGTCATTGCTGAGTGATATTGCATTGTACGTAAGTACCACAACTTCTTTATCCATTTTTCGCTTTATGCGATATTGAACTTGTACCGTAAACGAGTTTCTTGTAAACACAGCCATCCCAAACTTTGGGGTGGCTGTGTCTTTTTGATTTTAATTTCCCTAAGCTATAGGACCATAAGTGGAAGTGCCCTAGGCTCTGTTGCTTTGTTTTTTAGATGTTTCAGGAAACACCATACACTTCTCCGGAGTGGCTGTTGGCAATTTACATCCCGCCCATCAGCATAACAAGGCTCCCAGTTCTCCATGGCCTGTCCTGCCTTTCTGGATTTTACACTTTTTTCAGATGGCCCTTTTGACGGGGGGGAAGTGAGACTTCATTGTAGTGCAGATTTCCTTTGCAAGCTTGCTTGGTTGGCCAAAAAGGGCGTATGCGTTTTTTCCTGAATATATTCAGGAAAAAACGCATACGCCCTTTTTGGCCAAGTGCATCATTGTCGACCTTCTGCCTCTTTTCCTATGCTTTAAATGCAATTCCAGTCTACCTCCTGAAATCGGTTTCCTGCAATTCTGCCCGGCTTTCAAGTCCTCTTGGCAGCCTTACTTCAGTATATTTTTGGATGATAGCTGTCATTTATAACTCTGCAGGTTTGTGAATTACAGTGCCCCTGAGCTCCTTTCTTCAACTCGCTTTCTTGTGAGCTGGCCGCAACACCGCAGGATTGCTTCAGGCCCTAATCTGGTTCCGGCATGGCACGCTGAGCCTTTGGTTAATTCCTCTTCCTGGTGGGAAATGAGAGTTAAATTTTCCCGTCCAGACACCTCCAGCTAGTCTCTCATTGGTTCTCCCTATTCCTGTTCATCTTCCGCGGAATTTGCAAACTGGGCCAAACAGGAGGTTAAAGGCACTGACTCTCCAAGTCGGGAGAGTGTTAGTAAAGCATCTGGAATGTTGCACCCGAGTACCAGGGGACGAGAACTGAGACATATTTCAACACGTCTCCCGATCACACGGTTGATCATACTCTGGGTTCCACATGCATGTTTTAGCTGAAGGAAGAATCCCTTAAACCTGGAGAGTTGAGACCCGTGGAATGGGTACCATGCAATATGACTTCAAAGGGTCTTCATTTGCTCACCAAAACTCTCCAATCCTATCACTGCTGCGTTTTTGCCCCTGTACTCACGATTGATTCACTTTCAGAGACATAGCAATCCATAGGTTTTAAGATACTTACTAGTCAGGTACATTATTAGGCGTTTAATATGGGGTTTTGAGTCCATTTCGTTGAGCAAGGAGTAGCTATTGTCTATTACATATTTGGCTTAAGGAACTTTATCTGTGCTCATTTCAATCTCTGGTTTTATGCAGCACCCCAACTCACCTTTCCCCTTAAGCAAGCATAAGTTGGTTTTCTAAATTTGGGACCATGTTCTGTTTTGAAATCCAGTTCCTGTGTAGCCAAGTTTACATTCCGTGTATTAGTGATATCTTATGATGTTTCTTTTTCTGTGTGACTTATTTCAGTTAGAATCATCATACCTGAATCCACTCATTATGCTGCTATGGGCCTGATGACATAGATGTCATTGCTGAGTGATATTGCATTGTACGTAAGTACCACAACTTCTTTATCCATTTTTCGCTTTATGCGATATTGAACTTGTACCGTAAACGAGTTTCTTGTAAACAGAGCCATCCCAAACTTTGGGGTGGCTGTGTCTTTTTGATTTTAATTTCCCTAAGCTATAGGACCATAAGTGGAAGTGCCCTAGGCTCTGTTGCTTTGTTTTTTAGATGTTTCAGGAAACACCATACACTTCTCCGGAGTGGCTGTTGGCAATTTACATCCCGCCCATCAGCATAACAAGGCTCCCAGTTCTCCATGGCCTGTCCTGCCTTTCTGGATTTTACACTTTTTTCAGATGGCCCTTTTGACGGGGGGGAAGTGAGACTTCATTGTAGTGCAGATTTCCTTTGCAAGCTTGCTTGGTTGGCCAAAAAGTGCGTATGCGTTTTTTCCTGAATATATTCAGGAAAAAACGCATACGCCCTTTTTGGCCAAGTGCATCATTGTCGACCTTCTGCCTCTTTTCCTATGCTTTAAATGCAATTCCAGTCTACCTCCTGAAATCGGTTTCCTGCAATTCTGCCCGGCTTTCAAGTCCTCTTGGCAGCCTTACTTCAGTATATTTTTGGATGATAGCTGTCATTTATAACTCTGAAGGTTTGTGAATTACAGTGCCCCTGAGCTCCTTTCTTCAACTCGCTTTCTTGTGAGCTGGCCGCAACACCGCAGGATTGCTTCAGGCCCTAATCTGGTTCCGGCATGGCACGCTGAGCCTTTGGTTAATTCCTCTTCCTGGTGGGAAATGAGAGTTAAATTTTCCCGTCCAGACACCTCCAGCTAGTCTCTCATTGGTTCTCCCTATTCCTGTTCATCTTCCGCGGAATTTGCAAACTGGGCCAAACAGGAGGTTAAAGGCACTGACTCTCCAAGTCGGGAGAGTGTTAGTAAAGCATCTGGAATGTTGTACCCGAGTACCAGGGGACGAGAACTGAGACATATTTCAACACGTCTCCCGATCACACGGTTGATCATACTCTGGGTTCCACATGCATGTTTTAGCTGAAGGAAGAATCCCTTAAACCTGGAGAGTTGAGACCCGTGGAATGGGTACCATGCAATATGACTTCAAAGGGTCTTCATTTGCTCACCAAAACTCTCCAATCCTATCACTGCTGCGTTTTTGCCCCTGTACTCACGATTGATTCACTTTCAGAGACATAGCAATCCATAGGTTTTAAGATACTTACTAGTCAGGTACATTATTAGGCGTTTAATATGGGGTTTTGAGTCCATTTCGTTGAGCAAGGAGTAGCTCTTGTCTATTACATATTTGGCTTAAGGAACTTTATCTGTGCTCATTTCAATCTCTGGTTTTATGCAGCACCCCAACTCACCTTTCCCCTTAAGCAAGCATAAGTTGGTTTTCTAAATTTGGGACCATGTTCTGTTTTGAAATTCAGTTCCTGTGTAGCCAAGTTTACATTCCGTGTATTAGTGATATCTTATGATGTTTCTTTTTCTGTGTGACTTATTTCAGTTAGAATCATCATACCTGAATCCACTCATTATGCTGCTATGGGCCTGATGACATAGATGTCATTGCTGAGTGATATTGCATTGTATGTAAGTACCACAACTTCTTTATCCATTTTTCGCTTTATGCGATATTGAACTTGTACCGTAAACGAGTTTCTTGTAAACAGAGCCATCCCAAACTTTGGGGTGGCTGTGTCTTTTTGATTTTAATTTCCCTAAGCTACAGGACCATAAGTGGAAGTGCCCTAGGCTCTGTTGCTTTGTTTTTTAGATGTTTCAGGAAACACCATACACTTCTCCCGAGTGGCTGTTGGCAATTTACATCCCGCCCATCAGCATAACAAGGCTCCCAGTTCTCCATGGCCTGTCCTGCCTTTCTGGATTTTACACTTTTTTCAGATGGCCCTTTTGACGGGGGGGGAAGTGAGACTTCATTGTAGTGCAGATTTCCTTTGCAAGCTTGCTTGGTTGGCCAAAAAGGGCGTATGCGTTTTTTCCTGAATATATTCAGGAAAAAACGCATACGCCCTTTTTGGCCAAGTGCATCATTGTCGACCTTCTGCCTCTTTTCCTATGCTTTAAATGCAATTCCAGTCTACCTCCTGAAATCGGTTTCCTGCAATTCTGCCCGGCTTTCAAGTCCTCTTGGCAGCCTTACTTCAGTATATTTTTGGATGATAGCTGTCATTTATAACTCTGCAGGTTTGTGAATTACAGTGCCCCTGAGCTCCTTTCTTCAACTCGCTTTCTTGTGAGCTGGCCGCAACACCGCAGGATTGCTTCAGGCCCTAATCTGGTTCCGGCATGGCACGCTGAGCCTTTGGTTAATTCCTCTTCCTGGTGGGAAATGAGAGTTAAATTTTCCCGTCCAGACACCTCCAGCTAGTCTCTCATTGGTTCTCCCTATTCCTGTTCATCTTCCGCGGAATTTGCAAACTGGGCCAAACAGGAGGTTAAAGGCACTGACTCTCCAAGTCGGGAGAGTGTTAGTAAAGCATCTGGAATGTTGCACCCGAGTACCAGGGGACGAGAACTGAGACATATTTCAACACGTCTCCCGATCACACGGTTGATCATACTCTGGGTTCCACATGCATGTTTTAGCTGAAGGAAGAATCCCTTAAACCTGGAGAGTTGAGACCCGTGGAATGGGTACCATGCAATATGACTTCAAAGGGTCTTCATTTGCTCACCAAAACTCTCCAATCCTATCACTGCTGCGTTTTTGCCCCTGTACTCACGATTGATTCACTTTCAGAGACAGAGCAATCCATAGGTTTTAAGATACTTACTAGTCAGGTACATTATTAGGTGTTTAATATGGGGTTTTGAGTCCATTTCGTTGAGCAAGGAGTAGCTCTTGTCTATTACATATTTGGCTTAAGGAACTTTATCTGTGCTCATTTCAATCTCTGGTTTTATGCAGCACCCCAACTCACCTTTCCCCTTAAGCAAGCATAAGTTGGTTTTCTAAATTTGGGACCATGTTCTGTTTTCAAATTCAGTTCCTGTGTAGCCAAGTTTACATTCCGTGTATTAGTGATATCTTATGATGTTTCTTTTTCTGTGTGACTTATTTCAGTTAGAATCATCATACCTGAATCCACTCATTATGCTGCTATGGGCCTGATGACATAGATGTCATTGCTGAGTGATATTGCATTGTACGTAAGTACCACAACTTCTTTATCCATTTTTCGCTTTATGCGATATTGAACTTGTACCGTAAATGAGTTTCTTGTAAACAGAGCCATCCCAAACTTTGGGGTGGCTGTGTCTTTTTGATTTTAATTTCCCTAAGCTATAGGACCATAAGTGGAAGTGCCCTAGGCTCTGTTGCTTTGTTTTTTAGATGTTTCAGGAAACACCATACACTTCTCCAGAGTGGCTGTTGGCAATTTACATCTCGCCCATCAGCATAACAAGGCTCCCAGTTCTCCATGGCCTGTCCTGCCTTTCTGGATTTTACACTTTTTTCAGATGGCCCTTTTGACAGGGGGGGGGAGTGAGACTTCATTGTAGTGCAGATTTCCTTTGCAAGCTTGCTTGGTTGGCCAAAAAGGGCGTATGCGTTTTTTCCTGAATATATTCAGGAAAAAACGCATACGCCCTTTTTGGCCAAGTGCATCATTGTCGACCTTCTGCCTCTTTTCCTATGCTTTAAATGCAATTCCAGTCTACCTCCTGAAATCGGTTTCCTGCAATTCTGCCCGGCTTTCAAGTCCTCTTGGCAGCCTTACTTCAGTATATTTTTGGATGATAGCTGTCATTTATAACTCTGCAGGTTTGTGAATTACAGTGCCCCTGAGCTCCTTTCTTCAACTCGCTTTCTTGTGAGCTGGCCGCAACACCGCAGGATTGCTTCAGGCCCTAATCTGGTTCCGGCATGGCACGCTGAGCCTTTGGTTAATTCCTCTTCCTGGTGGGAAATGAGAGTTAAATTTTCCCGTCCAGACACCTCCAGCTAGTCTCTCATTGGTTCTCCGTATTCCTGTTCATCTTCCGCGGAATTTGCAAACTGGGCCAAACAGGAGGTTAAAGGCACTGACTCTCCAAGTCGGGAGAGTGTTAGTAAAGCATCTGGAATGTTGCACCCGAGTACCAGGGGACGAGAACTGAGACATATTTCAACACGTCTCCCGATCACACGGTTGATCATACTCTGGGTTCCACATGCATGTTTTAGCTGAAGGAAGAATCCCTTAAACCTGGAGAGTTGAGACCCGTGGAATGGGTACCATGCAATATGACTTCAAAGGGTCTTCATTTGCTCACCAAAACTCTCCAATCCTATCACTGCTGCGTTTTTGCCCCTGTACTCACGATTGATTCACTTTCAGAGACATAGCAATCCATAGGTTTTAAGATACTTACTAGTCAGGTACATTATTAGGCGTTTAATATGGGGTTTTGAGTCCATTTCGTTGAGCAAGGAGTAGCTCTTGTCTATTCCATATTTGGCTTAAGGAACTTTATCTGTGCTCATTTCAATCTCTGGTTTTATGCAGCACCCCAACTCACCTTTCCCCTTAAGCAAGCATAAGTTGATTTTCTAAATTTGGGACCATGTTCTGTTTTGAAATTCAGTTCCTGTGTAGCCAAGTTTACATTCCGTGTATTAGTGATATCTTATGATGTTTCTTTTTCTGTGTGACTTATTTCAGTTAGAATCATCATACCTGAATCCACTCATTATGCTGCTATGGGCCTGATGACATAGATGTCATTGCTGAGTGATATTGCATTGTACGTAAGTACCACAACTTCTTTATCCATTTTTCGCTTTATGCGATATTGAACTTGTACCGTAAATGAGTTTCTTGTAAACAGAGCCATCCCAAACTTTGGGGTGGCTGTGTCTTTTTGATTTTAATTTCCCTAAGCTATAGGACCATAAGTGGAAGTGCCCTAGGCTCTGTTGCTTTGTTTTTTAGATGTTTCAGGAAACACCATACACTTCTCCCGAGTGGCTGTTGGCAATTTACATCTCGCCCATCAGCATAACAAGGCTCCCAGTTCTCCATGGCCTGTCCTGCCTTTCTGGATTTTACACTTTTTTCAGATGGCCCTTTTGACAGGGGGGTGAGTGAGACTTCATTGTAGTGCAGATTTCCTTTGCAAGCTTGCTTGGTTGGCCAAAAAGGGCGTATGCGTTTTTTCCTGAATATATTCAGGAAAAAACGCATACGCCCTTTTTGGCCAAGTGCATCATTGTCGACCTTCTGCCTCTTTTCCTATGCTTTAAATGCAATTCCAGTCTACCTCCTGAAATCGGTTTCCTGCAATTCTGCCCGGCTTTCAAGTCCTCTTGGCAGCCTTACTTCAGTATATTTTTGGATGATAGCTGTCATTTATAACTCTGCAGGTTTGTGAATTACAGTGCCCCTGAGCTCCTTTCTTCAACTCGCTTTCTTGTGAGCTGGCCGCAACACCGCAGGATTGCTTCAGGCCCTAATCTGGTTCCGGCATGGCACGCTGAGCCTTTGGTTAATTCCTCTTCCTGGTGGGAAATGAGAGTTAAATTTTCCCGTCCAGACACCTCCAGCTAGTCTCTCATTGGTTCTCCCTATTCCTGTTCATCTTCCGTGGAATTTGCAAACTGGGCCAAACAGGAGGTTAAAGGCACTGACTCTCCAAGTCGGGAGAGTGTTAGTAAAGCATCTGGAATGTTGTACCCGAGTACCAGGGGAGAAGAACTGAGACATATTTCAACACGTCTCCCGATCACACGGTTGATCATACTCTGGGTTCCACATGCATGTTTTAGCTGAAGGAAGAATCCCTTAAACCTGGAGAGTTGAGACCCGTGGAATGGGTACCATGCAATATGACTTCAAAGGGTCTTCATTTGCTCACCAAAACTCTCCAATCCTATCACTGCTGCGTTTTTGCCCCTGTACTCACGATTGATTCACTTTCAGAGACATAGCAATCCATAGGTTTTAAGATACTTACTAGTCAGGTACATTATTAGGCGTTTAATATGGGGTTTTGAGTCCATTTCGTTGAGCAAGGAGTAGCTCTTGTCTATTACATATTTGGCTTAAGGAACTTTATCTGTGCTCATTTCAATCTCTGGTTTTATGCAGCACCCCAACTCACCTTTCCCCTTAAGCAAGCATAAGTTGGTTTTCTAAATTTGGGACCATGTTCTGTTTTGAAATTCAGTTCCTGTGTAGCCAAGTTTACATTCCGTGTATTAGTGATATCTTATGATGTTTCTTTTTCTGTGTGACTTATTTCAGTTAGAATCATCATACCTGAATCCACTCATTATGCTGCTATGGGCCTGATGACATAGATGTCATTGCTGAGTGATATTGCATTGTACGTAAGTACCACAACTTCTTTATCCATTTTTCGCTTTATGCGATATTGAACTTGTACCGTAAACGAGTTTCTTGTAAACAGAGCCATCCCAAACTTTGGGGTGGCTGTGTCTTTTTGATTTTAATTTCCCTAAGCTACAGGACCATAAGTGGAAGTGCCCTAGGCTCTGTTGCTTTGTTTTTTAGATGTTTCAGGAAACACCATACACTTCTCCCGAGTGGCTGTTGGCAATTTACATCCCGCCCATCAGCATAACAAGGCTCCCAGTTCTCCATGGCCTGTCCTGCCTTTCTGGATTTTACACTTTTTTCAGATGGCCCTTTTGATGGGGGGGGGGAAGTGAGACTTCATTGTAGTGCAGATTTCCTTTGCAAGCTTGCTTGGTTGGCCAAAAAGGGCGTATGCGTTTTTTCCTGAATATATTCAGGAAAAAACGCATACGCCCTTTTTGGCCAAGTGCATCATTGTCGACCTTCTGCCTCTTTTCCTATGCTTTAAATGCAATTCCAGTCTACCTCCTGAAATCGGTTTCCTGCAATTCTGCCCGGCTTTCAAGTCCTCTTGGCAGCCTTACTTCAGTATATTTTTGGATGATAGCTGTCATTTATAACTCTGCAGGTTTGTGAATTACAGTGCCCCTGAGCTCCTTTCTTCAACTCGCTTTCTTGTGAGCTGGCCGCAACACCGCAGGATTGCTTCAGGCCCTAATCTGGTTCCGGCATGGCACGCTGAGCCTTTGGTTAATTCCTCTTCCTGGTGGGAAATGAGAGTTAAATTTTCCCGTCCAGACACCTCCAGCTAGTCTCTCATTGGTTCTCCCTATTCCTGTTCATCTTCCGCGGAATTTGCAAACTGGGCCAAACAGGAGGTTAAAGGCACTGACTCTCCAAGTCGGGAGAGTGTTAGTAAAGCACCTGGAATGTTGCACCCGAGTACCAGGGGACGAGAACTGAGACATATTTCAACATGTCTCCCGATCACACGGTTGATCATACTCTGGGTTCCACATGCATGTTTTAGCTGAAGGAAGAATCCCTTAAACCTGGAGAGTTGAGACCCGTGGAATGGGTACCATGCAATATGACTTCAAAGGGTCTTCATTTGCTCACCAAAACTCTCCAATCCTATCACTGCTGCGTTTTTGCCCCTGTACTCACGATTGATTCACTTTCAGAGACATAGCAATCCATAGGTTTTAAGATACTTACTAGTCAGGTACATTATTAGGCGTTTAATATGGGGTTTTGAGTCCATTTCGTTGAGCAAGGAGTAGCTCTTGTCTATTACATATTTGGCTTAAGGAACTTTATCTGTGCTCATTTCAATCTCTGGTTTTATGCAGCACCCCAACTCACCTTTCCCCTTAAGCAAGCATAAGTTGGTTTTCTAAATTTGGGACCATGTTCTGTTTTGAAATTCAGTTCCTGTGTAGCCAAGTTTACATTCCGTGTATTAGTGATATCTTATGATGTTTCTTTTTCTGTGTGACTTATTTCAGTTAGAATCATCATACCTGAATCCACTCATTATGCTGCTATGGGCCTGATGACATAGATGTCATTGCTGAGTGATATTGCATTGTACGTAAGTACCACAACTTCTTTATCCATTTTTCGCTTTATGCGATATTGAACTTGTACCGTAAACGAGTTTCTTGTAAACAGAGCCATCCCAAACTTTGGGGTGGCTGTGTCTTTTTGATTTTAATTTCCCGAAGCTGCAGGACCATAAGTGGAAGTGCCCTAGGCTCTGTTGCTTTGTTTTTTAGATGTTTCAGGAAACACCATACACTTCTCCCGAGTGGCTGTTGGCAATTTACATCCCGCCCATCAGCATAACAAGGCTCCCAGTTCTCCATGGCCTGTCCTGCCTTTCTGGATTTTACACTTTTTTCAGATGGCCCTTTTGACGGGGGGGAAGTGAGACTTCATTGTAGTGCAGATTTCCTTTGCAAGCTTGCTTGGTTGGCCAAAAAGGGCGTATGCGTTTTTTCCTGAATATATTCAGGAAAAAACGCATACGCCCTTTTTGGCCAAGTGCATCATTGTCGACCTTCTGCCTCTTTTCCTATGCTTTAAATGCAATTCCAGTCTACCTCCTGAAATCGGTTTCCTGCAATTCTGCCCGGCTTCAAGTCCTCTTGGCAGCCTTACTTCAGTATATTTTTGGATGATAGCTGTCATTTATAACTCTGCAGGTTTGTGAATTACAGTGCCCCTGAGCTCCTTTCTTCAACTCGCTTTCTTGTGAGCTGGCCGCAACACCGCAGGATTGCTTCAGGCCCTAATCTGGTTCCGGCATGCACGCTGAGCCTTTGGTTAATTCCTCTTCCTGGTGGGAAATGAGAGTTAAATTTTCCCGTCCAGACACCTCCAGCTAGTCTCTCATTGGTTCTCCGTATTCTGTTCATCTTCCGCGGAATTTGCAAACTGGGCCAAACAGGAGGTTAAAGGCACTGACTCTCCAAGTCGGGAGAGTGTTAGTAAAGCATCTGGAATGTTGCACCCGAGTACCAGGGGACGAGAACTGAGAAATATTTCAACACGTCTCCCGATCACACGGTTGATCATACTCTGGGTTCCACATGCATGTTTTAGCTGAAGGAAGAATCCCTTAAACCTGGAGAGTTGAGACCCGTGGAATGGGTACCATGCAATATGACTTCAAAGGGTCTTCATTTGCTCACCAAAACTCTCCAATCCTATCACTGCTGCGTTTTTGCCCCTGTACTCACGATTGATTCACTTTCAGAGACATAGCAATCCATAGGTTTTAAGATACTTACTAGTCAGGTACATTATTAGGCGTTTAATATGGGGTTTTGAGTCCATTTCGTTGAGCAAGGAGTAGCTCTTGTCTATTACATATTTGGCTTAAGGAACTTTATCTGTGCTCATTTCAATCTCTGGTTTTATGCAGCACCCCAACTCACCTTTCCCCTTAAGCAAGCATAAGTTGGTTTTCTAAATTTGGGACCATGTTCTGTTTTGAAATTCAGTTCCTGTGTAGCCAAGTTTACATTCCGTGTATTAGTGATATCTTATGATGTTTCTTTTTCTGTGTGACTTATTTCAGTTAGAATCATCATACCTGAATCCACTCATTATGCTGCTATGGGCCTGATGACATAGATGTCATTGCTGAGTGATATTGCATTGTACGTAAGTACCACAACTTCTTTATCCATTTTTCGCTTTATGCGATATTGAACTTGTACCGTAAACGAGTTTCTTGTAAACAGAGCCATCCCAAACTTTGGGTGGCTGTGTCTTTTTGATTTTAATTTCCCTAAGCTGCAGGACCATAAGTGGAAGTGCCCTAGGCTCTGGTTGCTTTGTTTTTTAGATGTTTCAGGGAAACACCATACACTTCTCCCGAGTGGCTGTTGGCAATTTACATCCCGCCCATCAGCATAACAAGGCTCCCAGTTCTCCATGGCCTGTCCTGCCTTTCTGGATTTTACACTTTTTTCAGATGGCCCTTTTGACGGGGGGGAGTGAGACTTCATTGTGGTGCAGATTTCCTTTGGCAAGCTTGCTTGGTTGGCCAAAAAGGGCGTATGCGTTTTTTCCTGAATATATTCAGGAAAAAACGCATACGCCCTTTTTGGCCAAGTGCATCATTGTCGACCTTCTGCCTCTTTTCCTATGCTTTAAATGCAATTCCAGTCTACCTCCTGAAATCGGTTTCCTGCAATTCTGCCCCGGCTTTCAAGTCCTCTTGGCAGCCCTTACTTCAGTATATTTTTGGATGATAGCTGTCATTTATAACTCTGCAGGTTTGTGAATTACAGTGCCCCTGAGCTCCTTTCTTCAACTCGCTTTCTTGTGAGCTGGCCGCAACACCGCAGGATTGCTTCAGGCCCTAATCTGGTTCCGGCATGGCACGCTGAGCCTTTGGTTAATTCCTCTTCCTGGTGGGAAATGAGAGTTAAATTTTCCCGTCCAGACACCTCCAGCTAGTCTCTCATTGTTCTCCCCTATTCCTGTTCATCTTCTGCGGAATTTGCAAACTGGGCCAAACAGGAGGTTAAAGGCACTGACTCTCCAAGTCGGGAGAGTGTTACTAAAGCATCTGGAATGTTGCACCCGAGTACCAGGGGACGAGAACTGAGACATATTTCAACACGTCTCCCGATCACACGGTTGATCATACTCTGGGTTCCACATGCATGTTTTAGCTGAAGGAAGAATCCCTTAAACCTGGAGAGTTGAGACCCGTGGAATGGGTACCATGCAATATGACTTCAAAGGGTCTTCATTTGCTCACCAAAACTCTCCAATCCTATCACTGCTGCGTTTTTGCCCCTGTACTCACGATTGATTCACTTTCAGAGACATAGCAATCCATAGGTTTTAAGATACTTACTAGTCAGGTACATTATTAGGCGTTTAATATGGGGTTTTGAGTCCATTTCGTTGAGCAAGGAGTAGCTCTTGTCTATTACATATTTGGCTTAAGGAACTTTATCTGTGCTCATTTCAATCTCTGGTTTTATGCAGCACCCCAACTCACCTTTCCCCTTAAGCAAGCATAAGTTGGTTTTCTAAATTTGGGACCATGTTCTGTTTTGAAATTCAGTTCCTGTGTAGCCAAGTTTACATTCCGTGTATTAGTGATATCTTATGATGTTTCTTTTTCTGTGTGACTTATTTCAGTTAGAATCATCATACCTGAATCCACTCATTATGCTGCTATGGGCCTGATGACATAGATGTCATTGCTGAGTGATATTGCATTGTACGTAAGTACCACAACTTCTTTATCCATTTTTCGCTTTATGCGATATTGAACTTGTACCGTAAACGAGTTTCTTGTAAACAGAGCCATCCCAAACTTTGGGGTGGCTGTGTCTTTTTGATTTTAATTTCCCTAAGCTGCAGGACCATAAGTGGAAGTGCCCTAGGCTCTGTTGCTTTGTTTTTTAGATGTTTCAGGAAACACCATACACTTCTCCCGAGTGGCTGTTGGCAATTTACATCCCGCCCATCAGCATAACAAGGCTCCCAGTTCTCCATGGCCTGTCCTGCCTTTCTGGATTTTACACTTTTTTCAGATGGCCCTTTTGACGGGGGGGAGTGAGACTTCATTGTGGTGCAGATTTCCTTTGCAAGCTTGCTTGGTTGGCCAAAAAGGGCGTATGCGTTTTTTCCTGAATATATTCAGGAAAAAACGCATACGCCCTTTTTGGCCAAGTGCATCATTGTCGACCTTCTGCCTCTTTTCCTATGCTTTAAATGCAATTCCAGTCTACCTCCTGAAATCGGTTTCCTGCAATTCTGCCCGGCTTTCAAGTCCTCTTGGCAGCCTTACTTCAGTATATTTTTGGATGATAGCTGTCATTTATAACTCTGCAGGTTTGTGAATTACAGTGCCCCTGAGCTCCTTTCTTCAACTCGCTTTCTTGTGAGTTGGCCGCAACACCGCAGGATTGCTTCAGGCCCTAATCTGGTTCCGGCATGGCACGCTGAGCCTTTGGTTAATTCCTCTTCCTGGTGGGAAATGAGAGTTAAATTTTCCCGTCCAGACACCTCCAGCTAGTCTCTCATTGGTTCTCCCTATTCCTGTTCATCTTCTGCGGAATTTGCAAACTGGGCCAAACAGGAGGTTAAAGGCACTGACTCTCCAAGTCGGGAGAGTGTTACTAAAGCATCTGGAATGTTGCACCCGAGTACCAGGGGACGAGAACTGAGACATATTTCAACACGTCTCCCGATCACACGGTTGATCATACTCTGGGTTCCACATGCATGTTTTAGCTGAAGGAAGAATCCCTTAAACCTGGAGAGTTGAGACCCGTGGAATGGGTACCATGCAATATGACTTCAAAGGGTCTTCATTTGCTCACCAAAACTCTCCAATCCTATCACTGCTGCGTTTTTGCCCCTGTACTCACGATTGATTCACTTTCAGAGACATAGCAATCCATAGGTTTTAAGATACTTACTAGTCAGGTACATTATTAGGCGTTTAATATGGGGTTTTGAGTCCATTTCGTTGAGCAAGGAGTAGCTCTTGTCTATTCCATATTTGGCTTAAGGAACTTTATCTGTGCTCATTTCAATCTCTGGTTTTATGCAGCACCCCAACTCACCTTTCCCCTTAAGCAAGCATAAGTTGATTTTCTAAATTTGGGACCATGTTCTGTTTTGAAATTCAGTTCCTGTGTAGCCAAGTTTACATTCCGTGTATTAGTGATATCTTATGATGTTTCTTTTTCTGTGTGACTTATTTCAGTTAGAATCATCATACCTGAATCCACTCATTATGCTGCTATGGGCCTGATGACATAGATGTCATTGCTGAGTGATATTGCATTGTACGTAAGTACCACAACTTCTTTATCCATTTTTCGCTTTATGCGATATTGAACTTGTACCGTAAACGAGTTTCTTGTAAACAGAGCCATCCCAAGCTTTGGGGTGGCTGTGTCTTTTGATTTTAATTTCCCTAAGCTATAGGACCATAAGTGGAAGTGCCCTAGGCTCTGTTGCTTTGTTTTTTAGATGTTTCAGGAAACACCATATACTTCTCCCGAGTGGCTGTTGGCAAGTTACATCCCGCCCATCAGCATAACAAGGCTCCCAGTTCTCCATGGCCTGTCCTGCCTTTCTGGATTTTACACTTTTTTCAGATGGCCCTTTTGACGGGGGGGAAGTGAGACTTCATTGTAGTGCAGATTTCCTTTGCAAGCTTGCTTGGTTGGCCAAAAAGGGCGTATGCGTTTTTTCCTGAATATATTCAGGAAAACACGCATACGCCCTTTTTGGCCAAGTGCATCATTGTCGACCTTCTGCCTCTTTTCCTATGCTTTAAATGCAATTCCAGTCTACCTCCTGAAATCGGTTTCCTGCAATTCTGCCCGGCTTTCAAGTCCTCTTGGCAGCCTTACTTCAGTATATTTTTGGATGATAGCTGTCATTTATAACTCTGCAGGTTTGTGAATTACAGTGCCCCTGAGCTCCTTTCTTCAACTCGCTTTCTTGTGAGCTGGCCGCAACACCGCAGTATTGCTTCAGGCCCTAATCTGGTTCCGGCATGGCACGCTGAGCCTTTGGTTAATTCCTCTTCCTGGTGGGAAATGAGAGTTAAATTTTCCCGTCCAGACACCTCCAGCTAGTCTCTCATTGGTTCTCCCTATTCCTGTTCATCTTCCGCGGAATTTGCAAACTGGGCCAAACAGGAGGTTAAAGGCACTGACTCTCCAAGTCGGGAGAGTGTTAGTAAAGCACCTGGAATGTTGCACCCGAGTACCAGGGGACGAGAACTGAGACATATTTCAACACGTCTCCCGATCACACGGTTGATCATACTCTGGGTTCCACATGCATGTTTTAGCTGAAGGAAGAATCCCTTAAACCTGGAGAGTTGAGACCCGTGGAGTGGGTACCATGCATTATGACTTCAAAGGGTCTTCATTTGCTCACCAAAACTCTCCAATCCTATCACTGCTGCGTTTTTGCCCCTGTACTCACGATTGATTCACTTTCAGAGACATAGCAATCCATAGGTTTTAAGATACTTACTAGTCAGGTACATTATTAGGCGTTTAATATGGGGTTTTGAGTCCATTTCGTTGAGCAAGGAGTAGCTCTTGTCTATTACATATTTGGCTTAAGGAACTTTATCTGTGCTCATTTCAATCTCTGGTTTTATGCAGCACCCCAACTCACCTTTCCCCTTAAGCAAGCATAAGTTGGTTTTCTAAATTTGGGACCATGTTCTGTTTTGAAATTCAGTTCCTGTGTAGCCAAGTTTACATTCCGTGTATTAGTGATATCTTATGATGTTTCTTTTTCTGTGTGACTTATTTCAGTTAGAATCATCATACCTGAATCCACTCATTATGCTGCTATGGGCCTGATGACATAGATGTCATTGCTGAGTGATATTGCATTGTACGTAAGTACCACAACTTCTTTATCCATTTTTCGCTTTATGCGATATTGAACTTGTACCGTAAACGAGTTTCTTGTAAACAGAGCCATCCCAAACTTTGGGGTGGCTGTGTCTTTTTGATTTTAATTTCCCGAAGCTGCAGGACCATAAGTGGAAGTGCCCTAGGCTCTGTTGCTTTGTTTTTTAGATGTTTCAGGAAACACCATACACTTCTCCCGAGTGGCTGTTGGCAATTTACATCCCGCCCATCAGCATAACAAGGCTCCCAGTTCTCCATGGCCTGTCCTGCCTTTCTGGATTTTACACTTTTTTCAGATGGCCCTTTTGACGGGGGGGAAGTGAGACTTCATTGTAGTGCAGATTTCCTTTGCAAGCTTGCTTGGTTGGCCAAAAAGGGCGTATGCGTTTTTTCCTGAATATATTCAGGAAAAAACGCATACGCCCTTTTTGGCCAAGTGCATCATTGTCGACCTTCTGCCTCTTTTCCTATGCTTTAAATGCAATTCCAGTCTACCTCCTGAAATCGGTTTCCTGCAATTCTGCCCGGCTTTCAAGTCCTCTTGGCAGCCTTACTTCAGTATATTTTTGGATGATAGCTGTCATTTATAACTCTGCAGGTTTGTGAATTACAGTGCCCCTGAGCTCCTTTCTTCAACTCGCTTTCTTGTGAGCTGGCCGCAACACCGCAGGATTGCTTCAGGCCCTAATCTGGTTCCGGCATGGCACGCTGAGCCTTTGGTTAATTCCTCTTCCTGGTGGGAAATGAGAGTTAAATTTTCCCGTCCAGACACCTCCAGCTAGTCTCTCATTGGTTCTCCCTATTCCTGTTCATCTTCCGCGGAATTTGCAAACTGGGCCAAACAGGAGGTTAAAGGCACTGACTCTCCAAGTCGGGAGAGTGTTAGTAAAGCATCTGGAATGTTGCACCCGAGTACCAGGGGACGAGAACTGAGACATATTTCAACACGTCTCCCGATCACACGGTTGATCATACTCTGGGTTCCACATGCATGTTTTAGCTGAAGGAAGAATCCCTTAAACCTGGAGAGTTGAGACCCGTGGAGTGGGTACCATGCAATATGACTTCAAAGGGTCTTCATTTGCTCACCAAAACTCTCCAATCCTATCACTGCTGCGTTTTTGCCCCTGTACTCACGATTGATTCACTTTCAGAGACATAGCAATCCATAGGTTTTAAGATACTTACTAGTCAGGTACATTATTAGGCGTTTAATATGGGGTTTTGAGTCCATTTCGTTGAGCAAGGAGTAGCTCTTGTCTATTACATATTTGGCTTAAGGAACTTTATCTGTGCTCATTTCAATCTCTGGTTTTATGCAGCACCCCAACTCGCCTTTCCCCTTAAGCAAGCATAAGTTGATTTTCTAAATTTGGGACCATGTTCTGTTTTGAAATTCAGTTCCTGTGTAGCCAAGTTTACATTCCGTGTATTAGTGATATCTTAGGATGTTTCTTTTTCTGTGTGACTTATTTCAGTTAGAATCATCATACCTGAATCCACTCATTATGCTGCTATGGGCCTGATGACATAGATGTCATTGCTGAGTGATATTGCATTGTACGTAAGTACCACAACTTCTTTATCCATTTTTCGCTTTATGCGATATTGAACTTGTACCGTAAACGAGTTTCTTGTAAACAGAGCCATCCCAAACTTTGGGGTGGCTGTGTCTTTTTGATTTTAATTTCCCGAAGCTGCAGGACCATAAGTGGAAGTGCCCTAGGCTCTGTTGCTTTGTTTTTTAGATGTTTCAGGAAACACCATACACTTCTCCCGAGTGGCTGTTGGCAATTTACATCCCGCCCATCAGCATAACAAGGCTCCCAGTTCTCCATGGCCTGTCCTGCCTTTCTGGATTTTACACTTTTTTCAGATGGCCCTTTTGACGGGGGGGAAGTGAGACTTCATTGTAGTGCAGATTTCCTTTGCAAGCTTGCTTGGTTGGCCAAAAAGGGCGTATGCGTTTTTTCCTGAATATATTCAGGAAAAAACGCATACGCCCTTTTTGGCCAAGTGCATCATTGTCGACCTTCTGCCTCTTTTCCTATGCTTTAAATGCAATTCCAGTCTACCTCCTGAAATCGGTTTCCTGCAATTCTGCCCGGCTTTCAAGTCCTCTTGGCAGCCTTACTTCAGTATATTTTTGGATGATAGCTGTCATTTATAACTCTGCAGGTTTGTGAATTACAGTGCCCCTGAGCTCCTTTCTTCAACTCGCTTTCTTGTGAGCTGGCCGCAACACCGCAGGATTGCTTCAGGCCCTAATCTGGTTCCGGCATGGCACGCTGAGCCTTTGGTTAATTCCTCTTCCTGGTGGGAAATGAGAGTTAAATTTTCCCGTCCAGACACCTCCAGCTAGTCTCTCATTGGTTCTCCCTATTCCTGTTCATCTTCCGCGGAATTTGCAAACTGGGCCAAACAGGAGGTTAAAGGCACTGACTCTCCAAGTCGGGAGAGTGTTAGTAAAGCATCTGGAATGTTGCACCCGAGTACCAGGGGACGAGAACTGAGACATATTTCAACACGTCTCCCGATCACACGGTTGATCATACTCTGGGTTCCACATGCATGTTTTAGCTGAAGGAAGAATCCCTTAAACCTGGAGAGTTGAGACCCGTGGAATGGGTACCATGCAATATGACTTCAAAGGGTCTTCATTTGCTCACCAAAACTCTCCAATCCTATCACTGCTGCGTTTTTGCCCCTGTACTCACGATTGATTCACTTTCAGAGACATAGCAATCCATAGGTTTTAAGATACTTACTAGTCAGGTACATTATTAGGCGTTTAATGTGGGGTTTTGAGTCCATTTCGTTGAGCAAGGAGTAGCTCTTGTCTATTACATATTTGGCTTAAGGAACTTTATCTGTGCTCATTTCAATCTCTGGTTTTATGCAGCACCCCAACTCACCTTTCCCCTTAAGCAAGCATAAGTTGATTTTCTAAATTTGGGACCATGTTCTGTTTTGAAATTCAGTTCCTGTGTAGCCAAGTTTACATTCCGTGTATTAGTGATATCTTATGATGTTTCTTTTTCTGTGTGACTTATTTCAGTTAGAATCATCATACCTGAATCCACTCATTATGCTGCTATGGGCCTGATGACATAGATGTCATTGCTGAGTGATATTGCATTGTACGTAAGTACCACAACTTCTTTATCCATTTTTCGCTTTATGCGATATTGAACTTGTACCGTAAACGAGTTTCTTGTAAACAGAGCCATCCCAAACTTTGGGGTGGCTGTGTCTTTTTGATTTTAATTTCCCTAAGCTATAGGACCATAAGTGGAAGTGCCCTAGGCTCTGTTGCTTTGTTTTTTAGATGTTTCAGGAAACACCATACACTTCTCCGGAGTGGCTGTTGTCAATTTACATCCCGCCCATCAGCATAACAAGGCTCCCAGTTCTCCATGGCCTGTCCTGCCTTTCTGGATTTTACACTTTTTTCAGATGGCCCTTTTGACGGGGGGGAAGTGAGACTTCATTGTAGTGCAGATTTCCTTTGCAAGCTTGCTTGGTTGGCCAAAAAGGGCGTATGCGTTTTTTCCTGAATATATTCAGGAAAAAACGCATACGCCCTTTTTGGCCAAGTGCATCATTGTCGACCTTCTGCCTCTTTTCCTATGCTTTAAATGCAATTCCAGTCTACCTCCTGAAATCGGTTTCCTGCAATTCTGCCCGGCTTTCAAGTCCTCTTGGCAGCCTTACTTCAGTATATTTTTGGATGATAGCTGTCATTTATAACTCTGCAGGTTTGTGAATTACAGTGCCCCTGAGCTCCTTTCTTCAACTCGCTTTCTTGTGAGCTGGCCGCAACACCGCAGGATTGCTTCAGGCCTTAATCTGGTTCCGGCATGGCACGCTGAGCCTTTGGTTAATTCCTCTTCCTGGTGGGAAATGAGAGTTAAATTTTCCCGTCCAGACACCTCCAGCTAGTCTCTCATTGGTTCTCCCTATTCCTGTTCATCTTCCGCGGAATTTGCAAACTGGGCCAAACAGGAGGTTAAAGGCACTGACTCTCCAAGTCGGGAGAGTGTTAGTAAAGCATCTGGAATGTTGCACCCGAGTACCAGGGGACGAGAACTGAGACATATTTCAACACGTCTCCCGATCACACGGTTGATCATACTCTGGGTTCCACATGCATGTTTTAGCTGAAGGAAGAATCCCTTAAACCTGGAGAGTTGAGACCCGTGGAATGGGTACCATGCAATATGACTTCAAAGGGTCTTCATTTGCTCACCAAAACTCTCCAATCCTATCACTGCTGCGTTTTTGCCCCTGTACTCACGATTGATTCACTTTCAGAGACATAGCAATCCATAGGTTTTAAGATACTTACTAGTCAGGTACATTATTAGGCGTTTAATATGGGGTTTTGAGTCCATTTCGTTGAGCAAGGAGTAGCTCTTGTCTATTACATATTTGGCTTAAGGAACTTTATCTGTGCTCATTTCAATCTCTGGTTTTATGCAGCACCCCAACTCGCCTTTCCCCTTAAGCAAGCATAAGTTGATTTTCTAAATTTGGGACCATGTTCTGTTTTGAAATTCAGTTCCTGTGTAGCCAAGTTTACATTCCGTGTATTAGTGATATCTTAGGATGTTTCTTTTTCTGTGTGACTTATTTCAGTTAGAATCATCATACCTGAATCCACTCATTATGCTGCTATGGGCCTGATGACATAGATGTCATTGCTGAGTGATATTGCATTGTACGTAAGTACCACAACTTCTTTATCCATTTTTCGCTTTATGCGATATTGAACTTGTACCGTAAACGAGTTTCTTGTAAACAGAGCCATCCCAAACTTTGGGGTGGCTGTGTCTTTTTGATTTTAATTTCCCTAAGCTGCAGGACCATAAGTGGAAGTGCCCTAGGCTCTGTTGCTTTGTTTTTTAGATGTTTCAGGAAACACCATACACTTCTCCCGAGTGGCTGTTGGCAATTTACATCCCGCCCAAAAGCATAACAAGGCTCCCAGTTCTCCATGGCCTGTCCTGCCTTTCTGGATTTTACACTTTTTTCAGATGGCCCTTTTGACGGGGGGGGGGAGTGAGACTTCATTGTAGTGCAGATTTCCGTTGCAAGCTTGCTTGGTTGGCCAAAAAGGGCGTATGCGTTTTTTGCTGAATATATTCAGGAAAAAACGCATACGCCCTTTTTGGCCAAGTGCATCATTGTCGACCTTCTGCCTCTTTTCCTATGCTTTAAATGCAATTCCAGTCTACCTCCTGAAATCGGTTTCCTGCAATTCTGCCCGGCTTTCAAGTCCTCTTGGCAGCCTTACTTCAGTATATTTTTGGATGATAGCTGTCATTTATAACTCTGCAGGTTTGTGAATTACAGTGCCCCTGAGCTCCTTTCTTCAACTCGCTTTCTTGTGAGCTGGCCGCAACACCGCAGGATTGCTTCAGGCCCTAATCTGGTTCCGGCATGGCACGCTGAGCCTTTGGTTAATTCCTCTTCCTGGTGGGAAATGAGAGTTAAATTTTCCCGTCCAGACACCTCCAGCTAGTCTCTCATTGGTTCTCCCTATTCCTGTTCATCTTCCGCGGAATTTGCAAACTGGGCCAAACAGGAGGTTAAAGGCACTGACTCTCCAAGTCGGGAGAGTGTTAGTAAAGCATCTGGAATGTTGTACCCGTGTACCAGGGGACAAGAACTGAGACATATTTCAACACGTCTCCCGATCACACGGTTGATCATACTCTGGGTTCCACATGCATGTTTTAGCTGAAGGAAGAATCACTTAAACCTGGAGAGTTGAGACCCGTGGAATGGGTACCATGCAATATGACTTCAAAGGGTCTTCATTTGCTCACCAAAACTCTCCAATCCTATCACTGCTGCGTTTTTGCCCCTGTACTCACGATTGATTCACTTTCAGAGACATAGCAATCCATAGGTTTTAAGATACTTACTAGTCAGGTACATTATTAGGCGTTTAATATGGGGTTTTGAGTCCATTTCGTTGAGCAAGGAGTAGCTCTTGTCTATTACATATTTGGCTTAAGGAACTTTATCTGTGCTCATTTCAATCTCTGGTTTTATGCAGCACCCCAACTCACCTTTCCCCTTAAGCAAGCATAAGTTGGTTTTCTAAATTTGGGACCATGTTCTGTTTTGAAATTCAGTTCCTGTGTAGCCAAGTTTACATTCCGTGTATTAGTGATATCTTATGATGTTTCTTTTTCTGTGTGACTTATTTCAGTTAGAATCATCATACCTGAATCCACTCATTATGCTGCTATGGGCCTGATGACATAGATGTCATTGCTGAGTGATATTGCATTGTACGTAAGTACCACAACTTCTTTATCCATTTTTCGCTTTATGCGATATTGAACTTGTACCGTAAACGAGTTTCTTGTAAACAGAGCCATCCCAAACTTTGGGGTGGCTGTGTCTTTTTGATTTTAATTTCCCTAAGCTATAGGACCATAAGTGGAAGTGCCCTAGGCTCTGTTGCTTTGTTTTTTAGATGTTTCAGGAAACACCATACACTTCTCCCGAGTGGCTGTTGACAATTTACATCCCGCCCATCAGCATAACAAGGTTCCCAGTTCTCCATGGCCTGTCCTGCCTTTCTGGATTTTACACTTTTTTCAGATGGCCCTTTTGACAGGGGGGGGAAGTGAGACTTCATTGTAGTGCAGATTTCCTTTGCAAGGTTGCTTGGTTGGCCAAAAAGTGCGTATGCGTTTTTTCCTGAATATATTCAGGAAAAAACGCATACGCCCTTTTTGGCCAAGTGCATCATTGTCGACCTTCTGCCTCTTTTCCTATGCTTTAAATGCAATTCCAGTCTACCTCCTGAAATCGGTTTCCTGCAATTCTGCCCGGCTTTCAAGTCCTCTTGGCAGCCTTACTTCAGTATATTTTTGGATGATAGCTGTCATTTATAACTCTGCAGGTTTGTGAATTACAGTGCCCCTGAGCTCCTTTCTTCAACTCGCTTTCTTGTGAGCTGGCCGCAACACCGCAGGATTGCTTCAGGCCCTAATCTGGTTCCGGCATGGCACGCTGAGCCTTTGGTTAATTCCTCTTCCTGGTGGGAAATGAGAGTTAAATTTTCCCGTCCAGACACCTCCAGCTAGTCTCTCATTGGTTCTCCCTATTCCTGTTCATCTTCCGCGGAATTTGCAAACTGGGCCAAACAGGAGGTTAAAGGCACTGACTCTCCAAGTCGGGAGAGTGTTAGTAAAGCATCTGGAATGTTGTACCCGAGTACCAGGGGACGAGAACTGAGACATATTTCAACACGTCTCCCGATCACACGGTTGATCATACTCTGGGTTCCACATGCATGTTTTAGCTGAAGGAAGAATCCCTTAAACCTGGAGAGTTGAGACCCGTGGAATGGGTACCATGCAATATGACTTCAAAGGGTCTTCATTTGCTCACCAAAACTCTCCAATCCTATCACTGCTGCGTTTTTGCCCCTGTACTCACGATTGATTCACTTTCAGAGACATAGCAATCCATAGGTTTTAAGATACTTACTAGTCAGGTACATTATTAGGTGTTTAATATGGGGTTTTGAGTCCATTTCGTTGAGCAAGGAGTAGCTCTTGTCTATTACATATTTGGCTTAAGGAACTTTATCTGTGCTCATTTCAATCTCTGGTTTTATGCAGCACCCCAACTCACCTTTCCCCTTAAGCAAGCATAAGTTGGTTTTCTAAATTTGGGACCATGTTCTGTTTTGAAATTCAGTTCCTGTGTAGCCAAGTTTACATTCCGTGTATTAGTGATATCTTATGATGTTTCTTTTTCTGTGTGACTTATTTCAGTTAGAATCATCATACCTGAATCCACTCATTATGCTGCTATGGGCCTGATGACATAGATGTCATTGCTGAGTGATATTGCATTGTACGTAAGTACCACAACTTCTTTATCCATTTTTCGCTTTATGCGATATTGAACTTGTACCGTAAACGAGTTTCTTGTAAACACAGCCATCCCAAACTTTGGGGTGGCTGTGTCTTTTTGATTTTAATTTCCCTAAGCTATAGGACCATAAGTGGAAGTGCCCTAGGCTCTGTTGCTTTGTTTTTTAGATGTTTCAGGAAACACCATACACTTCTCCGGAGTGGCTGTTGGCAATTTACATCCCGCCCATCAGCATAACAAGGCTCCCAGTTCTCCATGGCCTGTCCTGCCTTTCTGGATTTTACACTTTTTTCAGATGGCCCTTTTGACGGGGGGGAAGTGAGACTTCATTGTAGTGCAGATTTCCTTTGCAAGCTTGCTTGGTTGGCCAAAAAGGGCGTATGCGTTTTTTCCTGAATATATTCAGGAAAAAACGCATACGCCCTTTTTGGCCAAGTGCATCATTGTCGACCTTCTGCCTCTTTTCCTATGCTTTAAATGCAATTCCAGTCTACCTCCTGAAATCGGTTTCCTGCAATTCTGCCCGGCTTTCAAGTCCTCTTGGCAGCCTTACTTCAGTATATTTTTGGATGATAGCTGTCATTTATAACTCTGCAGGTTTGTGAATTACAGTGCCCCTGAGCTCCTTTCTTCAACTCGCTTTCTTGTGAGCTGGCCGCAACACCGCAGGATTGCTTCAGGCCCTAATCTGGTTCCGGCATGGCACGCTGAGCCTTTGGTTAATTCCTCTTCCTGGTGGGAAATGAGAGTTAAATTTTCCCGTCCAGACACCTCCAGCTAGTCTCTCATTGGTTCTCCCTATTCCTGTTCATCTTCCGCGGAATTTGCAAACTGGGCCAAACAGGAGGTTAAAGGCACTGACTCTCCAAGTCGGGAGAGTGTTAGTAAAGCATCTGGAATGTTGCACCCGAGTACCAGGGGACGAGAACTGAGACATATTTCAACACGTCTCCCGATCACACGGTTGATCATACTCTGGGTTCCACATGCATGTTTTAGCTGAAGGAAGAATCCCTTAAACCTGGAGAGTTGAGACCCGTGGAATGGGTACCATGCAATATGACTTCAAAGGGTCTTCATTTGCTCACCAAAACTCTCCAATCCTATCACTGCTGCGTTTTTGCCCCTGTACTCACGATTGATTCACTTTCAGAGACATAGCAATCCATAGGTTTTAAGATACTTACTAGTCAGGTACATTATTAGGCGTTTAATATGGGGTTTTGAGTCCATTTCGTTGAGCAAGGAGTAGCTATTGTCTATTACATATTTGGCTTAAGGAACTTTATCTGTGCTCATTTCAATCTCTGGTTTTATGCAGCACCCCAACTCACCTTTCCCCTTAAGCAAGCATAAGTTGGTTTTCTAAATTTGGGACCATGTTCTGTTTTGAAATCCAGTTCCTGTGTAGCCAAGTTTACATTCCGTGTATTAGTGATATCTTATGATGTTTCTTTTTCTGTGTGACTTATTTCAGTTAGAATCATCATACCTGAATCCACTCATTATGCTGCTATGGGCCTGATGACATAGATGTCATTGCTGAGTGATATTGCATTGTATGTAAGTACCACAACTTCTTTATCCATTTTTCGCTTTATGCGATATTGAACTTGTACCGTAAACGAGTTTCTTGTAAACAGAGCCATCCCAAACTTTGGGGTGGCTGTGTCTTTTTGATTTTAATTTCCCTAAGCTACAGGACCATAAGTGGAAGTGCCCTAGGCTCTGTTGCTTTGTTTTTTAGATGTTTCAGGAAACACCATACACTTCTCCCGAGTGGCTGTTGGCAATTTACATCCCGCCCATCAGCATAACAAGGCTCCCAGTTCTCCATGGCCTGTCCTGCCTTTCTGGATTTTACACTTTTTTCAGATGGCCCTTTTGACGGGGGGGGAAGTGAGACTTCATTGTAGTGCAGATTTCCTTTGCAAGCTTGCTTGGTTGGCCAAAAAGGGCGTATGCGTTTTTTCCTGAATATATTCAGGAAAAAACGCATACGCCCTTTTTGGCCAAGTGCATCATTGTCGACCTTCTGCCTCTTTTCCTATGCTTTAAATGCAATTCCAGTCTACCTCCTGAAATCGGTTTCCTGCAATTCTGCCCGGCTTTCAAGTCCTCTTGGCAGCCTTACTTCAGTATATTTTTGGATGATAGCTGTCATTTATAACTCTGCAGGTTTGTGAATTACAGTGCCCCTGAGCTCCTTTCTTCAACTCGCTTTCTTGTGAGCTGGCCGCAACACCGCAGGATTGCTTCAGGCCCTAATCTGGTTCCGGCATGGCACGCTGAGCCTTTGGTTAATTCCTCTTCCTGGTGGGAAATGAGAGTTAAATTTTCCCGTCCAGACACCTCCAGCTAGTCTCTCATTGGTTCTCCCTATTCCTGTTCATCTTCCGCGGAATTTGCAAACTGGGCCAAACAGGAGGTTAAAGGCACTGACTCTCCAAGTCGGGAGAGTGTTAGTAAAGCATCTGGAATGTTGCACCCGAGTACCAGGGGACGAGAACTGAGACATATTTCAACACGTCTCCCGATCACACGGTTGATCATACTCTGGGTTCCACATGCATGTTTTAGCTGAAGGAAGAATCCCTTAAACCTGGAGAGTTGAGACCCGTGGAATGGGTACCATGCAATATGACTTCAAAGGGTCTTCATTTGCTCACCAAAACTCTCCAATCCTATCACTGCTGCGTTTTTGCCCCTGTACTCACGATTGATTCACTTTCAGAGACAGAGCAATCCATAGGTTTTAAGATACTTACTAGTCAGGTACATTATTAGGTGTTTAATATGGGGTTTTGAGTCCATTTCGTTGAGCAAGGAGTAGCTCTTGTCTATTACATATTTGGCTTAAGGAACTTTATCTGTGCTCATTTCAATCTCTGGTTTTATGCAGCACCCCAACTCACCTTTCCCCTTAAGCAAGCATAAGTTGGTTTTCTAAATTTGGGACCATGTTCTGTTTTCAAATTCAGTTCCTGTGTAGCCAAGTTTACATTCCGTGTATTAGTGATATCTTATGATGTTTCTTTTTCTGTGTGACTTATTTCAGTTAGAATCATCATACCTGAATCCACTCATTATGCTGCTATGGGCTTGATGACATAGATGTCATTGCTGAGTGATATTGCATTGTACGTAAGTACCACAACTTCTTTATCCATTTTTCGCTTTATGCGATATTGAACTTGTACCGTAAACGAGTTTCTTGTAAACAGAGCCATCCCAAACTTTGGGGTGGCTGTGTCTTTTTGATTTTAATTTCCCTAAGCTATAGGACCATAAGTGGAAGTGCCCTAGGCTCTGTTGCTTTGTTTTTTAGATGTTTCAGGAAACACCATACACTTCTCCCGAGTGGCTGTTGGCAAGTTACATCCCGCCCATCAGCATAACAAGGCTCCCAGTTCTCCATGGCCTGTCCTGCCTTTCTGGATTTTACACTTTTTTCAGATGGCCCTTTTGACGGGGGGGAAGTGAGACTTCATTGTAGTGCAGATTTCCTTTGCAAGCTTGCTTGGTTGGCCAAAAAGGGCGTATGCGTTTTTTCCTGAATATATTCAGGAAAAAACGCATACGCCCTTTTTGGCCAAGTGCATCATTGTCGACCTTCTGCCTCTTTTCCTATGCTTTAAATGCAATTCCAGTCTACCTCCTGAAATCGGTTTCCTGCAATTCTGCCCGGCTTTCAAGTCCTCTTGGCAGCCTTACTTCAGTATATTTTTGGATGATAGCTGTCATTTATAACTCTGCAGGTTTGTGAATTACAGTGCCCCTGAGCTCCTTTCTTCAACTCGCTTTCTTGTGAGCTGGCCGCAACACCGCAGGATTGCTTCAGGCCCTAATCTGGTTCCGGCATGGCATGCTGAGCCTTTGGTTAATTCCTCTTCCTGGTGGGAAATGAGAGTTAAATTTTCCCGTCCAGACACCTCCAGCTAGTCTCTCATTGGTTCTCCCTATTCCTGTTCATCTTCCGCGGAATTTGCAAACTGGGCCAAACAGGAGGTTAAAGGCACTGACTCTCCAAGTCGGGAGAGTGTTAGTAAAGCATCTGGAATGTTGTACCCGAGTACCAGGGGACAAGAACTGAGACATATTTCAACACGTCTCCCGATCACACGGTTGATCATACTCTGGGTTCCACATGCATGTTTTAGCTGAAGGAAGAATCCCTTAAACCTGGAGAGTTGAGACCCGTGGAATGGGTACCATGCAATATGACTTCAAAGGGTCTTCATTTGCTCACCAAAACTCTCCAATCCTATCACTGCTGCGTTTTTGCCCCTGTACTCCCGATTGATTCACTTTCAGAGACATAGCAATCCATAGGTTTTAAGATACTTACTAGTCAGGTACATTATTAGGCGTTTAATATGGGGTTTTGAGTCCATTTCGTTGAGCAAGGAGTAGCTCTTGTCTATTACATATGTGGCTTAAGGAACTTTATCTGTGCTCATTTCAATCTCTGGTTTTATGCAGCACCCCAACTCCCCTTTCCCCTTAAGCAAGCATAAGTTGGTTTTCTAAATTTGGGACCATGTTCTGTTTTGAAATTCAGTTCCTGTGTAGCCAAGTTTACATTCCGTGTATTAGTGATATCTTATGATGTTTCTTTTTCTGTGTGACTTATTTCAGTTAGAATCATCATACCTGAATCCACTCATTATGCTGCTATGGGCCTGATGACATAGATGTCATTGCTGAGTGATATTGCATTGTACGTAAGTACCACAACTTCTTTATCCATTTTTCGCTTTATGCGATATTGAACTTGTACCGTAAACGAGTTTCTTGTAAACAGAGCCATCCCAAACTTTGGGGTGGCTGTGTCTTTTTGATTTTAATTTCCCTAAGCTATAGGACCATAAGTGGAAGTGCCCTAGGCTCTGTTGCTTTGTTTTTTAGATGTTTCAGGAAACACCATACACTTCTCCCGAGTGGCTGTTGGCAAGTTACATCCCGCCCATCAGCATAACAAGGCTCCCAGTTCTCCATGGCCTGTCCTGCCTTTCTGGATTTTACACTTTTTTCAGATGGCCCTTTTGACGGGGGGGAAGTGAGACTTCATTGTAGTGCAGATTTCCTTTGCAAGCTTGCTTGGTTGGCCAAAAAGGGCGTATGCGTTTTTTCCTGAATATATTCAGGAAAAAACGCATACGCCCTTTTTGGCCAAGTGCATCATTGTCGACCTTCTGCCTCTTTTCCTATGCTTTAAATGCAATTCCAGTCTACCTCCTGAAATCGGTTTCCTGCAATTCTGCCCGGCTTTCAAGTCCTCTTGGCAGCCTTACTTCAGTATATTTTTGGATGATAGCTGTCATTTATAACTCTGCAGGTTTGTGAATTACAGTGCCCCTGAGCTCCTTTCTTCAACTCGCTTTCTTGTGAGCTGGCCGCAACACCGCAGGATTGCTTCAGGCCCTAATCTGGTTCCGGCATGGCACGCTGAGCCTTTGGTTAATTCCTCTTCCTGGTGGGAAATGAGAGTTAAATTTTCCCGTCCAGACACCTCCAGCTAGTCTCTCATTGGTTCTCCCTATTCCTGTTCATCTTCCGCGGAATTTGCAAACTGGGCCAAACAGGAGGTTAAAGGCACTGACTCTCCAAGTCGGGAGAGTGTTAGTAAAGCATCTGGAATGTTGCACCCGAGTACCAGGGGACGAGAACTGAGACATATTTCAACACGTCTCCCGATCACACGGTTGATCATACTCTGGGTTCCACATGCATGTTTTAGCTGAAGGAAGAATCCCTTAAACCTGGAGAGTTGAGACCCGTGGAATGGGTACCATGCAATATGACTTCAAAGGGTCTTCATTTGCTCACCAAAACTCTCCAATCCTATCACTGCTGCGTTTTTGCCCCTGTACTCACGATTGATTCACTTTCAGAGACATAGCAATCCATAGGTTTTAAGATACTTACTAGTCAGGTACATTATTAGGCGTTTAATATGGGGTTTTGAGTCCATTTCGTTGAGCAAGGAGTAGCTCTTGTCTATTACATATTTGGCTTAAGGAACTTTATCTGTGCTCATTTCAATCTCTGGTTTTATGCAGCACCCCAACTCCCCTTTCCCCTTAAGCAAGCATAAGTTGGTTTTCTAAATTTGGGACCATGTTCTGTTTTGAAATTCAGTTCCTGTGTAGCCAAGTTTACATTCCGTGTATTAGTGATATCTTATGATGTTTCTTTTCCTGTGTGACTTATTTCAGTTAGAATCATCATACCTGAATCCACTCATTATGCTGCTATGAGCTTGATGACATAGATGTCATTGCTGAATGATATTGCATTGTACGTAAGTACCACAACTTCTTTATCCATTTTTCGCTTTATGCGATATTGAACTGGTACCGTAAACGAGTTTCTTGTAAACAGAGTCATCCCAAACTTTGGGGTGGCTGTGTCTTTTTGATTTTAATTTCCCTAAGCTATAGGACCATAAGTGGAAGTGCCCTAGGCTCTGTTGCTTTGTTTTTTAGATGTTTCAGGAAACACCATACACTTCTCCCGAGTGGCTGTTGGCAAGTTACATCCCGCCCATCAGCATAACAAGGCTCCCAGTTCTCCATGGCCTGTCCTGCCTTTCTGGATTTTACACTTTTTTCAGATGGCCCTTTTGACGGGGTGGAAGTGAGACTTCATTGTAGTGCAGATTTCCTTTGCAAGCTTGCTTGGTTGGCCAAAAAGGGCGTATGCGTTTTTTCCTGAATATATTCAGGAAAAAACGCATACGCCCTTTTTGGCCAAGTGCATCATTGTCGACCTTCTGCCTCTTTTCCTATGCTTTAAATGCAATTCCAGTCTACCTCCTGAAATCGGTTTCCTGCAATTCTGCCCGTCTTTCAAGTCCTCTTGGCAGCCTTACTTCAGTATATTTTTGGATGATAGCTGTCATTTATAACTCTGCAGGTTTGTGAATTACAGTGCCCCTGAGCTCCTTTCTTCAACTCGCTTTCTTGTGAGCTGGCCGCAACACCGCAGGATTGCTTCAGGCCCTAATCTGGTTCCGGCATGGCACGCTGAGCCTTTGGTTAATTCCTCTTCCTGGTGGGAAATGAGAGTTAAATTTTCCCGTCCAGACACCTCCAGCTAGTCTCTCATTGGTTCTCCCTATTCCTGTTCATCTTCCGCGGAATTTGCAAACTGGGCCAAACAGGAGGTTAAAGGCACTGACTTTCCAAGTCGGGAGAGTGTTAGTAAAGCATCTGGAATGTTGCACCCGAGTACCAGGGGACGAGAACTGAGACATATTTCAACACGTCTCCCGATCACACGGTTGATCATACTCTGGGTTCCACATGCATGTTTTAGCTGAAGGAAGAATCCCTTAAACCTGGAGAGTTGAGACCCGTGGAATGGGTACCATGCAATATGACTTCAAAGGGTCTTCATTTGCTCACCAAAACTCTCCAATCCTATCACTGCTGCGTTTTTGCCCCTGTACTCACGATTGATTCACTTTCAGAGACATAGCAATCCATAGGTTTTAAGATACTTACTAGTCAGGTACATTATTAGGCGTTTAATATGGGGTTTTGAGTCCATTTCGTTGAGCAAGGAGTAGCTCTTGTCTATTACATATTTGGCTTAAGGAACTTTATCTGTGTTCATTTCAATCTCTGGTTTTATGCAGCACCCCAACTCACCTTTCCCCTTAAGCAAGCATAAGTTGATTTTCTAAATTTGGGACCATGTTCTGATTTGAAATTCAGTTCCTGTGTAGCCAAGTTTATATTCCGTGTATTAGTGATATCTTATGATGTTTCTTTTTCTGTGTGACTTATTTCAGTTAGAATCATCATACCTGAATCCACTCATTATGCTGCTATGGGCCTGATGACATAGATGTCATTGCTGAGTGATATTGCATTGTACGTAAGTACCACAACTTCTTTATCCATTTTTCGCTTTATGCGATATTGAACTTGTACCGTAAACGAGTTTCTTGTAAACAGAGCCATCCCAAGCTTTGGGGTGGCTGTGTCTTTTGATTTTAATTTCCCTAAGCTATAGGACCATAAGTGGAAGTGCCCTAGGCTCTGTTGCTTTGTTTTTTAGATGTTTCAGGAAACACCATACACTTCTCCCGAGTGGCTGTTGGCAATTTACATCCCGCCCATCAGCATAACAAGGCTCCCAGTTCTCCATGGCCTGTCCTGCCTTTCTGGATTTTACACTTTATTCAGATGGCCCTTTTGACCGGGGGGAAGTGAGACTTCATTGTAGTGCAGATTTCCTTTGCAAGCTTGCTTGGTTGGCCAAAAAGGGCGTATGCGTTTTTTCCTGAATATATTCAGGAAAAAACGCATACGCCCTTTTTGGCCAAGTGCATCATTGTCGACCTTCTGCCTCTTTTCCTATGCTTTAAATGCAATTCCAGTCTACCTCCTGAAATCGGTTTCCTGCAATTCTGCCCGGCTTTCAAGTCCTCTTGGCAGCCTTACTTCAGTATATTTTTGGATGATAGCTGTCATTTATAACTCTGCAGGTTTGTGAATTACAGTGCCCCTGAGCTCCTTTCTTCAACTCGCTTTCTTGTGAGCTGGCCGCAACACCGCAGGATTGCTTCAGGCCCTAATCTGGTTCCGGCATGGCACGCTGAGCCTTTGGTTAATTCCTCTTCCTGGTGGGAAATGAGAGTTAAATTTTCCCGTCCAGACACCTCCAGCTAGTCTCTCATTGGTTCTCCCTATTCCTGTTCATCTTCCGCGGAATTTGCAAACTGGGCCAAACAGGAGGTTAAAGGCACTGACTCTCCAAGTCGGGAGAGTGTTAGTAAAGCATCTGGAATGTTGCACCCGAGTACCAGGGGACGAGAACTGAGACATATTTCAACACGTCTCCCGATCACATGGTTGATCATACTCTGGGTTCCACATGCATGTTTTAGCTGAAGGAAGAATCCCTTAAACCTGGAGAGTTGAGACCCGTGGAATGGGTACCATGCAATATGACTTCAAAGGGTCTTCATTTGCTCACCAAAACTCTCCAATCCTATCACTGCTGCGTTTTTGCCCCTGTACTCACGATTGATTCACTTTCAGAGACATAGCAATCCATAGGTTTTAAGATACTTACTAGTCAGGTACATTATTAGGCGTTTAATATGGGGTTTTGAGTCCATTTCGTTGAGCAAGGAGTAGCTCTTGTCTATTACATATTTGGCTTAAGGAACTTTATCTGTGCTCATTTCAATCTCTGGTTTTATGCAGCACCCCAACTCACCTTTCCCCTTAAGCAAGCATAAGTTGGTTTTCTAAATTTGGGACCATGTTCTGTTTTGAAATTCAGTTCCTGTGTAGCCAAGTTTACATTCCGTGTATTAGTGATATCTTATGATGTTTCTTTTTCTGTGTGACTTATTTCAGTTAGAATCATCATACCTGAATCCACTCATTATGCTGCTATGGGCCTGATGACATAGATGTCATTGCTGAGTGATATTGCATTGTACGTAAGTACCACAACTTCTTTATCCATTTTTCGCTTTATGCGATATTGAACTTGTACCGTAAACGAGTTTCTTGTAAACAGAGCCATCCCAAACTTTGGGGTGGCTGTGTCTTTTTTATTTTAATTTCCCTAAGCTGCAGGACCATAAGTGGAAGTGCCCTAGGCTCTGTTGCTTTGTTTTTTAGATGTTTCAGGAAACACCCTACACTTCTCCCGAGTGGCTGTTGGCAATTTATATCCCGCCCATCAGCATAACAAGGCTCCCAGTTCTCCATGGCCTGTCCTGCCTTTCTGGATTTTACACTTTTTTCAGATGGCCCTTTTGATGGGGGGGAAGTGAGACTTCATTGTAGTGCAGATTTCCTTTGCAAGCTTGCTTGGTTGGCCAAAAAGGGCGTATGCGTTTTTTCCTGAATATATTCAGGAAAAAACGCATACGCCCTTTTTGGCCAAGTGCATCATTGTCGACCTTCTGCCTCTTTTCCTATGCTTTAAATGCAATTCCAGTCTACCTCCTGAAATCGGTTTCCTGCAATTCTGCCCGGCTTTCAAGTCCTCTTGGCAGCCTTACTTCAGTATATTTTTGGATGATAGCTGTCATTTATAACTCTGCAGGTTTGTGAATTACAGTGCCCCTGAGCTCCTTTCTTCAACTCGCTTTCTTGTGAGCTGGCCGCAACACCGCAGGATTGCTTCAGGCCCTAATCTGGTTCCGGCATGGCACGCTGAGCCTTTGGTTAATTCCTCTTCCTGGTGGGAAATGAGAGTTAAATTTTCCCGTCCAGACACCTCCAGCTAGTCTCTCATTGGTTCTCCCTATTCCTGTTCATCTTCCGCGGAATTTGCAAACTGGGCCAAAGAGGAGGTTAAAGGCACTGACTCTCCAAGTCGGGAGAGTGTTAGTAAAGCATCTGGAATGTTGCACCCGAGTACCAGGGGACGAGAACTGAGACATATTTCAACACGTCTCCCGATCACACGGTTGATCATACTCTGGGTTCCACATGCATGTTTTAGCTGAAGGAAGAATCCCTTAAACCTGGAGAGTTGAGACCCGTGGAATGGGTACCATGCAATATGACTTCAAAGGGTCTTCATTTGCTCACCAAAACTCTCCAATCCTATCACTGCTGCGTTTTTGCCCCTGTACTCACGATTGATTCACTTTCAGAGACATAGCAATCCATAGGTTTTAAGATACTTACTAGTCAGGTACATTATTAGGTGTTTAATATGGGGTTTTGAGTCCATTTCGTTGAGCAAGGAGTAGCTCTTGTCTATTACATATTTGGCTTAAGGAACTTTATCTGTGCTCATTTCAATCTCTGGTTTTATGCAGCACCCCAACTCACCTTTCCCCTTAAGCAAGCATAAGTTGGTTTTCTAAATTTGGGACCATGTTCTGTTTTCAAATTCAGTTCCTGTGTAGCCAAGTTTACATTCCGTGTATTAGTGATATCTTATGATGTTTCTTTTTCTGTGTGACTTATTTCAGTTAGAATCATCATACCTGAATCCACTCATTATGCTGCTATGGGCCTGATGACATAGATGTCATTGCTGAGTGATATTGCATTGTACGTAAGTACCACAACTTCTTTATCCATTTTTCGCTTTATGCGATATTGAACTTGTACCGTAAACGAGTTTCTTGTAAACAGAGCCATCCCAAACTTTGGGGTGGCTGTGTCTTTTTGATTTTAATTTCCCTAAGCTATAGGACCATAAGTGGAAGTGCCCTAGGCTCTGTTGCTTTGTTTTTTAGATGTTTCAGGAAACACCATACACTTCTCCCGAGTGGCTGTTGGCAAGTTACATCCCGCCCATCAGCATAACAAGGCTCCCAGTTCTCCATGGCCTGTCCTGCCTTTCTGGATTTTACACTTTTTTCAGATGGCCCTTTTGACGGGGGGGAAGTGAGACTTCATTGTAGTGCAGATTTCCTTTGCAAGCTTGCTTGGTTGGCCAAAAAGGGCGTATGCGTTTTTTCCTGAATATATTCAGGAAAAAACGCATACGCCCTTTTTGGCCAAGTGCATCATTGTCGACCTTCTGCCTCTTTTCCTATGCTTTAAATGCAATTCCAGTCTACCTCCTGAAATCGGTTTCCTGCAATTCTGCCCGGCTTTCAAGTCCTCTTGGCAGCCTTACTTCAGTATATTTTTGGATGATAGCTGTCATTTATAACTCTGCAGGTTTGTGAATTACAGTGCCCCTGAGCTCCTTTCTTCAACTCGCTTTCTTGTGAGCTGGCCGCAACACCGCAGGATTGCTTCAGGCCCTAATCTGGTTCCGGCATGGCACGCTGAGCCTTTGGTTAATTCCTCTTCCTGGTGGGAAATGAGAGTTAAATTTTCCCGTCCAGACACCTCCAGCTAGTCTCTCATTGGTTCTCCCTATTCCTGTTCATCTTCCGCGGAATTTGCAAACTGGGCCAAACAGGAGGTTAAAGGCACTGACTCTCCAAGTCGGGAGAGTGTTAGTAAAGCATCTGGAATGTTGCACCCGAGTACCAGGGGACGAGAACTGAGACATATTTCAACACGTCTCCCGATCACACGGTTGATCATACTCTGGGTTCCACATGCATGTTTTAGCTGAAGGAAGAATCCCTTAAACCTGGAGAGTTGAGACCCGTGGAATGGGTACCATGCAATATGACTTCAAAGGGTCTTCATTTGCTCACCAAAACTCTCCAATCCTATCACTGCTGCGTTTTTGCCCCTGTACTCACGATTGATTCACTTTCAGAGACATAGCAATCCATAGGTTTTAAGATACTTACTAGTCAGGTACATTATTAGGCGTTTAATATGGGGTTTTGAGTCCATTTCGTTGAGCAAGGAGTAGCTCTTGTCTATTACATATTTGGCTTAAGGAACTTTATCTGTGCTCATTTCAATCTCTGGTTTTATGCAGCACCCCAACTCACCTTTCCCCTTAAGCAAGCATAAGTTGATTTTCTAAATTTGGGACCATGTTCTGTTTTGAAATTCAGTTCCTGTGTAGCCAAGTTTACATTCCGTGTATTAGTGATATCTTATGATGTTTTTCTTTTTCTGTGTGACTTATTTCAGTTAGAATCATCATACCTGAATCCACTCATTATGCTGCTATGGGCCTGATGACATAGATGTCATTGCTGAGTGATATTGCATTGTACGTAAGTACCACAACTTCTTTATCCATTTTTCGCTTTATGCGATATTGAACTTGTACCGTAAACGAGTTTCTTGTAAACAGAGCCATCCCAAACTTTGGGGTGGCTGTGTCTTTTTGATTTTAATTTCCCTAAGCTATAGGACCATAAGTGGAAGTGCCCTAGGCTCTGTTGCTTTGTTTTTTAGATGTTTCAGGAAACACCATACACTTCTCCCGAGTGGCTGTTGGCAATTTACATCCCGCCCATCAGCATAACAAGGCTCCCAGTTCTCCATGGCCTGTCCTGCCTTTCTGGATTTTACACTTTTTTCAGATGGCCCTTTTGACGGGGGGGGGGGGAAGTGAGACTTCATTGTAGTGCAGATTTCCTTTGCAAGCTTGCTTGGTTGGCCAAAAAGGGCGTATGCGTTTTTTCCTGAATATATTCAGGAAAAAACGCATACGCCCTTTTTGGCCAAGTGCATCATTGTCGACCTTCTGCCTCTTTTCCTATGCTTTAAATGCAATTCCAGTCTACCTCCTGAAATCGGTTTCCTGCAATTCTGCCCGGCTTTCAAGTCCTCTTGGCAGCCTTACTTCAGTATATTTTTGGATGATAGCTGTCATTTATAACTCTGCAGGTTTGTGAATTACAGTGCCCCTGAGCTCCTTTCTTCAACTCGCTTTCTTGTGAGCTGGCCGCAACACCGCAGGATTGCTTCAGGCCCTAATCTGGTTCCGGCATGGCACGCTGAGCCTTTGGTTAATTCCTCTTCCTGGTGGGAAATGAGAGTTAAATTTTCCCGTCCAGACACCTCCAGCTAGTCTCTCATTGGTTCTCCCTATTCCTGTTCATCTTCCGCGGAATTTGCAAACTGGGCCAAACAGGAGGTTAAAGGCACTGACTCTCCAAGTCGGGAGAGTGTTAGTAAAGCATCTGGAATGTTGCACCCGAGTACCAGGGGACGAGAACTGAGACATATTTCAACACGTCTCCCGATCACACGGTTGATCATACTCTGGGTTCCACATGCATGTTTTAGCTGAAGGAAGAATCCCTTAAACCTGGAGAGTTGAGACCCGTGGAATGGGTACCATGCAATATGACTTCAAAGGGTCTTCATTTGCTCACCAAAACTCTCCAATCCTATCACTGCTGCGTTTTTGCCCCTGTGCTCACGATTGATTCACTTTCAGAGACATAGCAATCCATAGGTTTTAAGATACTTACTAGTCAGGTACATTATTAGGCGTTTAATATGGGGTTTTGAGTCCATTTCGTTGAGCAAGGAGTAGCTCTTGTCTATTACATATTTGGCTTAAGGAACTTTATCTGTGCTCATTTCAATCTCTGGTTTTATGCAGCACCCCAACTCACCTTTCCCCTTAAGCAAGCATAAGTTGGTTTTCTAAATTTGGGACCATGTTCTGTTTTCAAATTCAGTTCCTGTGTAGCCAAGTTTACATTCCGTGTATTAGTGATATCTTATGATGTTTCTTTTTCTGTGTGACTTATTTCAGTTAGAATCATCATACCTGAATCCACTCATTATGCTGCTATGGGCCTGATGACATAGATGTCATTGCTGAGTGATATTGCATTGTACGTAAGTACCACAACTTCTTTATCCATTTTTCGCTTTATGCGATATTGAACTTGTACCGTAAACGAGTTTCTTGTAAACAGAGCCATCCCAAACTTTGGGGTGGCTGTGTCTTTTTGATTTTAATTTCCCTAAGCTATAGGACCATAAGTGGAAGTGCCCTAGGCTCTGTTGCTTTGTTTTTTAGATGTTTCAGGAAACACCATACACTTCTCCCGAGTGGCTGTTGGCAATTTACATCCCGCCCATCAGCATAACAAGGCTCCCAGTTCTCCATGGCCTGTCCTGCCTTTCTGGATTTTACACTTTTTTCAGATGGCCCTTTTGACGGGGGGGGGGAAGTGAGACTTCATTGTAGTGCAGATTTCCTTTGCAAGCTTGCTTGGTTGGCCAAAAAGGGCGTATGCGTTTTTTCCTGAATATATTCAGGAAAAAACGCATACGCCCTTTTTGGCCAAGTGCATCATTGTCGACCTTCTGCCTCTTTTCCTATGCTTTAAATGCAATTCCAGTCTACCTCCTGAAATCGGTTTCCTGCAATTCTGCCCGGCTTTCAAGTCCTCTTGGCAGCCTTACTTCAGTATATTTTTGGATGATAGCTGTCATTTATAACTCTGCAGGTTTGTGAATTACAGTGCCCCTGAGCTCCTTTCTTCAACTCGCTTTCTTGTGAGCTGGCCGCAACACCGCAGGATTGCTTCAGGCCCTAATCTGGTTCCGGCATGGCACGCTGAGCCTTTGGTTAATTCCTCTTCCTGGTGGGAAATGAGAGTTAAATTTTCCCGTCCAGACACCTCCAGCTAGTCTCTCATTGGTTCTCCCTATTCCTGTTCATCTTCCGCGGAATTTGCAAACTGGGCCAAACAGGAGGTTAAAGGCACTGACTCTCCAAGTCGGGAGAGTGTTAGTAAAGCATCTGGAATGTTGCACCCGAGTACCAGGGGACGAGAACTGAGACATATTTCAACACGTCTCCCGATCACACGGTTGATCATACTCTGGGTTCCACATGCATGTTTTAGCTGAAGGAAGAATCCCTTAAACCTGGAGAGTTGAGACCCGTGGAATGGGTACCATGCAATATGACTTCAAAGGGTCTTCATTTGCTCACCAAAACTCTCCAATCCTATCACTGCTGCGTTTTTGCCCCTGTACTCACGATTGATTCACTTTCAGAGACATAGCAATCCATAGGTTTTAAGATACTTACTAGTCAGGTACATTATTAGGCGTTTAATATGGGGTTTTGAGTCCATTTCGTTGAGCAAGGAGTAGCTCTTGTCTATTACATATTTGGCTTAAGGAACTTTATCTGTGCTCATTTCAATCTCTGGTTTTATGCAGCACCCCAACTCACCTTTCCCCTTAAGCAAGCATAAGTTGATTTTCTAAATTTGGGACCATGTTCTGTTTTGAAATTCAGTTCCTGTGTAGCCAAGTTTACATTCCGTGTATTAGTGATATCTTATGATGTTTCTTTTTCTGTGTGACTTATTTCAGTTAGAATCATCATACCTGAATCCACTCATTATGCTGCTATGGGCCTGATGACATAGATGTCATTGCTGAGTGATATTGCATTGTACGTAAGTACCACAACTTCTTTATCCATTTTTTGCTTTATGCGATATTGAACTTGTACCGTAAACGAGTTTCTTGTAAACAGAGCCATCCCAAACTTTGGGGTGGCTGTGTCTTTTTGATTTTAATTTCCCTAAGCTATAGGACCATAAGTGGAAGTGCCCTAGGCTCTGTTGCTTTGTTTTTTAGATGTTTCAGGAAACACCATACACTTCTCCCGAGTGGCTGTTGGCAAGTTACATCCCGCCCATCAGCATAACAAGGCTCCCAGTTCTCCATGGCCTGTCCTGCCTTTCTGGATTTTACACTTTTTTCAGATGGCCCTTTTGACGGGGGGGGGAAGTGAGACTTCATTGTAGTGCAGATTTCCTTTGCAAGCTTGCTTGGTTGGCCAAAAAGGGCGTATGCGTTTTTTCCTGAATATATTCAGGAAAAAACGCATACGCCCTTTTTGGCCAAGTGCATCATTGTCGACCTTCTGCCTCTTTTCCTATGCTTTAAATGCAATTCCAGTCTACCTCCTGAAATCGGTTTCCTGCAATTCTGCCCGGCTTTCAAGTCCTCTTGGCAGCCTTACTTCAGTATATTTTTGGATGATAGCTGTCATTTATAACTCTGCAGGTTTGTGAATTACAGTGCCCCTGAGCTCCTTTCTTCAACTCGCTTTCTTGTGAGCTGGCCGCAACACCGCAGGATTGCTTCAGGCCCTAATCTGGTTCCGGCATGGCACGCTGAGCCTTTGGTTAATTCCTCTTCCTGGTGGGAAATGAGAGTTAAATTTTCCCGTCCAGACACCTCCAGCTAGTCTCTCATTGGTTCTCCCTATTCCTGTTCATCTTCCGCGGAATTTGCAAACTGGGCCAAACAGGAGGTTAAAGGCACTGACTCTCCAAGTCGGTAGAGTGTTAGTAAAGCATCTGGAATGTTGCACCCGAGTACCAGGGGACGAGAACTGAGACATATTTCAACACGTCTCCCGATCACACGGTTGATCATACTCTGGGTTCCACATGCATGTTTTAGCTGAAGGAAGAATCCCTTAAACCTGGAGAGTTGAGACCCGTGGAATGGGTACCATGCAATATGACTTCAAAGGGTCTTCATTTGCTCACCAAAACTCTCCAATCCTATCACTGCTGCGTTTTTGCCCCTGTACTCACGATTGATTCACTTTCAGAGATATAGCAATCCATAGGTTTTAAGATACTTACTAGTCAGATACATTATTAGGCGTTTAATATGGGGTTTTGAGTCCATTTCGTTGAGCAAGGAGTAGCTCTTGTCTATTACATATTTGGCTTAAGGAACTTTATCTGTGCTCATTTCAATCTCTGGTTTTATGCAGCACCCCAACTCACCTTTCCCCTTAAGCAAGCATAAGTTGATTTTCTAAATTTGGGACCATGTTCTGTTTTGAAATTCAGTTCCTGTGTAGCCAAGTTTACATTCCGTGTATTAGTGATATCTTATGATGTTTCTTTTTCTGTGTGACTTATTTCAGTTAGAATCATCATACCTGAATCCACTCATTATGCTGCTATGGGCCTGATGACATAGATGTCATTGCTGAGTGATATTGCATTGTACGTAAGTACCACAACTTCTTTATCCATTTTTCGCTTTATGCGATATTGAACTTGTACCGTAAACGAGTTTCTTGTAAACAGAGCCATCCCAAACTTTGGGGTGGCTGTGTCTTTTTGATTTTAATTTCCCTAAGCTATAGGACCATAAGTGGAAGTGCCCTAGGCTCTGTTGCTTTGTTTTTTAGATGTTTCAGGAAACACCATACACTTCTCCCGAGTGGCTGTTGGCAATTTACATCCCGCCCATCAGCATAACAAGGCTCCCAGTTCTCCATGGCCTGTCCTGCCTTTCTGGATTTTACACTTTTTTCAGATGGCCCTTTTGACGGGGGGGGGGGGGGGGGAAGTGAGACTTCATTGTAGTGCAGATTTCCTTTGCAAGCTTGCTTGGTTGGCCAAAAAGGGCGTATGCGTTTTTTCCTGAATATATTCAGGAAAAAACGCATACGCCCTTTTTGGCCAAGTGCATCATTGTCGACCTTCTGCCTCTTTTCCTATGCTTTAAATGCAATTCCAGTCTACCTCCTGAAATCGGTTTCCTGCAATTCTGCCCGGCTTTCAAGTCCTCTTGGCAGCCTTACTTCAGTATATTTTTGGATGATAGCTGTCATTTATAACTCTGCAGGTTTGTGAATTACAGTGCCCCTGAGCTCCTTTCTTCAACTCGCTTTCTTGTGAGCTGGCCGCAACACCGCAGGATTGCTTCAGGCCCTAATCTGGTTCCGGCATGGCACGCTGAGCCTTTGGTTAATTCCTCTTCCTGGTGGGAAATGAGAGTTAAATTTTCCCGTCCAGACACCTCCAGCTAGTCTCTCATTGGTTCTCCCTATTCCTGTTCATCTTCCGCGGAATTTGCAAACTGGGCCAAACAGGAGGTTAAAGGCACTGACTCTCCAAGTCGGGAGAGTGTTAGTAAAGCATCTGGAATGTTGCACCCGAGTACCAGGGGACGAGAACTGAGACATATTTCAACACGTCTCCCGATCACACGGTTGATCATACTCTGGGTTCCACATGCATGTTTTAGCTGAAGGAAGAATCCCTTAAACCTGGAGAGTTGAGACCCGTGGAATGGGTACCATGCAATATGACTTCAAAGGGTCTTCATTTGCTCACCAAAACTCTCCAATCCTATCACTGCTGCGTTTTTGCCCCTGTGCTCACGATTGATTCACTTTCAGAGACATAGCAATCCATAGGTTTTAAGATACTTACTAGTCAGGTACATTATTAGGCGTTTAATATGGGGTTTTGAGTCCATTTCGTTGAGCAAGGAGTAGCTCTTGTCTATTACATATTTGGCTTAAGGAACTTTATCTGTGCTCATTTCAATCTCTGGTTTTATGCAGCACCCCAACTCACCTTTCCCCTTAAGCAAGCATAAGTTGGTTTTCTAAATTTGGGACCATGTTCTGTTTTCAAATTCAGTTCCTGTGTAGCCAAGTTTACATTCCGTGTATTAGTGATATCTTATGATGTTTCTTTTTCTGTGTGACTTATTTCAGTTAGAATCATCATACCTGAATCCACTCATTATGCTGCTATGGGCCTGATGACATAGATGTCATTGCTGAGTGATATTGCATTGTACGTAAGTACCACAACTTCTTTATCCATTTTTCGCTTTATGCGATATTGAACTTGTACCGTAAACGAGTTTCTTGTAAACAGAGCCATCCCAAACTTTGGGGTGGCTGTGTCTTTTTGATTTTAATTTCCCTAAGCTATAGGACCATAAGTGGAAGTGCCCTAGGCTCTGTTGCTTTGTTTTTTAGATGTTTCAGGAAACACCATACACTTCTCCCGAGTGGCTGTTGGCAATTTACATCCCGCCCATCAGCATAACAAGGCTCCCAGTTCTCCATGGCCTGTCCTGCCTTTCTGGATTTTACACTTTTTTCAGATGGTCCTTTTGACGGGGGGGGGGAAGTGAGACTTCATTGTAGTGCAGATTTCCTTTGCAAGCTTGCTTGGTTGGCCAAAAAGGGCGTATGCGTTTTTTCCTGAATATATTCAGGAAAAAAACGCATACGCCTTTTTGGCCAAGTGCATCATTGTCGACCTTCTGCCTCTTTTCCTATGCTTTAAATGCAATTCCAGTCTACCTCCTGAAATCGGTTTCCTGCAATTCTGCCCGGCTTTCAAGTCCTCTTGGCAGCCTTACTTCAGTATATTTTTGGATGATAGCTTGTCATTTATAACTCTGCAGGTTTGTGAATTACAGTGCCCCCTGAGCTCCTTTCTTCAACTCGCTTTCTTGTGAGCTGGCCGCAACACCGCAGGATTGCTTCAGGCCCTAATCTGGTTCCGGCATGGCACGCTGAGCCTTTGGTTAATTCCTCTTCCTGGTGGGAAATGAGAGTTAAATTTTCCCGTCCAGACACCTCCAGCTAGTCTCTCATTGGTTCTCCCTATTCCTGTTCATCTTCCGCGGAATTTGCAAACTGGGCCAAACAGGAGGTTAAAGGCACTGACTCTCCAAGTCGGGAGAGTGTTAGTAAAGCATCTGGAATGTTGCACCCGAGTACCAGGGGACGAGAACTGAGACATATTTCAACACGTCTCCCGATCACACGGTTGATCATACTCTGGGTTCCACATGCATGTTTTAGCTGAAGGAAGAATCCCTTAAACCTGGAGAGTTGAGACCCGTGGAATGGGTACCATGCAATATGACTTCAAAGGGTCTTCATTTGCTCACCAAAACTCTCCAATCCTATCACTGCTGCGTTTTTGCCCCTGTACTCACGATTGATTCACTTTCAGAGACATAGCAATCCATAGGTTTTAAGATACTTACTAGTCAGGTACATTATTAGGCGTTTAATATGGGGTTTTGAGTCCATTTCGTTGAGCAAGGAGTAGCTCTTGTCTATTACATATTTGGCTTAAGGAACTTTATCTGTGCTCATTTCAATCTCTGGTTTTATGCAGCACCCCAACTCACCTTTCCCCTTAAGCAAGCATAAGTTGGTTTTCTAAATTTGAGACTCTGTTCTGTTTTGTAATCCAGTTCCTGTGTAGCCAAGTTTACATTCCGTGTATTAGTGATATCTTATGATGTTTCTTATTCTGTGTGACTTATTTCAGTTAGAATCATCATACCTGAATCCACTCATTATGCTGCTATGGGCCTGATGACATAGATGTCATTGCTGAGTGATATTGCATTGTACGTAAGTACCACAATTTCTTTATCCATTTTTCGCTTTATGCGATATTGAACTTGCACCGTAAATGAGTTTCTTGTAAACAGAGCCATCCCAAACTTTGGGGTGGCTGTGTCTTTTTGATTTTAATTTCCCTAAGCTATAGGACCATAAGTGGAAGTGCCCTAGGCTCTGTTGCTTTGTTTTTTAGATGTTTCAGGAAACACCATACACTTCTCCCGAGTGGCTGTTGGCAAGTTACATCCCGCCCATCAGCATAACAAGGCTCCCAGTTCTCCATGGCCTGTCCTGCCTTTCTGGATTTTACACTTTTTTCAGATGGCCCTTTTGACGGGGGGGAAGTGAGACTTCATTGTAGTGCAGATTTCCTTTGCAAGCTTGCTTGGTTGGCCAAAAAGGGCGTATGCGTTTTTTCCTGAATATATTCAGGAAAAAACGCATACGCCCTTTTTGGCCAAGTGCATCATTGTCGACCTTCTGCCTCTTTTCCTATGCTTTAAATGCAATTCCAGTCTACCTCCTGAAATCGGTTTCCTGCAATTCTGCCCGTCTTTCAAGTCCTCTTGGCAGCCTTACTTCAGTATATTTTTGGATGATAGCTGTCATTTATAACTCTGCAGGTTTGTGAATTACAGTGCCCCTGAGCTCCTTTCTTCAACTCGCTTTCTTGTGAGCTGGCCGCAACACCGCAGGATTGCTTCAGGCCCTAATCTGGTTCCGGCATGGCACGCTGAGCCTTTGGTTAATTCCTCTTCCTGGTGGGAAATGAGAGTTAAATTTTCCCGTCCAGACACCTCCAGCTAGTCTCTCATTGGTTCTCCCTATTCCTGTTCATCTTCCGCGGAATTTGCAAACTGGGCCAAACAGGAGGTTAAAGGCACTGACTCTCCAAGTCGGGAGAGTGTTAGTAAAGCATCTGGAATGTTGCACCCGAGTACCAGGGGACGAGAACTGAGACATATTTCAACACGTCTCCCGATCACACGGTTGATCATACTCTGGGTTCCACATGCATGTTTTAGCTGAAGGAAGAATCCCTTAAACCTGGAGAGTTGAGACCCGTGGAATGGGTACCATGCAATATGACTTCAAAGGGTCTTCATTTGCTCACCAAAACTCTCCAATCCTATCACTGCTGCGTTTTTGCCCCTGTACTCACGATTGATTCACTTTCAGAGACATAGCAATCCATAGGTTTTAAGATACTTACTAGTCAGGTACATTATTAGGCGTTTAATATGGGGTTTTGAGTCCATTTCGTTGAGCAAGGAGTAGCTCTTGTCTATTACATATTTGGCTTAAGGAACTTTATCTGTGCTCATTTCAATCTCTGGTTTTATGCAGCACCCCAACTCACCTTTCCCCTTAAGCAAGCATAAGTTGGTTTTCTAAATTTGAGACTCTGTTCTGTTTTGTAATCCAGTTCCTGTGTAGCCAAGTTTACATTCCGTGTATTAGTGATATCTTATGATGTTTCTTATTCTGTGTGACTTATTTCAGTTAGAATCATCATACCTGAATCCACTCATTATGCTGCTATGGGCCTGATGACATAGATGTCATTGCTGAGTGATATTGCATTGTACGTGAGTACCACAATTTCTTTATCCATTTTTCGCTTTATGCGATATTGAACTTGCACCGTAAATGAGTTTCTTGTAAACAGAGCCATCCCAAACTTTGTGGTGGCTGTGTCTTTTTGATTTTAATTTCCCTAAGCTATAGGACCATAAGTGGAAGTGCCCTAGGCTCTGTTGCTTTGTTTTTTAGATGTTTCAGGAAACACCATACACTTCTCCCGAGTGGCTGTTGGCAAGTTACATCCCGCCCATCAGCATAACAAGGCTCCCAGTTCTCCATGGCCTGTCCTGCCTTTCTGGATTTTACACTTTTTTCAGATGGCCCTTTTGACGGGGGGGAAGTGAGACTTCATTGTAGTGCAGATTTCCTTTGCAAGCTTGCTTGGTTGGCCAAAAAGGGCGTATGCGTTTTTTCCTGAATATATTCAGGAAAAAACGCATACGCCCTTTTTGGCCAAGTGCATCATTGTCGACCTTCTGCCTCTTTTCCTATGCTTTAAATGCAATTCCAGTCTACCTCCTGAAATCGGTTTCCTGCAATTCTGCCCGTCTTTCAAGTCCTCTTGGCAGCCTTACTTCAGTATATTTTTGGATGATAGCTGTCATTTATAACTCTGCAGGTTTGTGAATTACAGTGCCCCTGAGCTCCTTTCTTCAACTCGCTTTCTTGTGAGCTGGCCGCAACACCGCAGGATTGCTTCAGGCCCTAATCTGGTTCCGGCATGGCACGCTGAGCCTTTGGTTAATTCCTCTTCCTGGTGGGAAATGAGAGTTAAATTTTCCCGTCCAGACACCTCCAGCTAGTCTCTCATTGGTTCTCCCTATTCCTGTTCATCTTCCGCGGAATTTGCAAACTGGGCCAAACAGGAGGTTAAAGGCACTGACTCTCCAAGTCGGGAGAGTGTTAGTAAAGCATCTGGAATGTTGCACCCGAGTACCAGGGGACGAGAACTGAGACATATTTCAACACGTCTCCCGATCACACGGTTGATCATACTCTGGGTTCCACATGCATGTTTTAGCTGAAGGAAGAATCCCTTAAACCTGGAGAGTTGAGACCCGTGGAATGGGTACCATGCAATATGACTTCAAAGGGTCTTCATTTGCTCACCAAAACTCTCCAATCCTATCACTGCTGCGTTTTTGCCCCTGTACTCACGATTGATTCACTTTCAGAGACATAGCAATCCATAGGTTTTAAGATACTTACTAGTCAGGTACATTATTAGGCGTTTAATATGGGGTTTTGAGTCCATTTCGTTGAGCAAGGAGTAGCTCTTGTCTATTACATATTTGGCTTAAGGAACTTTATCTGTGCTCATTTCAATCTCTGGTTTTATGCAGCACCCCAACTCACCTTTCCCCTTAAGCAAGCATAAGTTGGTTTTCTAAATTTGAGACTCTGTTCTGTTTTGTAATCCAGTTCCTGTGTAGCCAAGTTTACATTCCGTGTATTAGTGATATCTTATGATGTTTCTTATTCTGTGTGACTTATTTCAGTTAGAATCATCATACCTGAATCCACTCATTATGCTGCTATGGGCCTGATGACATAGATGTCATTGCTGAGTGATATTGCATTGTACGTGAGTACCACAACTTCTTTATCCATTTTTCGCTTTATGCGATATTGAACTTGTACCGTAAACGAGTTTCTTGTAAACAGAGCCATCCCAAACTTTGGGGTGGCTGTTTCTTTTTGATTTTAATTTCCCTAAGCTATAGGACCATAAGTGGAAGTGCCCTAGGCTCTGTTGCTTTGTTTTTTAGATGTTTCAGGAAACACCATACACTTCTCCCGAGTGGCTGTTGGCAAGTTACATCCCGCCCATCAGCATAACAAGGCTCCCAGTTCTCCATGGCCTGTCCTGCCTTTCTGGATTTTACACTTTTTTCAGATGGCCCTTTTGACGGGGGGGAAGTGAGACTTCATTGTAGTGCAGATTTCCTTTGCAAGCTTGCTTGGTTGGCCAAAAAGGGCGTATGCGTTTTTTCCTGAATATATTCAGGAAAAAACGCATACGCCCTTTTTGGCCAAGTGCATCATTGTCGACCTTCTGCCTCTTTTCCTATGCTTTAAATGCAATTCCAGTCTACCTCCTGAAATCGGTTTCCTGCAATTCTGCCCGGCTTTCAAGTCCTCTTGGCAGCCTTACTTCAGTATATTTTTGGATGATAGCTGTCATTTATAACTCTGCAGGTTTGTGAATTACAGTGCCCCTGAGCTCCTTTCTTCAACTCGCTTTCTTGTGAGCTGGCCGCAACACCGCAGGATTGCTTCAGGCCCTAATCTGGTTCCGGCATGGCACGCTGAGCCTTTGGTTAATTCCTCTTCCTGGTGGGAAATGAGAGTTAAATTTTCCCGTCCAGACACCTCCAGCTAGTCTCTCATTGGTTCTCCCTATTCCTGTTCATCTTCCGCGGAATTTGCAAACTGGGCCAAACAGGAGGTTAAAGGCACTGACTCTCCAAGTCGGGAGAGTGTTAGTAAAGCATCTGGAATGTTGCACCCGAGTACCAGGGGACGAGAACTGAGACATATTTCAACACGTCTCCCGATCACACGGTTGATCATACTCTGGGTTCCACATGCATGTTTTAGCTGAAGGAAGAATCCCTTAAACCTGGAGAGTTGAGACCCGTGGAATGGGTACCATGCAATATGACTTCAAAGGGTCTTCATTTGCTCACCAAAACTCTCCAATCCTATCACTGCTGCGTTTTTGCCCCTGTACTCACGATTGATTCACTTTCAGAGACATAGCAATCCATAGGTTTTAAGATACTTACTAGTCAGGTACATTATTAGGCGTTTAATATGGGGTTTTGAGTCCATTTCGTTGAGCAAGGAGTAGCTCTTGTCTATTACATATTTGGCTTAAGGAACTTTATCTGTGCTCATTTCAATCTCTGGTTTTATGCAGCACCCCAACTCACCTTTCCCCTTAAGCAAGCATAAGTTGGTTTTCTAAATTTGGGACCATGTTCTGTTTTGAAATTCAGTTCCTGTGTAGCCAAGTTTACATTCCGTGTATTAGTGATATCTTATGATGTTTCTTTTTCTGTGTGACTTATTTCAGTTAGAATCATCATACCTGAATCCACTCATTATGCTGCTATGGGCCTGATGACATAGATGTCATTGCTGAGTGATATTGCATTGTACGTAAGTACCACAACTTCTTTATCCATTTTTCGCTTTATGCGATATTGAACTTGCACCGTAAATGAGTTTCTTGTAAACAGAGCCATCCCAAACTTTGGGGTGGCTGTGTCTTTTTGATTTTAATTTCCCTAAGCTATAGGACCATAAGTGGAAGTGCCCTAGGCTCTGTTGCTTTGTTTTTTAGATGTTTCAGGAAACACCATACACTTCTCCCGAGTGGCTGTTGGCAAGTTACATCCCGCCCATCAGCATAACAGGGCTACCAGTTCTCCATGGCCTGTCCTGCCTTTCTGGATTTTACACTTTTTTCAGATGGCCCTTTTGACGGGGGGGAAGTGAGACTTCATTGTAGTGCAGATTTCCTTTGCAAGCTTGCTTGGTTGGCCAAAAAGGGCGTATGCGTTTTTTCCTGAATATATTCAGGAAAAAACGCATACGCCCTTTTTGGCCAAGTGCATCATTGTCGACCTTCTGCCTCTTTTCCTATGCTTTAAATGCAATTCCAGTCTACCTCCTGAAATCGGTTTCCTGCAATTCTGCCCGTCTTTCAAGTCCTCTTGGCAGCCTTACTTCAGTATATTTTTGGATGATAGCTGTCATTTATAACTCTGCAGGTTTGTGAATTACAGTGCCCCTGAGCTCCTTTCTTCAACTCGCTTTCTTGTGAGCTGGCCGCAACACCGCAGGATTGCTTCAGGCCCTAATCTGGTTCCGGCATGGCACGCTGAGCCTTTGGTTAATTCCTCTTCCTGGTGGGAAATGAGAGTTAAATTTTCCCGTCCAGACACCTCCAGCTAGTCTCTCATTGGTTCTCCCTATTCCTGTTCATCTTCCGCGGAATTTGCAAACTGGGCCAAACAGGAGGTTAAAGGCACTGACTCTCCAAGTCGGGAGAGTGTTAGTAAAGCATCTGGAATGTTGCACCCGAGTACCAGGGGACGAGAACTGAGACATATTTCAACACGTCTCCCGATCACACGGTTGATCATACTCTGGGTTCCACATGCATGTTTTAGCTGAAGGAAGAATCCCTTAAACCTGGAGAGTTGAGACCCGTGGAATGGGTACCATGCAATATGACTTCAAAGGGTCTTCATTTGCTCACCAAAACTCTCCAATCCTATCACTGCTGCGTTTTTGCCCCTGTACTCACGATTGATTCACTTTCAGAGACATAGCAATCCATAAGTTTTAAGATACTTACTAGTCAGGTACATTATTAGGCGTTTAATATGGGGTTTTGAGTCCATTTCGTTGAGCAAGGAGTAGCTCTTGTCTATTACATATTTGGCTTAAGGAACTTTATCTGTGCTCATTTCAATCTCTGGTTTTATGCAGCACCCCAACTCACCTTTCCCCTTAAGCAAGCATAAGTTGGTTTTCTAAATTTGGGACCATGTTCTGTTTTGAAATTCAGTTCCTGTGTAGCCAAGTTTACAATCCGTGTATTAGTGATATCTTATGATGTTTCTTTTTCTGTGTGACTTATTTCAGTTAGAATCATCATACCTGAATCCACTCATTATGCTGCTATGGGCCTGATGACATAGATGTCATTGCTGAGTGATATTTCATTGTACGTAAGTACCACAACTTCTTTATCCATTTTTCGCTTTATGCGATATTGAACTTGTACCGTAAACGAGTTTCTTGTAAACAGAGCCATCCCAAACTTTGGGGTGGCTGTTTCTTTTTGATTTTAATTTCCCTAAGCTATAGGACCATAAGTGGAAGTGCCCTAGGCTCTGTTGCTTTGTTTTTTAGATGTTTCAGGAAACACCATACACTTCTCCCGAGTGGCTGTTGGCAAGTTACATCCCGCCCATCAGCATAACAAGGCTCCCAGTTCTCCATGGCCTGTCCTGCCTTTCTGGATTTTACACTTTTTTCTGATGGCCCTTTTGACGGGGGGGAAGTGAGACTTCATTGTAGTGCAGATTTCCTTTGCAAGCTTGCTTGGTTGGCCAAAAAGGGCGTATGCGTTTTTTCCTGAATATATTCAGGAAAAAACGCATACGCCCTTTTTGGCCAAGTGCATCATTGTCGACCTTCTGCCTCTTTTCCTATGCTTTAAATGCAATTCCAGTCTACCTCCTGAAATCGGTTTCCTGCAATTCTGCCCGGCTTTCAAGTCCTCTTGGCAGCCTTACTTCAGTATATTTTTGGATGATAGCTGTCATTTATAACTCTGCAGGTTTGTGAATTACAGTGCCCCTGAGCTCCTTTCTTCAACTCGCTTTCTTGTGAGCTGGCCGCAACACCGCAGGATTGCTTCAGGCCCTAATCTGGTTCCGGCATGGCACGCTGAGCCTTTGGTTAATTCCTCTTCCTGGTGGGAAATGAGAGTTAAATTTTCCCGTCCAGACACCTCCAGCTAGTCTCTCATTGGTTCTCCCTATTCCTGTTCATCTTCCGTGGAATTTGCAAACTGGGCCAAACAGGAGGTTAAAGGCACTGACTCTCCAAGTCGGGAGAGTGTTAGTAAAGCATCTGGAATGTTGCACCCGAGTACCAGGGGACGAGAACTGAGACATATTTCAACACGTCTCCCGATCACACGGTTGATCATACTCTGGGTTCCACATGCATGTTTTAGCTGAAGGAAGAATCCCTTAAACCTGGAGAGTTGAGACCCGTGGAATGGGTACCATGCAATATGACTTCAAAGGGTCTTCATTTGCTCACCAAAACTCTCCAATCCTATCACTGCTGCGTTTTTGCCCCTGTACTCACGATTGATTCACTTTCAGAGACATAGCAATCCATAGGTTTTAAGATACTTACTAGTCAGGTACATTATTAGGCGTTTAATATGGGGTTTTGAGTCCATTTCGTTGAGCAAGGAGTAGCTCTTGTCTATTACATATTTGGCTTAAGGAACTTTATCTGTGCTCATTTCAATCTCTGGTTTTATGCAGCACCCCAACTCACCTTTCCCCTTAAGCAAGCATAAGTTGGTTTTCTAAATTTGGGACCATGTTCTGTTTTGAAATCCAGTTCCTGTGTAGCCAAGTTTACATTCCGTGTATTAGTGATATCTTATGATGTTTCTTTTTCTGTGTGACTTATTTCAGTTAGAATCATCATACCTGAATCCACTCATTATGCTGCTATGGGCCTGATGACATAGATGTCATTGCTGAGTGATATTGCATTGTACGTAAGTACCACAACTTCTTTATCCATTTTTCGCTTTATGCGATATTGAACTTGTACCGTAAACGAGTTTCTTGTAAACAGAGCCATCCCAAACTTTGGTGTGGCTGTGTCTTTTTGATTTTAATTTCCCTAAACTATAGGACCATAAGTGGAAGTGCCCTAGGCTCTGTTGCTTTGTTTTTTAGATGTTTCAGGAAACACCATACACTTCTCCCGAGTGGCTGTTGGCAAGTTACATCCCGCCCATCAGCATAACAAGGCTCCCAGTTCTCCATGGCCCGTCCTGCCTTTCTGGATTTTACACTTTTTTCAGATGGCCCTTTTGACGGGGGGGGAAGTGAGACTTCATTGTAGTGCAGATTTCCTTTGCAAGCTTGCTTGGTTGGCCAAAAAGGGCGTATGCGTTTTTTCCTGAATATATTCAGGAAAAAACGCATACGCCCTTTTTGGCCAAGTGCATCATTGTCGACCTTCTGCCTCTTTTCCTATGCTTTAAATGCAATTCCAGTCTACCTCCTGAAATCGGTTTCCTGCAATTCTGCCCGGCTTTCAAGTCCTCTTGGCAGCCTTACTTCAGTATATTTTTGGATGATATCTGTCATTTATAACTCTGAAGGTTTGTGAATTACAGTGCCCCTGAGCTCCTTTCTTCAACTCGCTTTCTTGTGAGCTGGCCGCAACACCGCAGGATTGCTTCAGGCCCTAATCTGGTTCCGGCATGGCATGCTGAGCCTTTGGTTAATTCCTCTTCCTGGTGGGAAATGAGAGTTAAATTTTCCCGTCCAGACACCTCCAGCTAGTCTCTCATTGGTTCTCCCTATTCCTGTTCATCTTCCGCGGAATTTGCAAACTGGGCCAAAGTGGAGGTTAAAGGCACTGACTCTCCAAGTCGGGAGAGTGTTAGTAAAGCATCTGGAATGTTGCACCCGAGTACCAGGGGACGAGAACTGAGACATATTTAAACACGTCTCCCGATCACACGGTTGATCATACTCTGGGTTCCACATGCATGTTTTAGCTGAAGGAAGAATCCCTTAAACCTGGAGAGTTGAGACCCGTGGAATGGGTACCATGCAATATGACTTCAAAGGGTCTTCATTTGCTCACCAAAACTCTCCAATCCTATCACTGCTGCGTTTTTGCCCCTGTACTCACGATTGATTCACTTTCAGAGACATAGCAATCCATAGGTTTTAAGATACTTACTAGTCAGGTACATTATTAGGCGTTTAATATGGGGTTTTGAGTCCATTTCGTTGAGCAAGGAGTAGCTCTTGTCTATTACATATTTGGCTTAAGGAACTTTATCTGTGCTCATTTCAATCTCTGGTTTTATGCAGCACCCCAACTCACCTTTCCCCTTAAGCAAGCATAAGTTGGTTTTCTAAATTTGGGACCATGTTCTGTTTTGAAATCCAGTTCCTGTGTAGCCAAGTTTACATTCCGTGTATTAGTGATATCTTATGATGTTTCTTTTTCTGTGTGACTTATTTCAGTTAGAATCATCATACCTGAATCCACTCATTATGCTGCTATGGACCTGATGACATCGATGTCATTGCTGAGTGATATTGCATTGTACGTAAGTACCACAACTTCTTTATCCATTTTTCGCTTTATGCGATATTGAACTTGTACCGTAAACGAGTTTCTTGTAAACAGAGCCATCCCAAACTTTGGGGTGGCTGTGTCTTTTTGATTTTAATTTCCCTAAGCTATAGGACCATAAGTGGAAGTGCCCTAGGCTCTGTTGCTTTGTTTTTTAGATGTTTCAGGAAACACCATACACTTCTCCCGAGTGGCTGTTGGCAAGTTACATCCCGCCCATCAGCATAACAAGGCTCCCAGTTCTCCATGGCCTGTCCTGCCTTTCTGGATTTTACACTTTTTTCAGATGGCCCTTTTGACGGGGGGGAAGTGAGACTTCATTGTAGTGCAGATTTCCTTTGCAAGCTTGCTTGGTTGACCAAAAAGGGCGTATGCGTTTTTTCCTGAATATATTCAGGAAAAAACGCATACGCCCTTTTTGGCCAAGTGCATCATTGTCGACCTTCTGCCTCTTTTCCTATGCTTTAAATGCAATTCCAGTCTACCTCCTGAAATCGGTTTCCTGCAATTCTGCCCGGCTTTCAAGTCCTCTTGGCAGCCTTACTTCAGTATATTTTTGGATGATAGCTGTCATTTATAACTCTGCAGGTTTGTGAATTACAGTGCCCCTGAGCTCCTTTCTTCAACTCGCTTTCTTGTGAGCTGGCCGCAACACCGCAGGATTGCTTCAGGCCCTAATCTTGTTCCGGCATGGCACGCTGAGCCTTTGGTTAATTCCTCTTCCTGGTGGGAAATGAGAGTTAAATTTTTCCGTCCAGACACCTCCAGCTAGTCTCTCATTGGTTCTCCCTATTCCTGTTCATCTTCCGCGGAATTTGCAAACTGGGCCAAACAGGAGGTTAAAGGCAGTGACTCTCCAAGTCGGGAGAGTGTTAGTAAAGCATCTGGAATGTTGCACCCGAGTACCAGGGGACGAGAACTGAGACATATTTCAACACGTCTCCCAATCACACGGTTGATCATACTCTGGGTTCCACATGCATGTTTTAGCTGAAGGAAGAATCCCTTAAACCTGGAGAGTTGAGACCCGTGGAATGGGTACCATGCAATATGACTTCAAAGGGTCTTCATTTGCTCACCAAAACTCTCCAATCCTATCACTGCTGCGTTTTTGCCCCTGTACTCACGATTGATTCACTTTCAGAGACATAGCAATCCATAGGTTTTAAGATACTTACTAGTCAGGTACATTATTAGGCGTTTAATATGGGGTTTTGAGTCCATTTCGTTGAGCAAGGAGTAGCTCTTGTCTATTACATATTTGGCTTAAGGAACTTTATCTGTGCTCATTTCAATCTCTGGTTTTATGCAGCACCCCAACTCACCTTTCCCCTTAAGCAAGCATAAGTTGATTTTCTAAATTTGGGAACATGTTCTGTTTTGAAATCCAGTTCCTATGTAGCCAAGTTTACATTCCGTGTATTAGTGATATCTTATGATGTTTCTTTTTCTGTGTGACTTATTTCAGTTAGAATCATCATACCTGAATCCACTCATTATGCTGCTATGGACCTGATGACATCGATGTCATTGCTGAGTGATATTGCATTGTACGTAAGTACCACAACTTCTTTATCCATTTTTCGCTTTATGCGATATTGAACTTGTACCGTAAACGAGTTTCTTGTAAACAGAGCCATCCCAAACTTTGGGGTGGCTGTGTCTTTTTGATTTTAATTTCCCTAAGCTATAGGACCATAAGTGGAAGTGCCCTAGGCTCTGTTGCTTTGTTTTTTAGATGTTTCAGGAAACACCATACACTTCTCCCGAGTGGCTGTTGGCAATTTACATCCCGCCCATCAGCATAACAAGGCTCCCAGTTCTCCATGGCCTGTCCTGCCTTTCTGGATTTTACACTTTTTTCAGATGGCCCTTTTGACGGGGGGGGGGGGGGAGTGAGACTTCATTGTAGTGCAGATTTCCTTTGCAAGCTTGCTTGGTTGGCCAAAAAGGTCGTATGCGTTTTTTCCTGAATATATTCAGGAAAAAACGCATACGCCCTTTTTGGCCAAGTGCATCATTGTCGACCTTCTGCCTCTTTTCCTATGCTTTAAATGCAATTCCAGTCTACCTCCTGAAATCGGTTTCCTGCAATTCTGCCCGGCTTTCAAGTCCTCTTGGCAGCCTTACTTCAGTATATTTTTGGATGATAGCTGTCATTTATAACTCTGCAGGTTTGTGAATTACAGTGCCCCTGAGCTCCTTTCTTCAACTCGCTTTCTTGTGAGCTGGCCGCAACACCGCAGGATTGCTTCAGGCCCTAATCTGGTTCCGGCATGGCACGCTGAGCCTTTGGTTAATTCCTCTTCCTGGTGGGAAATGAGAGTTAAATTTTCCCGTCCAGACACCTCCAGCTAGTCTCTCATTGGTTCTCCCTATTCCTGTTCATCTTCCGCGGAATTTGCAAACTGGGCCAAACAGGAGGTTAAAGGCACTGACTCTCCAAGTCGGGAGAGTGTTAGTAAAGCATCTGGAATGTTGTACCCGAGTACCAGGGGACGAGAACTGAGACATATTTCAACACGTCTCCCAATCACACGGTTGATCATACTCTGGGTTCCACATGCATGTTTTAGCTGAAGGAAGAATCCCTTAAACCTGGAGAGTTGAGACCCGTGGAATGGGTACCATGCAATATGACTTCAAAGGGTCTTCATTTGCTCACCAAAACTCTCCAATCCTATCACTGCTGCGTTTTTGCCCCTGTACTCACGATTGATTCACTTTCAGAGACATAGCAATCCATAGGTTTTAAGATACTTACTAGTCAGGTACATTATTAGGCGTTTAATATGGGGTTTTGAGTCCATTTCGTTGAGCAAGGAGTAGCTATTGTCTATTACATATTTGGCTTAAGGAACTTTATCTGTGCTCATTTCAATCTCTGGTTTTATGCAGCACCCCAACTCACCTTTCCCCTTAAGCAAGCATAAGTTGGTTTTCTAAATTTGGGACCATGTTCTGTTTTGAAATCCAGTTCCTGTGTAGCCAAGTTTACATTCCGTGTATTAGTGATATCTTATGATGTTTCTTTTTCTGTGTGACTTATTTCAGTTAGAATCATCATACCTGAATCCACTCATTATGCTGCTATGGGCCTGATGACATAGATGTCATTGCTGAGTGATATTGCATTGTACGTAAGTACCACAACTTCTTTATCCATTTTTCGCTTTATGCGATATTGAACTTGTACCGTAAACGAGTTTCTTGTAAACAGAGCCATCCCAAACTTTGGGGTGGCTGTGTCTTTTTGATTTTAATTTCCCTAAGCTATAGGACCATAAGTGGAAGTGCCCTAGGCTCTGTTGCTTTGTTTTTTAGATGTTTCAGGAAACACCATACACTTCTCCCGAGTGGCTGTTGGCAAGTTACATCCCGCCCATCAGCATAACAAGGCTCCCAGTTCTCCATGGCCTGTCCTGCCTTTCTGGATTTTACACTTTTTTCAGATGGCCCTTTTGACGGGGGGGGGGGAAGTGAGACTTCATTGTAGTGCAGATTTCCTTTGCAAGCTTGCTTGGTTGGCCAAAAAGGGCGTATGCGTTTTTTCCTGAATATATTCAGGAAAAAACGCATACGCCCTTTTTGGCCAAGTGCATCATTGTCGACCTTCTGCCTCTTTTCCTATGCTTTAAATGCAATTCCAGTCTACCTCCTGAAATCGGTTTCCTGCAATTCTGCCCGGCATTCAAGTCCTCTTGGCAGCCTTACTTCAGTATATTTTTGGATGATAGCTGTCATTTATAACTCTGCAGGTTTGTGAATTACAGTGCCCCTGAGCTCCTTTCTTCAACTCGCTTTCTTGTGAGCTGGCCGCAACACCGCAGGATTGCTTCAGGCCCTAATCTTGTTCCGGCATGGCACGCTGAGCCTTTGGTTAATTCCTCTTCCTGGTGGGAAATGAGAGTTAAATTTTCCCGTCCAGACACCTCCAGCTAGTCTCTCATTGGTTCTCCCTATTCCTGTTCATCTTCCGTGGAATTTGCAAACTGGGCCAAAGAGGAGGTTAAAGGCACTGACTCTCCAAGTCGGGAGAGTGTTAGTAAAGCATCTGGAATGTTGCACCCGAGTACCAGGGGACGAGAACTGAGACATATTTCAACACGTCTCCCGATCACACGGTTGATCATACTCTGGGTTCCACATGCATGTTTTAGCTGAAGGAAGAATCCCTTAAACCTGGAGAGTTGAGACCTGTGGAATGGGTACCATGCAATATGACTTCAAAGGGTCTTCATTTGCTCACCAAAACTCTCCAATCCTATCACTGCTGCGTTTTTGCCCCTGTACTCACGATTGATTCACTTTCAGAGACATAGCAATCCATAGGTTTTAAGATACTTACTAGTCAGGTACATTATTAGGCGTTTAATATGGGGTTTTGAGTCCATTTCGTTGAGCAAGGAGTAGCTCTTGTCTATTACATATTTGGCTTAAGGAACTTTATCTGTGCTCATTTCAATCTCTGGTTTTATGCAGCACCCCAACTCACCTTTCCCCTTAAGCAAGCATAAGTTGATTTTCTAAATTTGGGACCATGTTCTGTTTTGAAATTCAGTTCCTGTGTAGCCAAGTTTACATTCCGTGTATTAGTGATATCTTATGATGTTTCTTTTTCTGTGTGACTTATTTCAGTTAGAATCATCATACCTGAATCCACTCATTATGCTGCTATGGGCCTGATGACATAGATGTCATTGCTGAGTTTGCATTGTACGTAAGTACCACAACTTCTTTATCCATTTTTCGCTTTATGCGATATTGAACTTGTACCGTAAACGAGTTTCTTGTAAACAGAGCCATCCCAAACTTTGGGGTGGCTGTGTCTTTTTGATTTTAATTTCCCTAAGCTATAGGACCATAAGTGGAAGTGCCCTAGGCTCTGTTGCTTTGTTTTTTAGATGTTTCAGGAAACACCATACACTTCTCCCGAGTGGCTGTTGGCAATTTACATCCCGCCCATCAGCATAACAAGGCTCCCAGTTCTCCATGGCCTGTCCTGCCTTTCTGGATTTTACACTTTTTTCAGATGGCCCTTTTGACAGGGGGGGGGAGTGAGACTTCATTGTAGTGCAGATTTCCGTTGCAAGCTTGCTTGGTTGGCCAAAAAGTGCGTATGCGTTTTTTCCTGAATATATTCAGGAAAAAACGCATACGCCCTTTTTGGCCAAGTGCATCATTGTCGACCTTCTGCCTCTTTTCCTATGCTTTAAATGCAATTCCAGTCTACCTCCTGAAATCGGTTTCCTGCAATTCTGCCCGGCTTTCAAGTCCTCTTGGCAGCCTTACTTCAGTATATTTTTGGATGATAGCTGTCATTTATAACTCTGCAGGTTTGTGAATTACAGTGCCCCTGAGCTCCTTTCTTCAACTCGCTTTCTTGTGAGCTGGCCGCAACACCGCAGGATTGCTTCAGGCCCTAATCTGGTTCCGGCATGGCACGCTGAGCCTTTGGTTAATTCCTCTTCCTGGTGGGAAATGAGAGTTAAATTTTCCCGTCCAGACACCTCCAGCTAGTCTCTCATTGGTTCTCCCTATTCCTGTTCATCTTCCGTGGAATTTGCAAACTGGGCCAAACAGGAGGTTAAAGGCACTGACTCTCCAAGTCGGGAGAGTGTTAGTAAAGCATCTGGAATGTTGTACCCGAGTACCAGGGGACAAGAACTGAGACATATTTCAACACGTCTCCCGATCACACGGTTGATCATACTCTGGGTTCCACATGCATGTTTTAGCTGAAGGAAGAATCCCTTAAACCTGGAGAGTTGAGACCCGTGGAATGGGTACCATGCAATATGACTTCAAAGGGTCTTCATTTGCTCACCAAAACTCTCCAATCCTATCACTGCTGCGTTTTTGCCCCTGTACTCACGATTGATTCACTTTCAGAGACATAGCAATCCATAGGTTTTAAGATACTTACTAGTCAGGTACATTATTAGGCGTTTAATATGGGGTTTTGAGTCCATTTCGTTGAGCAAGGAGTAGCTCTTGTCTATTACATATTTGGCTTAAGGAACTTTATCTGTGCTCATTTCAATCTCTGGTTTTATGCAGCACCCCAACTCACCTTTCCCCTTAAGCAAGCATAAGTTGGTTTTCTAAATTTGGGACCATGTTCTGTTTTGAAATTCAGTTCCTGTGTAGCCAAGTTTACATTCCGTGTATTAGTGATATCTTATGATGTTTCTTTTTCTGTGTGACTTATTTCAGTTAGAATCATCATACCTGAATCCACTCATTATGCTGCTATGGGCTTGATGACATAGATGTCATTGCTGAGTGATATTGCATTGTATGTAAGTACCACAACTTCTTTATCCATTTTTCGCTTTATGCGATATTGAACTTGTACCGTAAACGAGTTTCTTGTAAACACAGCCATCCCAAACTTTGGGGTGGCTGTGTCTTTTTGATTTTAATTTCCCTAAGCTACAGGACCATAAGTGGAAGTGCCCTAGGCTCTGTTGCTTTGTTTTTTAGATGTTTCAGGAAACACCATACACTTCTCAGGAGTGGCTGTTGGCAATTTACATCCCGCCCATCAGCATAACAAGGCTCCCAGTTCTCCATGGCCTGTCCTGCCTTTCTGGATTTTACACTTTTTTCAGATGGCCCTTTTGACGGGGGGGCGGAAGTGAGACTTCATTGTAGTGCAGATTTCCTTTGCAAGCTTGCTTGGTTGGCCAAAAAGGGCGTATGTGTTTTTTCCTGAATATATTCAGGAAAAAACGCATACGCCCTTTTTGGCCAAGTGCATCATTGTCGACCTTCTGCCTCTTTTCCTATGCTTTAAATGCAATTCCAGTCTACCTCCTGAAATCGGTTTCCTGCAATTCTGCCCGGCTTTCAAGTCCTCTTGGCAGCCTTACTTCAGTATATTTTTGGATGATAGCTGTCATTTATAACTCTGCAGGTTTGTGAATTACAGTGCCCCTGAGCTCCTTTCTTCAACTCGCTTTCTTGTGAGCTGGCCGCAACACCGCAGGATTGCTTCAGGCCCTAATCTGGTTCCGGCATGGCACGCTGAGCCTTTGGTTAATTCCTCTTCCTGGTGGGAAATGAGAGTTAAATTTTCCCGTCCAGACACCTCCAGCTAGTCTCTCATTGGTTCTCCCTATTCCTGTTCATCTTCCGTGGAATTTGCAAACTGGGCCAAACAGGAGGTTAAAGGCACTGACTCTCCAAGTCGGGAGAGTGTTAGTAAAGCATCTGGAATGTTGCACCCGAGTACCAGGGGACGAGAACTGAGACATATTTCAACACGTCTCCCGATCACACGGTTGATCATACTCTGGGTTCCACATGCATGTTTTAGCTGAAGGAAGAATCCCTTAAACCTGGAGAGTTGAGACCCGTGGAATGGGTACCATGCAATATGACTTCAAAGGGTCTTCATTTGCTCACCAAAACTCTCCAATCCTATCACTGCTGCGTTTTTGCCCCTGTACTCACGATTGATTCACTTTCAGAGACATAGCAATCCATAGGTTTTAAGATACTTACTAGTCAGGTACATTATTAGGCGTTTAATATGGGGTTTTGAGTCCATTTCGTTGAGCAAGGAGTAGCTATTGTCTATTACATATTTGGCTTAAGGAACTTTATCTGTGCTCATTTCAATCTCTGGTTTTATGCAGCACCCCAACTCACCTTTCCCCTTAAGCAAGCATAAGTTGGTTTTCTAAATTTGGGACCATGTTCTGTTTTGAAATCCAGTTCCTGTGTAGCCAAGTTTACATTCCGTGTATTAGTGATATCTTATGATGTTTCTTTTTCTGTGTGACTTATTTCAGTTAGAATCATCATACCTGAATCCACTCATTATGCTGCTATGGGCCTGATGACATAGATGTCATTGCTGAGTGATATTGCATTGTACGTAAGTACCACAACTTCTTTATCCATTTTTCGCTTTATGCGATATTGAACTTGTACCGTAAACGAGTTTCTTGTAAACAGAGCCATCCCAAACTTTGGGGTGGCTGTGTCTTTTTGATTTTAATTTCCCTAAGCTATAGGACCATAAGTGGAAGTGCCCTAGGCTCTGTTGCTTTGTTTTTTAGATGTTTCAGGAAACACCATACACTTCTCCGGAGTGGCTGTTGGCAATTTACATCCCGCCCATCAGCATAACAAGGCTCCCAGTTCTCCATGGCCTGTCCTGCCTTTCTGGATTTTACACTTTTTTCAGATGGCCCTTTTGACGGGGGGGAAGTGAGACTTCATTGTAGTGCAGATTTCCTTTGCAAGCTTGCTTGGTTGGCCAAAAAGGGCGTATGCGTTTTTTCCTGAATATATTCAGGAAAAAACGCATACGCCCTTTTTGGCCAAGTGCATCATTGTCGACCTTCTGCCTCTTTTCCTATGCTTTAAATGCAATTCCAGTCTACCTCCTGAAATCGGTTTCCTGCAATTCTGCCCGGCTTTCAAGTCCTCTTGGCAGCCTTACTTCAGTATATTTTTGGATGATAGCTGTCATTTATAACTCTGCAGGTTTGTGAATTACAGTGCCCCTGAGCTCCTTTCTTCAACTCGCTTTCTTGTGAGCTGGCCGCAACACCGCAGGATTGCTTCAGGCCCTAATCTGGTTCCGGCATGGCACGCTGAGCCTTTGGTTAATTCCTCTTCCTGGTGGGAAATGAGAGTTAAATTTTCCCGTCCAGACACCTCCAGCTAGTCTCTCATTGGTTCTCCCTATTCCTGTTCATCTTCCGTGGAATTTGCAAACTGGGCCAAAGAGGAGGTTAAAGGCACTGACTCTCCAAGTCGGGAGAGTGTTAGTAAAGCATCTGGAATGTTGCACCCGAGTACCAGGGGACGAGAACTGAGACATATTTCAACACGTCTCCCGATCACACGGTTGATCATACTCTGGGTTCCACATGCATGTTTTAGCTGAAGGAAGAATCCCTTAAACCTGGAGAGTTGAGACCCGTGGAATGGGTACCATGCAATATGACTTCAAAGGGTCTTCATTTGCTCACCAAAACTCTCCAATCCTATCACTGCTGCGTTTTTGCCCCTGTACTCACGATTGATTCACTTTCAGAGACATAGCAATCCATAGGTTTTAAGATACTTACTAGTCAGGTACATTATTAGGCGTTTAATATGGGGTTTTGAGTCCATTTCGTTGAGCAAGGAGTAGCTCTTGTCTATTACATATTTGGCTTAAGGAACTTTATCTGTGCTCATTTCAATCTCTGGTTTTATGCAGCACCCCAACTCACCTTTCCCCTTAAGCAAGCATAAGTTGATTTTCTAAATTTGGGACCATGTTCTGTTTTGAAATTCAGTTCCTGTGTAGCCAAGTTTACATTCCGTGTATTAGTGATATCTTATGATGTTTCTTTTTCTGTGTGACTTATTTCAGTTAGAATCATCATACCTGAATCCACTCATTATGCTGCTATGGGCCTGATGACATAGATGTCATTGCTGAGTGATATTGCATTGTACGTAAGTACCACAACTTCTTTATCCATTTTTCGCTTTATGCGATATTGAACTTGTACCGTAAACGAGTTTCTTGTAAACAGAGCCATCCCAAACTTTGGGGTGGCTGTGTCTTTTTGATTTTAATTTCCCTAAGCTATAGGACCATAAGTGGAAGTGCCCTAGGCTCTGTTGCTTTGTTTTTTAGATGTTTCAGGAAACACCATACACTTCTCCCGAGTGGCTGTTGGCAATTTACATCCCGCCCATCAGCATAACAAGGCTCCCAGTTCTCCATGGCCTGTCCTGCCTTTCTGGATTTTACACTTTTTTCAGATGGCCCTTTTGACAAGGGGGGGGAGTGAGACTTCATTGTAGTGCAGATTTCCTTTGCAAGCTTGCTTGGTTGGCCAAAAAGTGCGTATGCGTTTTTTCCTGAATATATTCAGGAAAAAACGCATACGCCCTTTTTGGCCAAGTGCATCATTGTCGACCTTCTGCCTCTTTTCCTATGCTTTAAATGCAATTCCAGTCTACCTCCTGAAATCGGTTTCCTGCAATTCTGCCCGGCTTTCAAGTCCTCTTGGCAGCCTTACTTCAGTATATTTTTGGATGATAGCTGTCATTTATAACTCTGCAGGTTTGTGAATTACAGTGCCCCTGAGCTCCTTTCTTCAACTCGCTTTCTTGTGAGCTGGCCGCAACACCGCAGGATTGCTTCAGGCCCTAATCTGGTTCCGGCATGGCACGCTGAGCCTTTGGTTAATTCCTCTTCCTGGTGGGAAATGAGAGTTAAATTTTCCCGTCCAGACACCTCCAGCTAGTCTCTCATTGGTTCTCCCTATTCCTGTTCATCTTCCGCGGAATTTGCAAACTGGGCCAAACAGGAGGTTAAAGGCACTGACTCTCCAAGTCGGGAGAGTGTTAGTAAAGCATCTGGAATGTTGTACCCGAGTACCAGGGGACAAGAACTGAGACATATTTCAACACGTCTCCCGATCACACGGTTGATCATACTCTGGATTCCACATGCATGTTTTACCTGAAGGAAGAATCCCTTAAACCTGGAGAGTTGAGACCCGTGGAATGGGTACCATGCAATATGACTTCAAAGGGTCTTCATTTGCTCACCAAAACTCTCCAATCCTATCACTGCTGCGTTTTTGCCCCTGTACTCACGATTGATTCACTTTCAGAGACATAGCAATCCATAGGTTTTAAGATACTTACTAGTCAGGTACATTATTAGGCGTTTAATATGGGGTTTTGAGTCCATTTCGTTGAGCAAGGAGTAGCTCTTGTCTATTACATATTTGGCTTAAGGAACTTTATCTGTGCTCATTTCAATCTCTGGTTTTATGCAGCACCCCAACTCACCTTTCCCCTTAAGCAAGCATAAGTTGGTTTTCTAAATTTGGGACCATGTTCTGTTTTGAAATCCAGTTCCTGTGTAGCCAAGTTTACATTCCGTGTATTAGTGATATCTTATGATGTTTCTTTTTCTGTGTGACTTATTTCAGTTAGAATCATCATACCTGAATCCACTCATTATGCTGCTATGGGCCTGATGACATAGATGTCATTGCTGAGTGATATTGCATTGTACGTAAGTACCACAACTTCTTTATCCATTTTTCGCTTTATGCGATATTGAACTTGTACCGTAAACGAGTTTCTTGTAAACAGAGCCATCCCAAACTTTGGGGTGGCTGTGTCTTTTTGATTTTAATTTCCCTAAGCTATAGGACCATAAGTGGAAGTGCCCTAGGCTCTGTTGCTTTGTTTTTTAGATGTTTCAGGAAACACCATACACTTCTCCCGAGTGGCTGTTGGCAAGTTACATCCCGCCCATCAGCATAACAAGGCTCCCAGTTCTCCATGGCCTGTCCTGCCTTTCTGGATTTTACACTTTTTTCAGATGGCCCTTTTGACGGGGGGGAAGTGAGACTTCATTGTAGTGCAGATTTCCTTTGCAAGCTTGCTTGGTTGGCCAAAAAGGGCGTATGCGTTTTTTCCTGAAAATATTCAGGAAAAAACGCATACGCCCTTTTTGGCCAAGTGCATCATTGTCGACCTTCTGCCTCTTTTCCTATGCATTAAATGCAATTCCAGTCTACCTCCTGAAATCGGTTTCCTGCAATTCTGCCCGGCTTTCAAGTCCTCTTGGCAGCCTTACTTCAGTATATTTTTGGATGATAGCTGTCATTTATAACTCTGCAGGTTTGTGAATTACAGTGCCCCTGAGCTCCTTTCTTCAACTCGCTTTCTTGTGAGCTGGCCGCAACACCGCAGGATTGCTTCAGGCCCTAATCTGGTTCCGGCATGGCACGCTGAGCCTTTGGTTAATTCCTCTTCCTGGTGGGAAATGAGAGTTAAATTTTCCCGTCCAGACACCTCCAGCTAGTCTCTCATTGGTTCTCCCTATTCCTGTTCATCTTCCGTGGAATTTGCAAACTGGGCCAAACAGGAGGTTAAAGGCACTGACTCTCCAAGTCGGGAGAGTGTTAGTAAAGCATCTGGAATGTTGCACCCGAGTACCAGGGGATGAGAACTGAGACATATTTCAACACGTCTCCCGATAACACGGTTGATCATACTCTGGGTTCCACATGCATGTTTTAGCTGAAGGAAGAATCCCTTAAACCTGGAGAGTTGAGACCCGTGGAATGGGTACCATGCAATATGACTTCAAAGGGTCTTCATTTGCTCACCGAAACTCTCCAATCCTATCACTGCTGCGTTTTTGCCCCTGTACTCACGATTGATTCACTTTCAGAGACATAGCAATCCATAGGTTTTAAGATACTTACTAGTCAGGTACATTATTAGGCGTTTAATATGGGGTTTTGAGTCCATTTCGTTGAGCAAGGAGTAGCTCTTGTCTATTACATATTTGGCTTAAGGAACTTTATCTGTGCTCATTTCAATCTCTGGTTTTATGCAGCACCCCAACTCACCTTTCCCCTTAAGCAAGCATAAGTTGGTTTTCTAAATTTGGGACCATGTTCTGTTTTGAAATCCAGTTCCTGTGTAGCCAAGTTTACATTCCGTGTATTAGTGATATCTTATGATGTTTCTTTTTCTGTGTGACTTATTTCAGTTAGAATCATCATACCTGAATCCACTCATTATGCTGCTATGGACCTGATGACATAGATGTCATTGCTGAGTGATATTGCATTGTACGTAAGTACCACAACTTCTTTATCCATTTTTCGCTTTATGCGATATTGAACTTGTACCGTAAACGAGTTTCTTGTAAACAGAGCCATCCCAAACTTTGGGGTGGCTGTGTCTTTTTGATTTTAATTTCCCTAAGCTATAGGACCATAAGTGGAAGTGCCCTAGGCTTTGTTGCTTTGTTTTTTAGATGTTTCAGGAAACACCATACACTTCTCCCAAGTGGCTGTTGGCAATTTACATCCCGCCCATCAGCATAACAAGGCTCCCAGTTCTCCATGGCCTGTCCTGCCTTTCTGGATTTTACACTTTTTTCAGATGGCCCTTTTGACGGGGGGGAAGTGAGACTTCATTGTAGTGCAGATTTCCTTTGCAAGCTTGCTTGGTTGGCCAAAAAGGGCGTATGCGTTTTTTCCTGAATATATTCAGGAAAAAACTCATACGCCCTTTTTGGCCAAGTGCATCATTGTCGACCTTCTGCCTCTTTTCCTATGCTTTAAATGCAATTCCAGTCTACCTCCTGAAATCGGTTTCCTGCAATTCTGCCCGGCTTTCAAGTCCTCTTGGCAGCCTTACTTCAGTATATTTTTGGATGATAGCTGTCATTTATAACTCTGCAGGTTTGTGAATTACAGTGCCCCTGAGCTCCTTTCTTCAACTCGCTTTCTTGTGAGCTGGCCGCAACACCGCAGGATTGCTTCAGGCCCTAATCTGGTTCCGGCATGGCACGCTGAGCCTTTGGTTAATTCCTCTTCCTGGTGGGAAATGAGAGTTAAATTTTCCCGTCCAGACACCTCCAGCTAGTCTCTCATTGGTTCTCCCTATTCCTGTTCATCTTCCGCGGAATTTGCAAACTGGGCCAAACAGGAGGTTAAAGGCACTGACTCTCCAAGTCGGGAGAGTGTTAGTAAAGCATCTGGAATGTTGCACCCGAGTACCAGGGGACGAGAACTGAGACATATTTCAACACGTCTCCCGATCACACGGTTGATCATACTCTGGGTTCCACATGCATGTTTTAGCTGAAGGAAGAGTCCCTTAAACCTGGAGAGTTGAGACCCGTGGAATGGGTACCATGCAATATGACTTCAAAGGGTCTTCATTTGCTCACCAAAACTCTCCAATCCTATCACTGCTGCGTTTTTGCCCCTGTACTCACGATTGATTCACTTTCAGAGACATAGCAATCCATAGGTTTTAAGATACTTAGTAGTCAGGTACATTATTAGGCGTTTAATATGGGGTTTTGAGTCCATTTCGTTGAGCAAGGAGTAGCTCTTGTCTATTACATATTTGGCTTAAGGAACTTTATCTGTGCTCATTTCAATCTCTGGTTTTATGCAGCACCCCAACTCACCTTTCCCCTTAAGCAAGCATAAGTTGATTTTCTAAATTTGGGACCATGTTCTGTTTTGAAATTCAGTTCCTGTGTAGCCAAGTTTACATTCCGTGTATTAGTGATATCTTATGATGTTTCTTTTTCTGTGTGACTTATTTCAGTTAGAATCATCATACCTGAATCCACTCATTATGCTGCTATGGGCCTGATGACATAGATGTCATTGCTGAGTGATATTGCATTGTACGTAAGTACCACAACTTCTTTATCCATTTTTCGCTTTATGCGATATTGAACTTGTACCGTAAACGAGTTTCTTGTAAACAGAGCCATCCCAAACTTTGGGGTGGCTGTGTCTTTTTGATTTTAATTTCCCTAAGCTATAGGACCATAAGTGGAAGTGCCCTAGGCTCTGTTGCTTTGTTTTTTAGATGTTTCAGGAAACACCATACACTTCTCCCGAGTGGCTGTTGGCAATTTACATCCCGCCCATCAGCATAACAAGGCTCCCAGTTCTCCATGGCCTGTCCTGCCTTTCTGGATTTTACACTTTTTTCAGATGGCCCTTTTGACAGGGGGGGGGAGTGAGACTTCATTGTAGTGCAGATTTCCTTTGCAAGCTTGCTTGGTTGGCCAAAAAGGGCGTATGCGTTTTTTCCTGAATATATTCAGGAAAAAACGCATACGCCCTTTTTGGCCAAGTGCATCATTGTCGACCTTCTGCCTCTTTTCCTATGCTTTAAATGCAATTCCAGTCTACCTCCTGAAATCGGTTTCCTGCAATTCTGCCCGGCTTTCAAGTCCTCTTGGCAGCCTTACTTCAGTATATTTTTGGATGATAGCTGTCATTTATAACTCTGCAGGTTTGTGAATTACAGTGCCCCTGAGCTCCTTTCTTCAACTCGCTTTCTTGTGAGCTGGCCGCAACACCGCAGGATTGCTTCAGGCCCTAATCTGGTTCCGGCATGGCACGCTGAGCCTTTGGTTAATTCCTCTTCCTGGTGGGAAATGAGAGTTAAATTTTCCCGTCCAGACACCTCCAGCTAGTCTCTCATTGGTTCTCCCTATTCCTGTTCATCTTCCGCAGAATTTGCAAACTGGGCCAAACAGGAGGTTAAAGGCACTGACTCTCCAAGTCGGGAGAGTGTTAGTAAAGCATCTGGAATGTTGTACCCGAGTACCAGGGGACGAGAACTGAGACATATTTCAACACGTCTCCCGATCACACGGTTGATCATACTCTGGGTTCCACATGCATGTTTTAGCTGAAGGAAGAATCCCTTAAACCTGGAGAGTTGAGACCCGTGGAATGGGTACCATGCAATATGACTTCAAAGGGTCTTCATTTGCTCACCAAAACTCTCCAATCCTATCACTGCTGCGTTTTTGCCCCTGTACTCACGATTGATTCACTTTCAGAGACATAGCAATCCATAGGTTTTAAGATACTTACTAGTCAGGTACATTATTAGGCGTTTAATATGGGGTTTTGAGTCCATTTCGTTGAGCAAGGAGTAGCTCTTGTCTATTACATATTTGGCTTAAGGAACTTTATCTGTGCTCATTTCAATCTCTGGTTTTATGCAGCACCCCAACTCACCTTTCCCCTTAAGCAAGCATAAGTTGGTTTTCTAAATTTGGGACCATGTTCTGTTTTGAAATTCAGTTCCTGTGTAGCCAAGTTTACATTCCGTGTATTAGTGATATCTTATGATGTTTCTTTTTCTGTGTGACTTATTTCAGTTAGAATCATCATACCTGAATCCACTCATTATGCTGCTATGGGCCTGATGACATAGATGTCATTGCTGAGTGATATTGCATTGTACGTAAGTACCACAACTTCTTTATCCATTTTTCGCTTTATGCGATATTGAACTTGTACCGTAAACGAGTTTCTTGTAAACAGAGCCATCCCAAACTTTGGGGTGGCTGTGTCTTTTTGATTTTAATTTCCCTAAGCTACAGGACCATAAGTGGAAGTGCCCTAGGCTCTGTTGCTTTGTTTTTTAGATGTTTCAGGAAACACCATACACTTCTCCCGAGTGGCTGTTGGCAATTTACATCCCGCCCATCAGCATAACAAGGCTCCCAGTTCTCCATGGCCTGTCCTGCCTTTCTGGATTTTACACTTTTTTCAGATGGCCCTTTTGACGCGGGGGGAAGTGAGACTTCATTGTAGTGCAGATTTCCTTTGCAAGCTTGCTTGGTTGGCCAAAAAGGGCGTATGCGTTTTTTCCTGAATATATTCAGGAAAAAACGCATACGCCCTTTTTGGCCAAGTGCATCATTGTCGACCTTCTGCCTCTTTTCCTATGCTTTAAATGCAATTCCAGTCTACCTCCTGAAATCAGTTTCCTGCAATTCTGCCCGGCTTTCAAGTCCTCTTGGCAGCCTTACTTCAGTATATTTTTGGATGATAGCTGTCATTTATAACTCTGCAGGTTTGTGAATTACAGTGCCCCTGAGCTCCTTTCTTCAACTCGCTTTCTTGTGAGCTGGCCGCAACACCGCAGGATTGCTTCAGGCCCTAATCTGGTTCCGGCATGGCACGCTGAGCCTTTGGTTAATTCCTCTTCCTGGTGGGAAATGAGAGTTAAATTTTCCCGTCCAGACACCTCCAGCTAGTCTCTCATTGGTTCTCCCTATTCCTGTTCATCTTCCGCGGAATTTGCAAACTGGGCCAAACAGGAGGTTAAAGGCACTGACTCTCCAAGTCGGGAGAGTGTTAGTAAAGCATCTGGAATGTTGCACCCGAGTACCAGGGGACGAGAACTGAGACATATTTCAACACGTCTCCCGATCACACGGTTGATCATACTCTGGGTTCCACATGCATGTTTTAGCTGAAGGAAGAATCCCTTAAACCTGGAGAGTTGAGACCCGTGGAATGAGTACCATGCAATATGACTTCAAAGGGTCTTCATTTGCTCACCAAAACTCTCCAATCCTATCACTGCTGCGTTTTTGCCCCTGTACTCACGATTGATTCACTTTCAGAGACATAGCAATCCATAGGTTTTAAGATACTTACTAGTCAGGTACATTATTAGGCGTTTAATATGGGGTTTTGAGTCCATTTCGTTGAGCAAGGAGTAGCTCTTGTCTATTCCATATTTGGCTTAAGGAACTTTATCTGTGCTCATTTCAATCTCTGGTTTTATGCAGCACCCCAACTCACCTTTCCCCTTAAGCAAGCATAAGTTGATTTTCTAAATTTGGGACCATGTTCTGTTTTGAAATTCAGTTCCTGTGTAGCCAAGTTTACATTCCGTGTATTAGTGATATCTTATGATGTTTCTTTTTCTGTGTGACTTATTTCAGTTAGAATCATCATACCTGAATCCACTCATTATGCTGCTATGGGCCTGATGACATAGATGTCATTGCTGAGTGATATTGCATTGTACGTAAGTACCACAACTTCTTTATCCATTTTTCGCTTTATGCGATATTGAACTTGTACCGTAAACGAGTTTCTTGTAAACAGAGCCATCCCAAGCTTTGGGGTGGCTGTGTCTTTTGATTTTAATTTCCCTAAGCTATAGGACCATAAGTGGAAGTGCCCTAGGCTCTGTTGCTTTGTTTTTTAGATGTTTCAGGAAACACCATATACTTCTCCCGAGTGGCTGTTGGCAAGTTACATCCCGCCCATCAGCATAACAAGGCTCCCAGTTCTCCATGGCCTGTCCTGCCTTTCTGGATTTTACACTTTTTTCAGATGGCCCTTTTGAAGGGGGGGAAGTGAGACTTCATTGTAGTGCAGATTTCCTTTGCAAGCTTGCTTGGTTGGCCAAAAAGGGCGTATGCGTTTTTTCCTGAATATATTCAGGAAAACACGCATACGCCCTTTTTGGCCAAGTGCATCATTGTCGACCTTCTGCCTCTTTTCCTATGCTTTAAATGCAATTCCAGTCTACCTCCTGAAATCGGTTTCCTGCAATTCTGCCCGGCTTTCAAGTCCTCTTGGCAGCCTTACTTCAGTATATTTTTGGATGATAGCTGTCATTTATAACTCTGCAGGTTTGTGAATTACAGTGCCCCTGAGCTCCTTTCTTCAACTCGCTTTCTTGTGAGCTGGCCGCAACACCGCAGGATTGCTTCAGGCCCTAATCTGGTTCCGGCATGGCACGCTGAGCCTTTGGTTAATTCCTCTTCCTGGTGGGAAATGAGAGTTAAATTTTCCCGTCCAGACACCTCCAGCTAGTCTCTCATTGGTTCTCCCTATTCCTGTTCATCTTCCGCGGAATTTGCAAACTGGGCCAAACAGGAGGTTAAAGGCACTGACTCTCCAAGTCGGGAGAGTGTTAGTAAAGCATCTGGAATGTTGCACCCGAGTACCAGGGGATGAGAACTGAGACATATTTCAACACGTCTCCCGATCACACGGTTGATCATACTCTGGGTTCCACATGCATGTTTTAGCTGAAGGAAGAATCCCTTAAACCTGGAGAGTTGAGACCCGTGGAATGAGTACCATGCAATATGACTTCAAAGGGTCTTCATTTGCTCACCAAAACTCTCCAATCCTATCACTGCTGCGTTTTTGCCCCTGTACTCACGATTGATTCACTTTCAGAGACATAGCAATCCATAGGTTTTAAGATACTTACTAGTCAGGTACATTATTAGGCGTTTAATATGGGGTTTTGAGTCCATTTCGTTGAGCAAGGAGTAGCTCTTGTCTATTCCATATTTGGCTTAAGGAACTTTATCTGTGCTCATTTCAATCTCTGGTTTTATGCAGCACCCCAACTCACCTTTCCCCTTAAGCAAGCATAAGTTGATTTTCTAAATTTGGGACCATGTTCTGTTTTGAAATTCAGTTCCTGTGTAGCCAAGTTTACATTCCGTGTATTAGTGATATCTTATGATGTTTCTTTTTCTGTGTGACTTATTTCAGTTAGAATCATCATACCTGAATCCACTCATTATGCTGCTATGGGCCTGATGACATAGATGTCATTGCTGAGTGATATTGCATTGTACGTAAGTACCACAACTTCTTTATCCATTTTTCGCTTTATGCGATATTGAACTTGTACCGTAAACGAGTTTCTTGTAAACAGAGCCATCCCAAGCTTTGGGGTGGCTGTGTCTTTTGATTTTAATTTCCCTAAGCTATAGGACCATAAGTGGAAGTGCCCTAGGCTCTGTTGCTTTGTTTTTTAGATGTTTCAGGAAACACCATATACTTCTCCCGAGTGGCTGTTGGCAAGTTACATCCCGCCCATCAGCATAACAAGGCTCCCAGTTCTCCATGGCCTGTCCTGCCTTTCTGGATTTTACACTTTTTTCAGATGGCCCTTTTGACGGGGGGGAAGTGAGACTTCATTGTAGTGCAGATTTCCTTTGCAAGCTTGCTTGGTTGGCCAAAAAGGGCGTATGCGTTTTTTCCTGAATATATTCAGGAAAACACGCATACGCCCTTTTTGGCCAAGTGCATCATTGTCGACCTTCTGCCTCTTTTCCTATGCTTTAAATGCAATTCCAGTCTACCTCCTGAAATCGGTTTCCTGCAATTCTGCCCGGCTTTCAAGTCCTCTTGGCAGCCTTACTTCAGTATATTTTTGGATGATAGCTGTCATTTATAACTCTGCAGGTTTGTGAATTACAGTGCCCCTGAGCTCCTTTCTTCAACTCGCTTTCTTGTGAGCTGGCCGCAACACCGCAGGATTGCTTCAGGCCCTAATCTGGTTCCGGCATGGCACGCTGAGCCTTTGGTTAATTCCTCTTCCTGGTGGGAAATGAGAGTTAAATTTTCCCGTCCAGACACCTCCAGCTAGTCTCTCATTGGTTCTCCCTATTCCTGTTCATCTTCCGCGGAATTTGCAAACTGGGCCAAACAGGAGGTTAAAGGCACTGACTCTCCAAGTCGGGAGAGTGTTAGTAAAGCATCTGGAATGTTGCACCCGAGTACCAGGGGACAAGAACTGAGACATATTTCAACACGTCTCCCGATCACACGGTTGATCATACTCTGGGTTCCACATGCATGTTTTAGCTGAAGGAAGAATCCCTTAAACCTGGAGAGTTGAGACCCGTGGAATGGGTACCATGCAATATGACTTCAAAGGGTCTTCATTTGCTCACCAAAACTCTCCAATCCTATCACTGCTGCGTTTTTGCCCCTGTACTCACGATTGATTCACTTTCAGAGACATAGCAATCCATAGGTTTTAAGATACTTACTAGTCAGGTACATTATTAGGCGTTTAATATGGGGTTTTGAGTCCATTTCGTTGAGCAAGGAGTAGCTCTTGTCTATTACATATTTGGCTTAAGGAACTTTATCTGTGCTCATTTCAATCTCTGGTTTTATGCAGCACCCCAACTCACCTTTCCCCTTAAGCAAGCATAAGTTGGTTTTCTAAATTTGGGACCATGTTCTGTTTTGAAATTCAGTTCCTGTGTAGCCAAGTTTACATTCCGTGTATTAGTGATATCTTATGATGTTTCTTTTTCTGTGTGACTTATTTCAGTTAGAATCATCATACCTGAATCCACTCATCATGCTGCTATGGGCCTGATGACATAGATGTCATTGCTGAGTGATATTGCATTGTACGTAAGTACCACAACTTCTTTATCCATTTTTCGCTTTATGCGATATTGAACTTGTACCGTAAACGAGTTTCTTGTAAACAGAGCCATCCCAAACTTTGGGGTGGCTGTGTCTTTTTGATTTTAATTTCCCTAAGCTGCAGGACCATAAGTGGAAGTGCCCTAGGCTCTGTTGCTTTGTTTTTTAGATGTTTCAGGAAACACCATACACTTCTCCCGAGTGGCTGTTGGCAATTTACATCCCGCCCATCAGCATAACAAGGCTCCCAGTTCTCCATGGCCTGTCCTGCCTTTCTGGATTTTACACTTTTTTCAGATGGCCCTTTTGACGGGGGGGAAGTGAGACTTCATTGTGGTGCAGATTTCCTTTGCAAGCTTGCTTGGTTGGCCAAAAAGGGCATATGCGTTTTTTCCTGAATATATTCAGGAAAAAACGCATACGCCCTTTTTGGCCAAGTGCATCATTGTCGACCTTCTGCCTCTTTTCCTATGCTTTAAATGCAATTCCAGTCTACCTCCTGAAATCGGTTTCCTGCAATTCTGCCCGGCTTTCAAGTCCTCTTGGCAGCCTTACTTCAGTATATTTTTGGATGATAGCTGTCATTTATAACTCTGCAGGTTTGTGAATTACAGTGCCCCTGAGCTCCTTTCTTCAACTCGCTTTCTTGTGAGCTGGCCGCAACACCGCAGGATTGCTTCAGGCCCTAATCTGGTTCCGGCATGGCACGCTGAGCCTTTGGTTAATTCCTCTTCCTGGTGGGAAATGAGAGTTAAATTTTCCCGTCCAGACACCTCCAGCTAGTCTCTCATTGGTTCTCCCTATTCCTGTTCATCTTCCGCGGAATTTGCAAACTGGGCCAAAGAGGAGGTTAAAGGCACTGACTCTCCAAGTCGGGAGAGTGTTAGTAAAGCATCTGGAATGTTGCACCCGAGTACCAGGGGACGAGAACTGAGACATATTTCAACACGTCTCCCGATCACACGGTTGATCATACTCTGGGTTCCACATGCATGCTTTAGCTGAAGGAAGAATCCCTTAAACCTGGAGAGTTGAGACCCGTGGAATGGGTACCATGCAATATGACTTCAAAGGGTCTTCATTTGCTCACCAAAACTCTCCAATCCTATCACTGCTGCGTTTTTGCCCCTGTACTCACGATTGATTCACTTTCAGAGACATAGCAATCCATAGGTTTTAAGATACTTACTAGTCAGGTACATTATTAGGCGTTTAATATGGGGTTTTGAGTCCATTTCGTTGAGCAAGGAGTAGCTCTTATCTATTACATATTTGGCTTAAGGAACTTTATCTGTGCTCATTTCAATCTCTGGTTTTATGCAGCACCCCAACTCACCTTTCCCCTTAAGCAAGCATAAGTTGGTTTTCTAAATTTGGGACCATGTTCTGTTTTGAAATCCAGTTCCTGTGTAGCCAAGTTTACATTCCGTGTATTAGTGATATCTTATGATGTTTCTTTTTCTGTGTGACTTATTTCAGTTAGAATCATCATACCTGAATCCACTCATTATGCTGCTATGGGCCTGATGACATAGATGTCATTGCTGAGTGATATTGCATTGTACGTAAGTACCACAACTTCTTTATCCATTTTTCGCTTTATGCGATATTGAACTTGTACCGTAAACGAGTTTCTTGTAAACAGAGCCATCCCAAACTTTGGGGTGGCTGTGTCTTTTTGATTTTAATTTCCCTAAGCTATAGGACCATAAGTGGAAGTGCCCTAGGCTCTGTTGCTTTGTTTTTTAGATGTTTCAGGAAACACCATACACTTCTCCCGAGTGGCTGTTGGCAATTTACATCCCGCCCATCAGCATAACAAGGCTCCCAGTTCTCCATGGCCTGTCCTGCCTTTCTGGATTTTACACTTTTTTCAGATGGCCCTTTTGACGGGGGGGAAGTGAGACTTCATTGTAGTGCAGATTTCCTTTGCAAGCTTGCTTGGTTGGCCAAAAAGGGCGTATGCGTTTTTTCCTGAATATATTCAGGAAAAAACGCATACGCCCTTTTTGGCCAAGTGCATCATTGTCGACCTTCTGCCTCTTTTCCTATGCTTTAAATGCAATTCCAGTCTACCTCCTGAAATCGGTTTCCTGCAATTCTGCCCGGCTTTCAAGTCCTCTTGGCAGCCTTACTTCAGTATATTTTTGGATGATAGCTGTCATTTATAACTCTGCAGGTTTGTGAATTACAGTGCCCCTGAGCTCCTTTCTTCAACTCGCTTTCTTGTGAGCTGGCCGCAACACCGCAGGATTGCTTCAGGCCTTAATCTGGTTCCGGCATGGCACGCTGAGCCTTTGGTTAATTCCTCTTCCTGGTGGGAAATGAGAGTTAAATTTTCCCGTCCAGACACCTCCAGCTAGTCTCTCATTGGTTCTCCCTATTCCTGTTCATCTTCCGTGGAATTTGCAAACTGGGCCAAAGAGGAGGTTAAAGGCACTGACTCTCCAAGTCGGGAGAGTGTTAGTAAAGCATCTGGAATGTTGCACCCGAGTACCAGGGGACGAGAACTGAGACATATTTCAACACGTCTCCCGATAACACGGTTGATCATACTCTGGGTTCCACATGCATGTTTTAGCTGAAGGAAGAATCCCTTAAACCTGGAGAGTTGAGACCCGTGGAATGGGTACCATGCAATATGACTTCAAAGGGTCTTCATTTGCTCACCAAAACTCTCCAATCCTATCACTGCTGCGTTTTTGCCCCTGTACTCACGATTGATTCACTTTCAGAGACATAGCAATCCATAGGTTTTAAGATACTTACTAGTCAGGTACATTATTAGGCGTTTAATATGGGGTTTTGAGTCCATTTCGTTGAGCAAGGAGTAGCTCTTGTCTATTACATATTTGGCTTAAGGAACTTTATCTGTGCTCATTTCAATCTCTGGTTTTATGCAGCACCCCAACTCACCTTTCCCCTTAAGCAAGCATAAGTTGATTTTCTAAATTTGGGACCATGTTCTGTTTTGAAATTCAGTTCCTGTGTAGCCAAGTTTACATTCCGTGTATTAGTGATATCTTATGATGTTTCTTTTTCTGTGTGACTTATTTCAGTTAGAATCATCATACCTGAATCCACTCATTATGCTGCTATGGACCTGATGACATAGATGTCATTGCTGAGTGATATTGCATTGTACGTAAGTACCACAACTTCTTTATCCATTTTTCGCTTTATGCGATATTGAACTTGTACCGTAAACGAGTTTCTTGTAAACAGAGCCATCCCAAACTTTGGGGTGGCTGTGTCTTTTTGATTTTAATTTCCCTAAGCTATAGGACCATAAGTGGAAGTGCCCTAGGCTCTGTTGCTTTGTTTTTTAGATGTTTCAGGAAACACCATACACTTCTCCCGAGTGGCTGTTGGCAATTTACATCCCGCCCGTCAGCATAACAAGGCTCCCAGTTCTCCATGGCCTGTCCTGCCTTTCTGGATTTTACACTTTTTTCAGATGGCCCTTTTGACGGGGGGGGAAGTGAGACTTCATTGTAGTGCAGATTTCCTTTGCAAGCTTGCTTGGTTGGCCAAAAAGGGCGTATGCGTTTTTTCCTGAATATATTCAGGAAAAAACGCATACGCCCTTTTTGGCCAAGTGCATCATTGTCGACCTTCTGCCTCTTTTCCTATGCTTTAAATGCAATTCCAGTCTACCTCCTGAAATCGGTTTCCTGCAATTCTGCCCGGCTTTCAAGTCCTCTTGGCAGCCTTACTTCAGTATATTTTTGGATGATATCTGTCATTTATAACTCTGAAGGTTTGTGAATTACAGTGCCCCTGAGCTCCTTTCTTCAACTCGTTTTCTTGTGAGCTGGCCGCAACACCGCAGGATTGCTTCAGGCCCTAATCTGGTTCCGGCATGGCACGCTGAGCCTTTGGTTAATTCCTCTTCCTGGTGGGAAATGAGAGTTAAATTTTCCCGTCCAGACACCTCCAGCTAGTCTCTCATTGGTTCTCCCTATTCCTGTTCATCTTCTGCGGAATTTGCAAACTGGGCCAAACAGGAGGTTAAAGGCACTGACTCTCCAAGTCGGGAGAGTGTTAGTAAAGCATCTGGAATGTTGCACCCGAGTACCAGGGGACGAGAACTGAGACATATTTCAACACGTCTCCCGATCACACGGTTGATCATACTCTGGGTTCCACATGCATGTTTTAGCTGAAGGAAGAGTCCCTTAAACCTGGAGAGTTGAGACCCGTGGAATGGGTACCATGCAATATGACTTCAAAGGGTCTTCATTTGCTCACCAAAACTCTCCAATCCTATCACTGCTGCGTTTTTGCCCCTGTACTCACGATTGATTCACTTTCAGAGACATAGCAATCCATAGGTTTTAAGATACTTACTAGTCAGGTACATTATTAGGCGTTTAATATGGGGTTTTGAGTCCATTTCGTTGAGCAAGGAGTAGCTCTTGTCTATTACATATTTGGCTTAAGGAACTTTATCTGTGCTCATTTCAATCTCTGGTTTTATGCAGCACCCCAACTCACCTTTCCCCTTAAGCAAGCATAAGTTGGTTTTCTAAATTTGGGACCATGTTCTGTTTTGAAATCCAGTTCCTGTGTAGCCAAGTTTACATTCCGTGTATTAGTGATATCTTATGATGTTTCTTTTTCTGTGTGACTTATTTCAGTTAGAATCATCATACCTGAATCCACTCATTATGCTGCTATGGGCCTGATGACATAGATGTCATTGCTGAGTGATATTGCATTGTACGTAAGTACCACAACTTCTTTATCCATTTTTCGCTTTATGCGATATTGAACTTGTACCGTAAACGAGTTTCTTGTAAACAGAGCCATCCCAAACTTTGGGGTGGCTGTGTCTTTTTGATTTTAATTTCCCTAAGCTATAGGACCATAAGTGGAAGTGCCCTAGGCTCTGTTGCTTTGTTTTTTAGATGTTTCAGGAAACACCATACACTTCTCCCGAGTGGCTGTTGGCAATTTACATCCCGCCCATCAGCATAACAAGGCTCCCAGTTCTCCATGGCCTGTCCTGCCTTTCTGGATTTTACACTTTTTTCAGATGGCCCTTTTGACGGGGGGGAAGTGAGACTTCATTGTAGTGCAGATTTCCTTTGCAAGCTTGCTTGGTTGGCCAAAAAGGGCGTATGCGTTTTTTCCTGAATATATTCAGGAAAAAACGCATACGCCCTTTTTGGCCAAGTGCATCATTGTCGACCTTCTGCCTCTTTTCCTATGCTTTAAATGCAATTCCAGTCTACCTCCTGAAATCGGTTTCCTGCAATTCTGCCCGGCTTTCAAGTCCTCTTGGCAGCCTTACTTCAGTATATTTTTGGATGATAGCTGTCATTTATAACTCTGCAGGTTTGTGAATTACAGTGCCCCTGAGCTCCTTTCTTCAACTCGCTTTCTTGTGAGCTGGCCGCAACACCGCAGGATTGCTTCAGGCCTTAATCTGGTTCCGGCATGGCACGCTGAGCCTTTGGTTAATTCCTCTTCCTGGTGGGAAATGAGAGTTAAATTTTCCCGTCCAGACACCTCCAGCTAGTCTCTCATTGGTTCTCCCTATTCCTGTTCATCTTCCGTGGAATTTGCAAACTGGGCCAAAGAGGAGGTTAAAGGCACTGACTCTCCAAGTCGGGAGAGTGTTAGTAAAGCATCTGGAATGTTGCACCCGAGTACCAGGGGACGAGAACTGAGACATATTTCAACACGTCTCCCGATAACACGGTTGATCATACTCTGGGTTCCACATGCATGTTTTAGCTGAAGGAAGAATCCCTTAAACCTGGAGAGTTGAGACCCGTGGAATGGGTACCATGCAATATGACTTCAAAGGGTCTTCATTTGCTCACCAAAACTCTCCAATCCTATCACTGCTGCGTTTTTGCCCCTGTACTCACGATTGATTCACTTTCAGAGACATAGCAATCCATAGGTTTTAAGATACTTACTAGTCAGGTACATTATTAGGCGTTTAATATGGGGTTTTGAGTCCATTTCGTTGAGCAAGGAGTAGCTCTTGTCTATTACATATTTGGCTTAAGGAACTTTATCTGTGCTCATTTCAATCTCTGGTTTTATGCAGCACCCCAACTCACCTTTCCCCTTAAGCAAGCATAAGTTGATTTTCTAAATTTGGGACCATGTTCTGTTTTGAAATTCAGTTCCTGTGTAGCCAAGTTTACATTCCGTGTATTAGTGATATCTTATGATGTTTCTTTTTCTGTGTGACTTATTTCAGTTAGAATCATCATACCTGAATCCACTCATTATGCTGCTATGGACCTGATGACATAGATGTCATTGCTGAGTGATATTGCATTGTACGTAAGTACCACAACTTCTTTATCCATTTTTCGCTTTATGCGATATTGAACTTGTACCGTAAACGAGTTTCTTGTAAACAGAGCCATCCCAAACTTTGGGGTGGCTGTGTCTTTTTGATTTTAATTTCCCTAAGCTATAGGACCATAAGTGGAAGTGCCCTAGGCTCTGTTGCTTTGTTTTTTAGATGTTTCAGGAAACACCATACACTTCTCCCGAGTGGCTGTTGGCAATTTACATCCCGCCCGTCAGCATAACAAGGCTCCCAGTTCTCCATGGCCTGTCCTGCCTTTCTGGATTTTACACTTTTTTCAGATGGCCCTTTTGACGGGGGGGGAAGTGAGACTTCATTGTAGTGCAGATTTCCTTTGCAAGCTTGCTTGGTTGGCCAAAAAGGGCGTATGCGTTTTTTCCTGAATATATTCAGGAAAAAACGCATACGCCCTTTTTGGCCAAGTGCATCATTGTCGACCTTCTGCCTCTTTTCCTATGCTTTAAATGCAATTCCAGTCTACCTCCTGAAATCGGTTTCCTGCAATTCTGCCCGGCTTTCAAGTCCTCTTGGCAGCCTTACTTCAGTATATTTTTGGATGATATCTGTCATTTATAACTCTGAAGGTTTGTGAATTACAGTGCCCCTGAGCTCCTTTCTTCAACTCGTTTTCTTGTGAGCTGGCCGCAACACCGCAGGATTGCTTCAGGCCCTAATCTGGTTCCGGCATGGCACGCTGAGCCTTTGGTTAATTCCTCTTCCTGGTGGGAAATGAGAGTTAAATTTTCCCGTCCAGACACCTCCAGCTAGTCTCTCATTGGTTCTCCCTATTCCTGTTCATCTTCTGCGGAATTTGCAAACTGGGCCAAACAGGAGGTTAAAGGCACTGACTCTCCAAGTCGGGAGAGTGTTAGTAAAGCATCTGGAATGTTGCACCCGAGTACCAGGGGACGAGAACTGAGACATATTTCAACACGTCTCCCGATCACACGGTTGATCATACTCTGGGTTCCACATGCATGTTTTAGCTGAAGGAAGAGTCCCTTAAACCTGGAGAGTTGAGACCCGTGGAATGGGTACCATGCAATATGACTTCAAAGGGTCTTCATTTGCTCACCAAAACTCTCCAATCCTATCACTGCTGCGTTTTTGCCCCTGTACTCACGATTGATTCACTTTCAGAGACATAGCAATCCATAGGTTTTAAGATACTTACTAGTCAGGTACATTATTAGGCGTTTAATATGGGGTTTTGAGTCCATTTCGTTGAGCAAGGAGTAGCTCTTGTCTATTACATATTTGGCTTAAGGAACTTTATCTGTGCTCATTTCAATCTCTGGTTTTATGCAGCACCCCAACTCACCTTTCCCCTTAAGCAAGCATAAGTTGATTTTCTAAATTTGGGACCATGTTCTGTTTTGAAATTCAGTTCCTGTGTAGCCAAGTTTACATTCCGTGTATTAGTGATATCTTATGATGTTTCTTTTTCTGTGTGACTTATTTCAGTTAGAATCATCATACCTGAATCCACTCATTATGCTGCTATGGGCCTGATGACATAGATGTCATTGCTGAGTGATATTGCATTGTACGTAAGTACCACAACTTCTTTATCCATTTTTCGCTTTATGCGATATTGAACTTGTACCGTAAACGAGTTTCTTGTAAACAGAGCCATCCCAAACTTTGGGGTGGCTGTGTCTTTTTGATTTTAATTTCCCTAAGCTATAGGACCATAAGTGGAAGTGCCCTAGGCTCTGTTGCTTTGTTTTTTAGATGTTTCAGGAAACACCATACACTTCTCCCGAGTGGCTGTTGGCAATTTACATCCCGCCCATCAGCATAACAAGGCTCCCAGTTCTCCATGGCCTGTCCTGCCTTTCTGGATTTTACACTTTTTTCAGATGGCCCTTTTGACAGGGGGGGGGAGTGAGACTTCATTGTAGTGCAGATTTCCGTTGCAAGCTTGCTTGGTTGGCCAAAAAGTGCGTATGCGTTTTTTCCTGAATATATTCAGGAAAAAACGCATACGCCCTTTTTGGCCAAGTGCATCATTGTCGACCTTCTGCCTCTTTTCCTATGCTTTAAATGCAATTCCAGTCTACCTCCTGAAATCGGTTTCCTGCAATTCTGCCCGGCTTTCAAGTCCTCTTGGCAGCCTTACTTCAGTATATTTTTGGATGATAGCTGTCATTTATAACTCTGCAGGTTTGTGAATTACAGTGCCCCTGAGCTCCTTTCTTCAACTCGCTTTCTTGTGAGCTGGCCGCAACACCGCAGGATTGCTTCAGGCCCTAATCTGGTTCCGGCATGGCACGCTGAGCCTTTGGTTAATTCCTCTTCCTGGTGGGAAATGAGAGTTAAATTTTCCCGTCCAGACACCTCCAGCTAGTCTCTCATTGGTTCTCCCTATTCCTGTTCATCTTCCGCGGAATTTGCAAACTGGGCCAAACAGGAGGTTAAAGGCACTGACTCTCCAAGTCGGGAGAGTGTTAGTAAAGCATCTGGAATGTTGCACCCGAGTACCAGGGGACGAGAACTGAGACATATTTCAACACGTCTCCCGATCACACGGTTGATCATACTCTGGGTTCCACATGCATGCTTTAGCTGAAGGAAGAATCCCTTAAACCTGGAGAGTTGAGACCCGTGGAATGGGTACCATGCAATATGACTTCAAAGGGTCTTCATTTGCTCACCAAAACTCTCCAATCCTATCACTGCTGCGTTTTTGCCCCTGTACTCACGATTGATTCACTTTCAGAGACATAGCAATCCATAGGTTTTAAGATACTTACTAGTCAGGTACATTATTAGGCGTTTAATATGGGGTTTTGAGTCCATTTCGTTGAGCAAGGAGTAGCTCTTGTCTATTACATATTTGGCTTAAGGAACTTTATCTGTGCTCATTTCAATCTCTGGTTTTATGCAGCACCCCAACTCACCTTTCCCCTTAAGCAAGCATAAGTTGATTTTCTAAATTTGGGACCATGTTCTGTTTTGAAATTCAGTTCCTGTGTAGCCAAGTTTACATTCCATGTATTAGTGATATCTTATGATGTTTCTTTTTCTGTGTGACTTATTTCAGTTAGAATCATCATACCTGAATCCACTCATCATGCTGCTATGGGCCTGATGACATAGATGTCATTGCTGAGTGATATTGCATTGTACGTAAGTACCACAACTTCTTTATCCATTTTTCGCTTTATGCGATATTGAACTTGTACCGTAAACGAGTTTCTTGTAAACAGAGCCATCCCAAACTTTGGGGTGGCTGTGTCTTTTTGATTTTAATTTCCCTAAGCTGCAGGACCATAAGTGGAAGTGCCCTAGGCTCTGTTGCTTTGTTTTTTAGATGTTTCAGGAAACACCATACACTTCTCCCGAGTGGCTGTTGGCAATTTACATCCCGCCCATCAGCATAACAAGGCTCCCAGTTCTCCATGGCCTGTCCTGCCTTTCTGGATTTTACACTTTTTTCAGATGGCCCTTTTGACGGGGGGGAAGTGAGACTTCATTGTGGTGCAGATTTCCTTTGCAAGCTTGCTTGGTTGGCCAAAAAGGGCGTATGCGTTTTTTCCTGAATATATTCAGAAAAAAACGCATACGCCCTTTTTGGCCAAGTGCATCATTGTCGACCTTCTGCCTCTTTTCCTATGCTTTAAATGCAATTCCAGTCTACCTCCTGAAATCGGTTTCCTGCAATTCTGCCCGGCTTTCAAGTCCTCTTGGCAGCCTTACTTCAGTATATTTTTGGATGATAGCTGTCATTTATAACTCTGCAGGTTTGTGAATTACAGTGCCCCTGAGCTCCTTTCTTCAACTCGCTTTCTTGTGAGCTGGCCGCAACACCGCAGGATTGCTTCAGGCCCTAATCTGGTTCCGGCATGGCACGCTGAGCCTTTGGTTAATTCCTCTTCCTGGTGGGAAATGAGAGTTAAATTTTCCCGTCCAGACACCTCCAGCTAGTCTCTCATTGGTTCTCCCTATTCCTGTTCATCTTCCGCGGAATTTGCAAACTGGGCCAAAGAGGAGGTTAAAGGCACTGACTCTCCAAGTCGGGAGAGTGTTAGTAAAGCATCTGGAATGTTGCACCCGAGTACCAGGGGACGAGAACTGAGACATATTTCAACACGTCTCCCGATCACACGGTTGATCATACTCTGGGTTCCACATGCATGCTTTAGCTGAAGGAAGAATCCCTTAAACCTGGAGAGTTGAGACCCGTGGAATGGGTACCATGCAATATGACTTCAAAGGGTCTTCATTTGCTCACCAAAACTCTCCAATCCTATCACTGCTGCGTTTTTGCCCCTGTACTCACGATTGATTCACTTTCAGAGACATAGCAATCCATAGGTTTTAAGATACTTACTAGTCAGGTACATTATTAGGCGTTTAATATGGGGTTTTGAGTCCATTTCGTTGAGCAAGGAGTAGCTCTTATCTATTACATATTTGGCTTAAGGAACTTTATCTGTGCTCATTTCAATCTCTGGTTTTATGCAGCACCCCAACTCACCTTTCCCCTTAAGCAAGCATAAGTTGGTTTTCTAAATTTGGGACCATGTTCTGTTTTGAAATCCAGTTCCTGTGTAGCCAAGTTTACATTCCGTGTATTAGTGATATCTTATGATGTTTCTTTTTCTGTGTGACTTATTTCAGTTAGAATCATCATACCTGAATCCACTCATTATGCTGCTATGGGCCTGATGACATAGATGTCATTGCTGAGTGATATTGCATTGTACGTAAGTACCACAACTTCTTTATCCATTTTTCGCTTTATGCGATATTGAACTTGTACCGTAAACGAGTTTCTTGTAAACAGAGCCATCCCAAACTTTGGGGTGGCTGTGTCTTTTTGATTTTAATTTCCCTAAGCTATAGGACCATAAGTGGAAGTGCCCTAGGCTCTGTTGCTTTGTTTTTTAGATGTTTCAGGAAACACCATACACTTCTCCCGAGTGGCTGTTGGCAATTTACATCCCGCCCATCAGCATAACAAGGCTCCCAGTTCTCCATGGCCTGTCCTGCCTTTCTGGATTTTACACTTTTTTCAGATGGCCCTTTGGACGGGGGGGAAGTGAGACTTCATTGTAGTGCAGATTTCCTTTGCAAGCTTGCTTGGTTGGCCAAAAAGGGCGTATGCGTTTTTTCCTGAATATATTCAGGAAAAAACGCATACGCCCTTTTTGGCCAAGTGCATCATTGTCGACCTTCTGCCTCTTTTCCTATGCTTTAAATGCAATTCCAGTCTACCTCCTGAAATCGGTTTCCTGCAATTCTGCCCGGCTTTCAAGTCCTCTTGGCAGCCTTACTTCAGTATATTTTTGGATGATAGCTGTCATTTATAACTCTGCAGGTTTGTGAATTACAGTGCCCCTGAGCTCCTTTCTTCAACTCGCTTTCTTGTGAGCTGGCCGCAACACCGCAGGATTGCTTCAGGCCTTAATCTGGTTCCGGCATGGCACGCTGAGCCTTTGGTTAATTCCTCTTCCTGGTGGGAAATGAGAGTTAAATTTTCCCGTCCAGACACCTCCAGCTAGTCTCTCATTGGTTCTCCCTATTCCTGTTCATCTTCCGTGGAATTTGCAAACTGGGCCAAAGAGGAGGTTAAAGGCACTGACTCTCCAAGTCGGGAGAGTGTTAGTAAAGCATCTGGAATGTTGCACCCGAGTACCAGGGGACGAGAACTGAGACATATTTCAACACGTCTCCCGATAACACGGTTGATCATACTCTGGGTTCCACATGCATGTTTTAGCTGAAGGAAGAATCCCTTAAACCTGGAGAGTTGAGACCCGTGGAATGGGTACCATGCAATATGACTTCAAAGGGTCTTCATTTGCTCACCAAAACTCTCCAATCCTATCACTGCTGCGTTTTTGCCCCTGTACTCACGATTGATTCACTTTCAGAGACATAGCAATCCATAGGTTTTAAGATACTTACTAGTCAGGTACATTATTAGGCGTTTAATATGGGGTTTTGAGTCCATTTCGTTGAGCAAGGAGTAGCTCTTGTCTATTACATATTTGGCTTAAGGAACTTTATCTGTGCTCATTTCAATCTCTGGTTTTATGCAGCACCCCAACTCACCTTTCCCCTTAAGCAAGCATAAGTTGATTTTCTAAATTTGGGACCATGTTCTGTTTTGAAATTCAGTTCCTGTGTAGCCAAGTTTACATTCCGTGTATTAGTGATATCTTATGATGTTTCTTTTTCTGTGTGACTTATTTCAGTTAGAATCATCATACCTGAATCCACTCATTATGCTGCTATGGGCCTGATGACATAGATGTCATTGCTGAGTGATATTGCATTGTACGTAAGTACCACAACTTCTTTATCCATTTTTCGCTTTATGCGATATTGAACTTGTACCGTAAACGAGTTTCTTGTAAACAGAGCCATCCCAAACTTTGGGGTGGCTGTGTCTTTTTGATTTTAATTTCCCTAAGCTATAGGACCATAAGTGGAAGTGCCCTAGGCTCTGTTGCTTTGTTTTTTAGATGTTTCAGGAAACACCATACACTTCTCCCGAGTGGCTGTTGGCAATTTACATCCCGCCCATCAGCATAACAAGGCTCCCAGTTCTCCATGGCCTGTCCTGCCTTTCTGGATTTTACACTTTTTTCAGATGGCCCTTTTGACAGGGGGGGGGAGTGAGACTTCATTGTAGTGCAGATTTCCGTTGCAAGCTTGCTTGGTTGGCCAAAAAGTGCGTATGCGTTTTTTCCTGAATATATTCAGGAAAAAACGCATACGCCCTTTTTGGCCAAGTGCATCATTGTCGACCTTCTGCCTCTTTTCCTATGCTTTAAATGCAATTCCAGTCTACCTCCTGAAATCGGTTTCCTGCAATTCTGCCCGGCTTTCAAGTCCTCTTGGCAGCCTTACTTCAGTATATTTTTGGATGATAGCTGTCATTTATAACTCTGCAGGTTTGTGAATTACAGTGCCCCTGAGCTCCTTTCTTCAACTCGCTTTCTTGTGAGCTGGCCGCAACACCGCAGGATTGCTTCAGGCCCTAATCTGGTTCCGGCATGGCACGCTGAGCCTTTGGTTAATTCCTCTTCCTGGTGGGAAATGAGAGTTAAATTTTCCCGTCCAGACACCTCCAGCTAGTCTCTCATTGGTTCTCCCTATTCCTGTTCATCTTCCGCGGAATTTGCAAACTGGGCCAAACAGGAGGTTAAAGGCACTGACTCTCCAAGTCGGGAGAGTGTTAGTAAAGCATCTGGAATGTTGCACCCGAGTACCAGGGGACGAGAACTGAGACATATTTCAACACGTCTCCCGATCACACGGTTGATCATACTCTGGGTTCCACATGCATGCTTTAGCTGAAGGAAGAATCCCTTAAACCTGGAGAGTTGAGACCCGTGGAATGGGTACCATGCAATATGACTTCAAAGGGTCTTCATTTGCTCACCAAAACTCTCCAATCCTATCACTGCTGCGTTTTTGCCCCTGTACTCACGATTGATTCACTTTCAGAGACATAGCAATCCATAGGTTTTAAGATACTTACTAGTCAGGTACATTATTAGGCGTTTAATATGGGGTTTTGAGTCCATTTCGTTGAGCAAGGAGTAGCTCTTGTCTATTACATATTTGGCTTAAGGAACTTTATCTGTGCTCATTTCAATCTCTGGTTTTATGCAGCACCCCAACTCACCTTTCCCCTTAAGCAAGCATAAGTTGATTTTCTAAATTTGGGACCATGTTCTGTTTTGAAATTCAGTTCCTGTGTAGCCAAGTTTACATTCCATGTATTAGTGATATCTTATGATGTTTCTTTTTCTGTGTGACTTATTTCAGTTAGAATCATCATACCTGAATCCACTCATCATGCTGCTATGGGCCTGATGACATAGATGTCATTGCTGAGTGATATTGCATTGTACGTAAGTACCACAACTTCTTTATCCATTTTTCGCTTTATGCGATATTGAACTTGTACCGTAAACGAGTTTCTTGTAAACAGAGCCATCCCAAACTTTGGGGTGGCTGTGTCTTTTTGATTTTAATTTCCCTAAGCTGCAGGACCATAAGTGGAAGTGCCCTAGGCTCTGTTGCTTTGTTTTTTAGATGTTTCAGGAAACACCATACACTTCTCCCGAGTGGCTGTTGGCAATTTACATCCCGCCCATCAGCATAACAAGGCTCCCAGTTCTCCATGGCCTGTCCTGCCTTTCTGGATTTTACACTTTTTTCAGATGGCCCTTTTGACGGGGGGGAAGTGAGACTTCATTGTGGTGCAGATTTCCTTTGCAAGCTTGCTTGGTTGGCCAAAAAGGGCATATGCGTTTTTTCCTGAATATATTCAGGAAAAAACGCATACGCCCTTTTTGGCCAAGTGCATCATTGTCGACCTTCTGCCTCTTTTCCTATGCTTTAAATGCAATTCCAGTCTACCTCCTGAAATCGGTTTCCTGCAATTCTGCCCGGCTTTCAAGTCCTCTTGGCAGCCTTACTTCAGTATATTTTTGGATGATAGCTGTCATTTATAACTCTGCAGGTTTGTGAATTACAGTGCCCCTGAGCTCCTTTCTTCAACTCGCTTTCTTGTGAGCTGGCCGCAACACCGCAGGATTGCTTCAGGCCCTAATCTGGTTCCGGCATGGCACGCTGAGCCTTTGGTTAATTCCTCTTCCTGGTGGGAAATGAGAGTTAAATTTTCCCGTCCAGACACCTCCAGCTAGTCTCTCATTGGTTCTCCCTATTCCTGTTCATCTTCCGCGGAATTTGCAAACTGGGCCAAAGAGGAGGTTAAAGGCACTGACTCTCCAAGTCGGGAGAGTGTTAGTAAAGCATCTGGAATGTTGCACCCGAGTACCAGGGGACGAGAACTGAGACATATTTCAACACGTCTCCCGATCACACGGTTGATCATACTCTGGGTTCCACATGCATGCTTTAGCTGAAGGAAGAATCCCTTAAACCTGGAGAGTTGAGACCCGTGGAATGGGTACCATGCAATATGACTTCAAAGGGTCTTCATTTGCTCACCAAAACTCTCCAATCCTATCACTGCTGCGTTTTTGCCCCTGTACTCACGATTGATTCACTTTCAGAGACATAGCAATCCATAGGTTTTAAGATACTTACTAGTCAGGTACATTATTAGGCGTTTAATATGGGGTTTTGAGTCCATTTCGTTGAGCAAGGAGTAGCTCTTATCTATTACATATTTGGCTTAAGGAACTTTATCTGTGCTCATTTCAATCTCTGGTTTTATGCAGCACCCCAACTCACCTTTCCCCTTAAGCAAGCATAAGTTGGTTTTCTAAATTTGGGACCATGTTCTGTTTTGAAATCCAGTTCCTGTGTAGCCAAGTTTACATTCCGTGTATTAGTGATATCTTATGATGTTTCTTTTTCTGTGTGACTTATTTCAGTTAGAATCATCATACCTGAATCCACTCATTATGCTGCTATGGGCCTGATGACATAGATGTCATTGCTGAGTGATATTGCATTGTACGTAAGTACCACAACTTCTTTATCCATTTTTCGCTTTATGCGATATTGAACTTGTACCGTAAACGAGTTTCTTGTAAACAGAGCCATCCCAAACTTTGGGGTGGCTGTGTCTTTTTGATTTTAATTTCCCTAAGCTATAGGACCATAAGTGGAAGTGCCCAAGGCTCTGTTGCTTTGTTTTTTAGATGTTTCAGGAAACACCATACACTTCTCCCGAGTGGCTGTTGGCAATTTACATCCCGCCCATCAGCATAACAAGGCTCCCAGTTCTCCATGGCCTGTCCTGCCTTTCTGGATTTTACACTTTTTTCAGATGGCCCTTTTGACGGGGGGGAAGTGAGACTTCATTGTAGTGCAGATTTCCTTTGCAAGCTTGCTTGGTTGGCCAAAAAGGGCGTATGCGTTTTTTCCTGAATATATTCAGGAAAAAACGCATACGCCCTTTTTGGCCAAGTGCATCATTGTCGACCTTCTGCCTCTTTTCCTATGCTTTAAATGCAATTCCAGTCTACCTCCTGAAATCGGTTTCCTGCAATTCTGCCCGGCTTTCAAGTCCTCTTGGCAGCCTTACTTCAGTATATTTTTGGATGATAGCTGTCATTTATAACTCTGCAGGTTTGTGAATTACAGTGCCCCTGAGCTCCTTTCTTCAACTCGCTTTCTTGTGAGCTGGCCGCAACACCGCAGGATTGCTTCAGGCCTTAATCTGGTTCCGGCATGGCACGCTGAGCCTTTGGTTAATTCCTCTTCCTGGTGGGAAATGAGAGTTAAATTTTCCCGTCCAGACACCTCCAGCTAGTCTCTCATTGGTTCTCCCTATTCCTGTTCATCTTCCGTAGAATTTGCAAACTGGGCCAAAGAGGAGGTTAAAGGCACTGACTCTCCAAGTCGGGAGAGTGTTAGTAAAGCATCTGGAATGTTGCACCCGAGTACCAGGGGACGAGAACTGAGACATATTTCAACACGTCTCCCGATAACACGGTTGATCATACTCTGGGTTCCACATGCATGTTTTAGCTGAAGGAAGAATCCCTTAAACCTGGAGAGTTGAGACCCGTGGAATGGGTACCATGCAATATGACTTCAAAGGGTCTTCATTTGCTCACCAAAACTCTCCAATCCTATCACTGCTGCGTTTTTGCCCCTGTACTCACGATTGATTCACTTTCAGAGACATAGCAATCCATAGGTTTTAAGATACTTACTAGTCAGGTACATTATTAGGCGTTTAATATGGGGTTTTGAGTCCATTTCGTTGAGCAAGGAGTAGCTCTTGTCTATTACATATTTGGCTTAAGGAACTTTATCTGTGCTCATTTCAATCTCTGGTTTTATGCAGCACCCCAACTCACCTTTCCCCTTAAGCAAGCATAAGTTGATTTTCTAAATTTGGGACCATGTTCTGTTTTGAAATTCAGTTCCTGTGTAGCCAAGTTTACATTCCGTGTATTAGTGATATCTTATGATGTTTCTTTTTCTGTGTGACTTATTTCAGTTAGAATCATCATACCTGAATCCACTCATTATGCTGCTATGGACCTGATGACATAGATGTCATTGCTGAGTGATATTGCATTGTACGTAAGTACCACAACTTCTTTATCCATTTTTCGCTTTATGCGATATTGAACTTGTACCGTAAACGAGTTTCTTGTAAACAGAGCCATCCCAAACTTTGGGGTGGCTGTGTCTTTTTGATTTTAATTTCCCTAAGCTATAGGACCATAAGTGGAAGTGCCCTAGGCTCTGTTGCTTTGTTTTTTAGATGTTTCAGGAAACACCATACACTTCTCCCGAGTGGCTGTTGGCAATTTACATCCCGCCCGTCAGCATAACAAGGCTCCCAGTTCTCCATGGCCTGTCCTGCCTTTCTGGATTTTACACTTTTTTCAGATGGCCCTTTTGACGGGGGGGGAAGTGAGACTTCATTGTAGTGCAGATTTCCTTTGCAAGCTTGCTTGGTTGGCCAAAAAGGGCGTATGCGTTTTTTCCTGAATATATTCAGGAAAAAACGCATACGCCCTTTTTGGCCAAGTGCATCATTGTCGACCTTCTGCCTCTTTTCCTATGCTTTAAATGCAATTCCAGTCTACCTCCTGAAATCGGTTTCCTGCAATTCTGCCCGGCTTTCAAGTCCTCTTGGCAGCCTTACTTCAGTATATTTTTTGGATGATAGCTGTCATTTATAACTCTGAAGGTTTGTGAATTACAGTGCCCCTGAGCTCCTTTCTTCAACTCGTTTTCTTGTGAGCTGGCCGCAACACCGCAGGATTGCTTCAGGCCCTAATCTGGTTCCGGCATGGCACGCTGAGCCTTTGGTTAATTCCTCTTCCTGGTGGGAAATGAGAGTTAAATTTTCCCGTCCAGACACCTCCAGCTAGTCTCTCATTGGTTCTCCCTATTCCTGTTCATCTTCTGCGGAATTTGCAAACTGGGCCAAACAGGAGGTTAAAGGCACTGACTCTCCAAGTCGGGAGAGTGTTAGTAAAGCATCTGGAATGTTGCACCCGAGTACCAGGGGACGAGAACTGAGACATATTTCAACACGTCTCCCGATCACACGGTTGATCATACTCTGGGTTCCACATGCATGTTTTAGCTGAAGGAAGAGTCCCTTAAACCTGGAGGTTGAGACCCGTGGAATGGGTACCATGCAATATGACTTCAAAGGGTCTTCATTTGCTCACCAAAACTCTCCAATCCTATCACTGCTGCGTTTTTGCCCCTGTACTCACGATTGATTCACTTTCAGAGACATAGCAATCCATAGGTTTTAAGATACTTACTAGTCAGGTACATTATTAGGCGTTTAATATGGGGTTTTGAGTCCATTTCGTTGAGCAAGGAGTAGCTCTTGTCTATTACATATTTGGCTTAAGGAACTTTATCTGTGCTCATTTCAATCTCTGGTTTTATGCAGCACCCCAACTCACCTTTCCCCTTAAGCAAGCATAAGTTGATTTTCTAAATTTGGGACCATGTTCTGTTTTGAAATTCAGTTCCTGTGTAGCCAAGTTTACATTCCGTGTATTAGTGATATCTTATGATGTTTCTTTTTCTGTGTGACTTATTTCAGTTAGAATCATCATACCTGAATCCACTCATTATGCTGCTATGGGCCTGATGACAATAGATGTCATTGCTGAGTGATATTGCATTGTACATAAGTACCACAACTTCTTTATCCATTTTTCGCTTTATGCGATATTGAACTTGTACCGTAAACGAGTTTCTTGTAAACAGAGCCATCCCAAACTTTGGGGTGGCTGTGTCTTTTTGATTTTAATTTCCCTAAGCTATAGGACCATAAGTGGAAGTGCCCTAGGCTCTGTTTGCTTTGTTTTTTAGATGTTTCAGGAAACACCATACACTTCTCCCGAGTGGCTGTTGGCAATTTACATCCCGCCCATCAGCATAACAAGGCTCCCAGTTCTCCATGGCCTGTCCTGCCTTTCTGGATTTTACACTTTTTTCAGATGGCCCTTTTGACAGGGGGGGGGAGTGAGACTTCATTGTAGTGCAGATTTCCGTTGCAAGCTTGCTTGGTTGGCCAAAAAGTGCGTATGCGTTTTTTCCTGAATATATTCAGGAAAAAACGCATACGCCCTTTTTGGCCAAGTGCATCATTGTCGACCTTCTGCCTCTTTTCCTATGCTTTAAATGCAATTCCAGTCTACCTCCTGAAATCGGTTTCCTGCAATTCTGCCCGGGCTTTCAAGTCCTCTTGCAGCCTTACTTCAGTATATTTTTGGATGATAGCTGTCATTTATAACTCTGCAGGTTTGTGAATTACAGTGCCCCTGAGCTCCTTTCTTCAACTCGCTTTCTTGTGAGCTGGCCGCAACACCGCAGGATTGCTTCAGGCCCTAATCTGGTTCCGGCATGGCACGCTGAGCCTTTGGTTAATTCCTCTTCCTGGTGGGAAATGAGAGTTAAATTTTCCCGTCCAGACACCTCCAGCTAGTCTCTCATTGGTTCTCCCTATTCCTGTTCATCTTCCGCGGAATTTGCAAACTGGGCCAAACAGGAGGTTAAAGGCACTGACTCTCCAAGTCGGGAGAGTGTTAGTAAAGCATCTGGAATGTTGCACCCGAGTACCAGGGGACGAGAACTGAGACATATTTCAACACGTCTCCCGATCACACGGTTGATCATACTCTGGGTTCCACATGCATGCTTTAGCTGAAGGAAGAATCCCTTAAACCTGGAGAGTTGAGACCCGTGGAATGGGTACCGATGCAATATGACTTCAAAGGGTCTTCATTTGCTCACCAAAACTCTCCAATCCTATCACTGCTGCGTTTTTGCCCCTGTACTCACGATTGATTCACTTCAGAGACATAGCAATCCATAGGTTTTAAGATACTTACTAGTCAGGTACATTATTAGGCGTTTAATATGGGGTTTTGAGTCCATTTCGTTGAGCAAGGAGTAGCTCTTGTCTATTACATATTTGGCTTAAGGAACTTTATCTGTGCTCATTTCAATCTCTGGTTTTATGCAGCACCCCAACTCACCTTTCCCCTTAAGCAAGCATAAGTTGATTTTCTAAATTTGGGACCATGTTCTGTTTTGAAATTCAGTTCCTGTGTAGCCAAGTTTACATTCCATGTATTAGTGATATCTTATGATGTTTCTTTTTCTGTGTGACTTATTTCAGTTAGAATCATCATACCTGAATCCACTCATCATGCTGCTATGGGCCTGATGACATAGATGTCATTGCTGAGTGATATTGCATTGTACGTAAGTACCACAACTTCTTTATCCATTTTTCGCTTTATGCGATATTGAACTTGTACCGTAAACGAGTTTCTTGTAAACAGAGCCATCCCAAACTTTGGGGTGGCTGTGTCTTTTTGATTTTAATTTCCCTAAGCTGCAGGACCATAAGTGGAAGTGCCCTAGGCTCTGTTGCTTTGTTTTTTAGATGTTTCAGGAAACACCATACACTTCTCCCGAGTGGCTGTTGGCAATTTACATCCCGCCCATCAGCATAACAAGGCTCCCAGTTCTCCATGGCCTGTCCCTGCCTTTCTGGATTTTACACTTTTTTCAGATGGCCCTTTTGACGGGGGGGAAGTGAGACTTCATTGTGGTGCAGATTTCCTTTGCAAGCTTGCTTGGTTGGCCAAAAAGGGCATATGCGTTTTTTCCTGAATATATTCAGGAAAAAACGCATACGCCCTTTTTGGCCAAGTGCATCATTGTCGACCTTCTGCCTCTTTTCCTATGCTTTAAATGCAATTCCAGTCTACCTCCTGAAATCGGTTTCCTGCAATTCTGCCCGGCTTTCAAGTCCTCTTGGCAGCCTTACTTCAGTATATTTTTGGATGATAGCTGTCATTTATAACTCTGCAGGTTTGTGAATTACAGTGCCCCTGAGCTCCTTTCTTCAACTCGCTTTCTTGTGAGCTGGCCGCAACACCGCAGGATTGCTTCAGGCCCTAATCTGGTTCCGGCATGGCACGCTGAGCCTTTGGTTAATTTCCTCTTCCTGGTGGGAAATGAGAGTTAAATTTTCCCGTCCAGACACCTCCAGCTAGTCTCTCATTGGTTCTCCCTATTCCTGTTCATCTTCCGCGGAATTTGCAAACTGGGCCAAAGAGGAGATTAAAGGCACTGACTCTCCAAGTCGGGAGAGGGTGTTAGTAAAGCATCTGGAATGTTGCACCCGAGTACCAGGGGACGAGAACTGAGACATATTTCAACACGTCTCCCGATCACACGGTTGATCATACTCTGGGTTCCACATGCATGCTTTAGCTGAAGGAAGAATCCCTTAAACCTGGAGAGTTGAGACCCGTGAATGGGTACCATGCAATATGACTTCAAAGGGTCTTCATTTGCTCACCAAAACTCTCCAATCCTATCACTGCTGCGTTTTTTGCCCCTGTACTCACGATTGATTCACTTTCAGAGACATAGCAATCCATAGGTTTTAAGATACTTACTAGTCAGGTACATTATTAGGCGTTTAATATGGGGTTTTGAGTCCATTTCGTTGAGCAAGGAGTAGCTCTTATCTATTACATATTTGGCTTAAGGAACTTTATCTGTGCTCATTTCAATCTCTGGTTTTATGCAGCACCCCAACTCACCTTTCCCCTTAAGCAAGCATAAGTTGGTTTTCTAAATTTGGGACCATGTTCTGTTTTGAAATCCAGTTCCTGTGTAGCCAAGTTTACATTCCGTGTATTAGTGATATCTTATGATGTTTCTTTTTCTGTGTGACTTATTTCAGTTAGAATCATCATACCTGAATCCACTCATTATGCTGCTATGGGCCTGATGACATAGATGTCATTGCTGAGTGATATTGCATTGTACGTAAGTACCACAACTTCTTTATCCATTTTTCGCTTTATGCGATATTGAACTTGTACCGTAAACGAGTTTCTTGTAAACAGAGCCATCCCAAACTTTGGGGTGGCTGTGTCTTTTTGATTTTAATTTCCCTAAGCTATAGGACCATAAGTGGAAGTGCCCTAGGCTCTGTTGCTTTGTTTTTTAGATGTTTCAGGAAACACCATACACTTCTCCCGAGTGGCTGTTGGCAATTTACATCCCGCCCATCAGCATAACAAGGCTCCCAGTTCTCCATGGCCTGTCCTGCCTTTCTGGATTTTACACTTTTTTCAGATGGCCCTTTTGACGGGGGGGAAGTGAGACTTCATTGTAGTGCAGATTTCCTTTGCAAGCTTGCTTGGTTGGCCAAAAAGGGCGTATGCGTTTTTTCCTGAATATATTCAGGAAAAAACGCATACGCCCTTTTTGGCCAAGTGCATCATTGTCGACCTTCTGCCTCTTTTCCTATGCTTTAAATGCAATTCCAGTCTACCTCCTGAAATCGGTTTCCTGCAATTCTGCCCGGCTTTCAAGTCCTCTTGGCAGCCTTACTTCAGTATATTTTTGGATGATAGCTGTCATTTATAACTCTGCAGGTTTGTGAATTACAGTGCCCCTGAGCTCCTTTCTTCAACTCGCTTTCTTGTGAGCTGGCCGCAACACCGCAGGATTGCTTCAGGCCTTAATCTGGTTCCGGCATGGCACGCTGAGCCTTTGGTTAATTCCTCTTCCTGGTGGGAAATGAGAGTTAAATTTTCCCGTCCAGACACCTCCAGCTAGTCTCTCATTGGTTCTCCCTATTCCTGTTCATCTTCCGTGGAATTTGCAAACTGGGCCAAAGAGGAGGTTAAAGGCACTGACTCTCCAAGTCGGGAGAGTGTTAGTAAAGCATCTGGAATGTTTGCACCCGAGTACCAGGGGACGAGAACTGAGACATATTTCAACACGTCTCCCGATAACAACGGTTGATCATACTCTGGGTTCCACATGCATGTTTTAGCTGAAGGAAGAATCCCTTAAACCTGGAGAGTTGAGACCCGTGGAATGGGTACCATGCAATATGACTTCAAAGGGTCTTCATTTGCTCACCAAAACTCTCCAATCCTATCACTGCTGCGTTTTTGCCCCTGTACTCACGATTGATTCACTTTCAGAGACATAGCAATCCATAGGTTTTAAGATACTTACTAGTCAGGTACATTATTAGGCGTTTAATATGGGGTTTTGAGTCCATTTCGTTGAGCAAGGAGTAGCTCTTGTCTATTACATATTTGGCTTAAGGAACTTTATCTGTGCTCATTTCAATCTCTGGTTTTATGCAGCACCCCAACTCACCCTTTCCCCTTAAGCAAGCATAAGTTGATTTTCTAAATTTGGGACCATGTTCTGTTTTGAAATTCAGTTCCTGTGTAGCCAAGTTTACATTCCGATTAGTGATATCTTATGATGTTTCTTTTTCTGTGTGACTTATTTCAGTTAGAATCATCATACCTGAATCCACTCATTATGCTGCTATGGACCTGATGACATAGATGTCATTGCTGAGTGATATTGCATTGTACGTAAGTACCACAACTTCTTTATCCATTTTTCGCTTTATGCGATATTGAACTTGTACCGTAAACGAGTTTCTTGTAAACAGAGCCATCCCAAACTTTGGGGTGGCTGTGTCTTTTTGATTTTAATTTCCCTAAGCTATAGGACCATAAGTGGAAGTGCCCTAGGCTCTGTTGCTTTGTTTTTTAGATGTTTCAGGAAACACCATACACTTCTCCCGAGTGGCTGTTGGCAATTTACATCCCGCCCGTCAGCATAACAAGGCTCCCAGTTCTCCATGGCCTGTCCTGCCTTTCTGGATTTTACACTTTTTTCAGATGGCCCTTTTGACGGGGGGGAAGTGAGACTTCATTGTAGTGCAGATTTCCTTTGCAAGCTTGCTTGGTTGGCCAAAAAGGGCGTATGCGTTTTTTCCTGAATATATTCAGAAAAAACGCATACGCCCTTTTTGGCCAAGTGCATCATTGTCGACCTTCTGCCTCTTTTCCTATGCTTTAAATGCAATTCCAGTCTACCTCCTGAAATCGGTTTCCTGCAATTCTGCCCGGCTTTCAAGTCCTCTTGGCAGCCTTACTTCAGTATATTTTTGGATGATATCTGTCATTTATAACTCTGAAGGTTTGTGAATTACAGTGCCCCTGAGCTCCTTTCTTCAACTCGTTTTCTTGTGAGCTGGCCGCAACACCGCAGGATTGCTTCAGGCCTAATCTGGTTCCGGCATGGCACGCTGAGCCTTTGGTTAATTCCTCTTCCTGGTGGGAAATGAGAGTTAAATTTTCCCGTCCAGACACCTCCAGCTAGTCTCTCATTGGTTCTCCCTATTCCTGTTCATCTTCTGCGGAATTTGCAAACTGGGCCAAACAGGAGGTTAAAGGCACTGACTCTCCAAGTCGGGAGAGTGTTAGTAAAGCATCTGGAATGTTGCACCCGAGTACCAGGGGACGAGAACTGAGACATATTTCAACACGTCTCCCGATCACACGGTTGATCATACTCTGGGTTCCACATGCATGTTTTAGCTGAAGGAAGAGTCCCTTAAACCTGGAGAGTTGAGACCCGTGAATGGGTACCATGCAATATGACTTCAAAGGGTCTTCATTTGCTCACCAAAACTCTCCAATCCTATCACTGCTGCGTTTTTGCCCTGTACTCACGATTGATTCACTTTCAGAGACATAGCAATCCATAGGTTTTAAGATACTTACTAGTCAGGTACATTATTAGGCGTTTAATATGGGGTTTTGAGTCCATTTCGTTGAGCAAGGAGTAGCTCTTGTCTATTACATATTTGGCTTAAGGAACTTTATCTGTGCTCATTTCAATCTCTGGTTTTATGCAGCACCCCAACTCACCTTTCCCCTTAAGCAAGCATAAGTTGATTTTCTAAATTTGGGACCATGTTCTGTTTTTGAAATTCAGTTCCTGTGTAGCCAAGTTTACATTCCGTGTATTAGTGATATCTTATGATGTTTCTTTTTCTGTGTGACTTATTTCAGTTAGAATCATCATACCTGAATCCACTCATTATGCTGCTATGGGCCTGATGACATAGATGTCATTGCTGAGTGATATTGCATTGTACGTAAGTACCACAACTTCTTTATCCATTTTTCGCTTTATGCGATATTGAACTTGTACCGTAAACGAGTTTCTTGTAAACAGAGGCCATCCCAAACTTTGGGGTGGCTGTGTCTTTTTGATTTTAATTTCCCTAAGCTATAGGACCATAAGTGGAAGTGCCCTAGGCTCTGTTGCTTTGTTTTTTAGATGTTTCAGGAAACACCATACACTTCTCCCGAGTGGCTGTTGGCAATTTACATCCCGCCCATCAGCATAACAAGGCTCCCAGTTCTCCATGGCCTGTCCTGCCTTTCTGGACTTTACACTTTTTTCAGATGGCCCTTTTGACAGGGGGGGGGAGTGAGACTTCATTGTAGTGCAGATTTCCGTTGCAAGCTTGCTTGGTTGGCCAAAAAGTGCGTATGCGTTTTTTCCTGAATATATTCAGGAAAAAACGCATACGCCCTTTTTGGCCAAGTGCATCATTGTCGACCTTCTGCCTCTTTTCCTATGCTTTAAATGCAATTCCAGTCTACCTCCTGAAATCGGTTTCCTGCAATTCTGCCCGGCTTTCAAGTCCTCTTGGCAGCCTTACTTCAGTATATTTTTGGATGATAGCTGTCATTTATAACTCTGCAGGTTTGTGAATTACAGTGCCCCTGAGCTCCTTTCTTCAACTCGCTTTCTTGTGAGCTGGCCGCAACACCGCAGGATTGCTTCAGGCCCTAATCTGGTTCCGGCATGGCACGCTGAGCCTTTGGTTAATTCCTCTTCCTGGTGGGAAATGAGAGTTAAATTTTCCCGTCCAGACACCTCCAGCTAGTCTCTCATTGGTTCTCCCTATTCCTGTTCATCTTCCGCGGAATTTGCAAACTGGGCCAAACAGGAGGTTAAAGGCACTGACTCTCCAAGTCGGGAGAGTGTTAGTAAAGCATCTGGAATGTTGTACCCGAGTACCAGGGGACAAGAACTGAGACATATTTCAACACGTCTCCCGATCACACGGTTGATCATACTCTGGGTTCCACATGCATGTTTTAGCTGAAGGAAGAATCCCTTAAACCTGGAGAGTTGAGACCCGTGGAATGGGTACCATGCAATATGACTTCAAAGGGTCTTCATTTGCTCACCAAAACTCTCCAATCCTATCACTGCTGCGTTTTTGCCCCTGTACTCACGATTGATTCACTTTCAGAGACATAGCAATCCATAGGTTTTAAGATACTTACTAGTCAGGTACATTATTAGGCGTTTAATATGGGGTTTTGAGTCCATTTCGTTGAGCAAGGAGTAGCTCTTGTCTATTACATATTTGGCTTAAGGAACTTTATCTGTGCTCATTTCAATCTCTGGTTTTATGCAGCACCCCAACTCACCTTTCCCCTTAAGCAAGCATAGGTTGGTTTTCTAAATTTGGGACCATGTTCTGTTTTGAAATTCAGTTCCTGTGTAGCCAAGTTTACATTCCGTGTATTAGTGATATCTTATGATGTTTCTTTTTCTGTGTGACTTATTTCAGTTAGAATCATCATACCTGAATCCACTCATTATGCTGCTATGGGCCTGATGACATAGATGTCATTGCTGAGTGATATTGCATTGTACGTAAGTACCACAACTTCTTTATCCATTTTTCGCTTTATGCGATATTGAACTTGTACCGTAAACGAGTTTCTTGTAAACAGAGCCATCCCAAACTTTGGGGTGGCTGTGTCTTTTTGATTTTAATTTCCCTAAGCTATAGGACCATAAGTGGAAGTGCCCTAGGCTCTGTTGCTTTGTTTTTTAGATGTTTCAGGAAACACCATACACTTCTCCCGAGTGGCTGTTGGCAATTTACATCCCGCCCATCAGCATAACAAGGTTCCCAGTTCTCCATGGCCTGTCCTGCCTTTCTGGATTTTACACTTTTTTCAGATGGCCCTTTTGACAGGGGGGGGGAGTGAGACTTCATTGTAGTGCAGATTTCCTTTGCAAGCTTGCTTGGTTGGCCAAAAAGTGCGTATGCGTTTTTTCCTGAATATATTCAGGAAAAAACGCATACGCCCTTTTTGGCCAAGTGCATCATTGTCGACCTTCTGCCTCTTTTCCTATGCTTTAAATGCAATTCCAGTCTACCTCCTGAAATCGGTTTCCTGCAATTCTGCCCGGCTTTCAAGTCCTCTTGGCAGCCTTACTTCAGTATATTTTTGGATGATAGCTGTCATTTATAACTCTGCAGGTTTGTGAATTACAGTGCCCCTGAGCTCCTTTCTTCAACTCGTTTTCTTGTGAGCTGGCCGCAACACCGCAGGATTGCTTCAGGCCCTAATCTGGTTCCGGCATGGCACGCTGAGCCTTTGGTTAATTCCTCTTCCTGGTGGGAAATGAGAGTTAAATTTTCCCGTCCAGACACCTCCAGCTAGTCTCTCATTGGTTCTCCCTATTCCTGTTCATCTTCCGCGGAATTTGCAAACTGGGCCAAACAGGAGGTTAAAGGCACTGACTCTCCAAGTCGGGAGAGTGTTAGTAAAGCATCTGGAATGTTGCACCCGAGTACCAGGGGACGAGAACTGAGACATATTTCAACACGTCTCCCGATCACACGGTTGATCATACTCTGGGTTCCACATGCATGTTTTAGCTGAAGGAAGAGTCCCTTAAACCTGGAGAGTTGAGACCCGTGGAATGGGTACCATGCAATATGACTTCAAAGGGTCTTCATTTGCTCACCAAAACTCTCCAATCCTATCACTGCTGCGTTTTTGCCCCTGTACTCACGATTGATTCACTTTCAGAGACATAGCAATCCATAGGTTTTAAGATACTTACTAGTCAGGTACATTATTAGGCGTTTAATATGGGGTTTTGAGTCCATTTCGTTGAGCAAGGAGTAGCTCTTGTCTATTACATATTTGGCTTAAGGAACTTTATCTGTGCTCATTTCAATCTCTGGTTTTATGCAGCACCCCAACTCACCTTTCCCCTTAAGCAAGCATAAGTTGATTTTCTAAATTTGGGACCATGTTCTGTTTTGAAATTCAGTTCCTGTGTAGCCAAGTTTACATTCCGTGTATTAGTGATATCTTATGATGTTTCTTTTTCTGTGTGACTTATTTCAGTTAGAATCATCATACCTGAATCCACTCATTATGCTGCTATGGGCCTGATGACATAGATGTCATTGCTGAGTGATATTGCATTGTACGTAAGTACCACAACTTCTTTATCCATTTTTCGCTTTATGCGATATTGAACTTGTACCGTAAACGAGTTTCTTGTAAACAGAGCCATCCCAAACTTTGGGGTGGCTGTGTCTTTTTGATTTTAATTTCCCTAAGCTATAGGACCATAAGTGGAAGTGCCCTAGGCTCTGTTGCTTTGTTTTTTAGATGTTTCAGGAAACACCATACACTTCTCCCGAGTGGCTGTTGGCAAGTAACATCCCGCCCATCAGCATAACAAGGCTCCCAGTTCTCCATGGCCTGTCCTGCCTTTCTGGATTTTACACTTTTTTCAGATGGCCCTTTTGACGGGGGGGGGGGGGAGTGAGACTTCATTGTAGTGCAGATTTCCGTTGCAAGCTAGCTTGGTTGGCCAAAAAGTGCGTATGCGTTTTTTCCTGAATATATTCAGGAAAAAACGCATACGCCCTTTTTGGCCAAGTGCATCATTGTCGACCTTCTGCCTCTTTTCCTATGCTTTAAATGCAATTCCAGTCTACCTCCTGAAATCGGTTTCCTGCAATTCTGCCCGGCTTTCAAGTCCTCTTGGCAGCCTTACTTCAGTATATTTTTGGATGATAGCTGTCATTTATAACTCTGCAGGTTTGTGAATTACAGTGCCCCTGAGCTCCTTTCTTCAACTCGCTTTCTTGTGAGCTGGCCGCAACACCGCAGGATTGCTTCAGGCCCTAATCTGGTTCCGGCATGGCACGCTGAGCCTTTGGTTAATTCCTCTTCCTGGTGGGAAATGAGAGTTAAATTTTCCCGTCCAGACACCTCCAGCTAGTCTCTCATTGGTTCTCCCTATTCCTGTTCATCTTCCGCGGAATTTGCAAACTGGGCCAAACAGGAGGTTAAAGGCACTGACTCTCCAAGTCGGGAGAGTGTTAGTAAAGCATCTGGAATGTTGTACCCGAGTACCAGGGGACAAGAACTGAGACATATTTCAACACGTCTCCCGATCACACGGTTGATCATACTCTGGGTTCCACATGCATGTTTTAGCTGAAGGAAGAATCCCTTAAACCTGGAGAGTTGAGACCCGTGGAATGGGTACCATGCAATATGACTTCAAAGGGTCTTCATTTGCTCACCAAAACTCTCCAATCCTATCACTGCTGCGTTTTTGCCCCTGTACTCACGATTGATTCACTTTCAGAGACATAGCAATCCATAGGTTTTAAGATACTTACTAGTCAGGTACATTATTAGGCGTTTAATATGGGGTTTTGAGTCCATTTCGTTGAGCAAGGAGTAGCTCTTGTCTATTACATATTTGGCTTAAGGAACTTTATCTGTGCTCATTTCAATCTCTGGTTTTATGCAGCACCCCAACTCACCTTTCCCCTTAAGCAAGCATAAGTTGATTTTCTAAATTTGGGACCATGTTCTGTTTTGAAATTCAGTTCCTGTGTAGCCAAGTTTACATTCCGTGTATTAGTGATATCTTATGATGTTTCTTTTTCTGTGTGACTTATTTCAGTTAGAATCATCATACCTGAATCCACTCATTATGCTGCTATGGGCCTGATGACATAGATGTCATTGCTGAGTGATATTGCATTGTACGTAAGTACCACAACTTCTTTATCCATTTTTCGCTTTATGCGATATTGAACTTGTACCGTAAACGAGTTTCTTGTAAACAGAGCCATCCCAAACTTTGGGGTGGCTGTGTCTTTTTGATTTTAATTTCCCTAAGCTATAGGACCATAAGTGGAAGTGCCCTAGGCTCTGTTGCTTTGTTTTTTAGATGTTTCAGGAAACACCATACACTTCTCCCGAGTGGCTGTTGGCAATTTACATCCCGCCCATCAGCATAACAAGGCTCCCAGTTCTCCATGGCCTGTCCTGCCTTTCTGGATTTTACACTTTTTTCAGATGGCCCTTTTGACGGGGGGGGGGGAGTGAGACTTCATTGTAGTGCAGATTTCCGTTGCAAGCTTGCTTGGTTGGCCAAAAAGTGCGTATGCGTTTTTTCCTGAATATATTTAGGAAAAAACGCATACGCCCTTTTTGGCCAAGTGCATCATTGTCGACCTTCTGCCTCTTTTCCTATGCTTTAAATGCAATTCCAGTCTACCTCCTGAAATCGGTTTCCTGCAATTCTGCCCGGCTTTCAAGTCCTCTTGGCAGCCTTACTTCAGTATATTTTTGGATGATAGCTGTCATTTATAACTCTGCAGGTTTGTGAATTACAGTGCCCCTGAGCTCCTTTCTTCAACTCGCTTTCTTGTGAGCTGGCCGCAACACCGCAGGATTGCTTCAGGCCCTAATCTGGTTCCGGCATGGCACGCTGAGCCTTTGGTTAATTCCTCTTCCTGGTGGGAAATGAGAGTTAAATTTTCCCGTCCAGACACCTCCAGCTAGTCTCTCATTGGTTCTCCCTATTCCTGTTCATCTTCCGCGGAATTTGCAAACTGGGCCAAACAGGAGGTTAAAGGCACTGACTCTCCAAGTCGGGAGAGTGTTAGTAAAGCATCTGGAATGTTGTACCCGAGTACCAGGGGACAAGAACTGAGACATATTTCAACACGTCTCCCGATCACACGGTTGATCATACTCTGGGTTCCACATGCATGTTTTAGCTGAAGGAAGAATCCCTTAAACCTGGAGAGTTGAGACCCGTGGAATGGGTACCATGCAATATGACTTCAAAGGGTCTTCATTTGCTCACCAAAACTCTCCAATCCTATCACTGCTGCGTTTTTGCCCCTGTACTCACGATTGATTCACTTTCAGAGACATAGCAATCCATAGGTTTTAAGATACTTACTAGTCAGGTACATTATTAGGCGTTTAATATGGGGTTTTGAGTCCATTTCGTTGAGCAAGGAGTAGCTCTTGTCTATTACATATTTGGCTTAAGGAACTTTATCTGTGCTCATTTCAATCTCTGGTTTTATGCAGCACCCCAACTCACCTTTCCCCTTAAGCAAGCATAAGTTGATTTTCTAAATTTGGGACCATGTTCTGTTTTGAAATTCAGTTCCTGTGTAGCCAAGTTTACATTCCGTGTATTAGTGATATCTTATGATGTTTCTTTTTCTGTGTGACTTATTTCAGTTAGAATCATCATACCTGAATCCACTCATTATGCTGCTATGGGCCTGATGACATAGATGTCATTGCTGAGTGATATTGCATTGTACGTAAGTACCACAACTTCTTTATCCATTTTTCGCTTTATGCGATATTGAACTTGTACCGTAAACGAGTTTCTTGTAAACAGAGCCATCCCAAACTTTGGGGTGGCTGTGTCTTTTTGATTTTAATTTCCCTAAGCTATAGGACCATAAGTGGAAGTGCCCTAGGCTCTGTTGCTTTGTTTTTTAGATGTTTCAGGAAACACCATACACTTCTCCCGAGTGGCTGTTGGCAATTTACATCCCGCCCATCAGCATAACAAGGCTCCCAGTTCTCCATGGCCTGTCCTGCCTTTCTGGATTTTACACTTTTTTCAGATGGCCCTTTTGACAGAGGGGGGGAGTGAGACTTCATTGTAGTGCAGATTTCCTTTGCAAGCTTGCTTGGTTGGCCAAAAAGTGCGTATGCGTTTTTTCCTGAATATATTCAGGAAAAAACGCATACGCCCTTTTTGGCCAAGTGCATCATTGTCGACCTTCTGCCTCTTTTCCTATGCTTTAAATGCAATTCCAGTCTACCTCCTGAAATCGGTTTCCTGCAATTCTGCCCGGCTTTCAAGTCCTCTTGGCAGCCTTACTTCAGTATATTTTTGGATGATAGCTGTCATTTATAACTCTGCAGGTTTGTGAATTACAGTGCCCCTGAGCTCCTTTCTTCAACTCGCTTTCTTGTGAGCTGGCCGCAACACCGCAGGATTGCTTCAGGCCCTAATCTGGTTCCGGCATGGCACGCTGAGCCTTTGGTTAATTCCTCTTCCTGGTGGGAAATGAGAGTTAAATTTTCCCGTCCAGACACCTCCAGCTAGTCTCTCATTGGTTCTCCCTATTCCTGTTCATCTTCCGTGGAATTTGCAAACTGGGCCAAACAGGAGGTTAAAGGCACTGACTCTCCAAGTCGGGAGAGTGTTAGTAAAGCATCTGGAATGTTGTACCCGAGTACCAGGGGACAAGAACTGAGACATATTTCAACACGTCTCCCGATCACACGGTTGATCATACTCTGGGTTCCACATGCATGTTTTAGCTGAAGGAAGAATCCCTTAAACCTGGAGAGTTGAGACCCGTGGAATGGGTACCATGCAATATGACTTCAAAGGGTCTTCATTTGCTCACCAAAACTCTCCAATCCTATCACTGCTGCGTTTTTGCCCCTGTACTCACGATTGATTCACTTTCAGAGACATAGCAATCCATAGGTTTTAAGATACTTACTAGTCAGGTACATTATTAGGCGTTTAATATGGGGTTTTGAGTCCATTTCGTTGAGCAAGGAGTAGCTCTTGTCTATTACATATTTGGCTTAAGGAACTTTATCTGTGCTCATTTCAATCTCTGGTTTTATGCAGCACCCCAACTCACCTTTCCCCTTAAGCAAGCATAAGTTGGTTTTCTAAATTTGGAACCATGTTCTGTTTTGAAATTCAGTTCCTGTGTAGCCAAGTTTACATTCCGTGTATTAGTGATATCTTATGATGTTTCTTTTTCTGTGTGACTTATTTCAGTTAGAATCATCATACCTGAATCCACTCATTATGCTGCTATGGGCCTGATGACATAGATGTCATTGCTGAGTGATATTGCATTGTATGTAAGTACCACAACTTCTTTATCCATTTTTCGCTTTATGCGATATTGAACTTGTACCGTAAACGAGTTTCTTGTAAACACAGCCATCCCAAACTTTGGGGTGGCTGTGTCTTTTTGATTTTAATTTCCCTAAGCTACAGGACCATAAGTGGAACTGCCCTAGGCTCTGTTGCTTTGTTTTTTAGATGTTTCAGGAAACACCATACACTTCTCCGGAGTGGCTGTTGGCAATTTACATCCCGCCCATCAGCATAACAAGGCTCCCAGTTCTCCATGGCCTGTCCTGCCTTTCTGGATTTTACACTTTTTTCAGATGGCCCTTTTGACGGGGTGGGGGGGAAGTGAGACTTCATTGTAGTGCAGATTTCCTTTGCAAGCTTGCTTGGTTGGCCAAAAAGGGCGTATGTGTTTTTTCCTGAATATATTCAGGAAAAAACGCATACGCCCTTTTTGGCCAAGTGCATCATTGTCGACCTTCTGCCTCTTTTCCTATGCTTTAAATGCAATTCCAGTCTACCTCCTGAAATCGGTTTCCTGCAATTCTGCCCGGCTTTCAAGTCCTCTTGGCAGCCTTACTTCAGTATATTTTTGGATGATAGCTGTCATTTATAACTCTGCAGGTTTGTGAATTACAGTGCCCCTGAGCTCCTTTCTTCAACTCGCTTTCTTGTGAGCTGGCCGCAACACCGCAGGATTGCTTCAGGCCCTAATCTAGTTCCGGCATGGCACGCTGAGCCTTTGGTTAATTCCTCTTCCTGGTGGGAAATGAGAGTTAAATTTTCCCGTCCAGACACCTCCAGCTAGTCTCTCATTGGTTCTCCCTATTCCTGTTCATCTTCCGTGGAATTTGCAAACTGGGCCAAACAGGAGGTTAAAGGCACTGACTCTCCAAGTCGGGAGAGTGTTAGTAAAGCATCTGGAATGTTGCACCCGAGTACCAGGGGACGAGAACTGAGACATATTTCAACACGTCTCCCGATCACACGGTTGATCATACTCTGGGTTCCACATGCATGTTTTAGCTGAAGGAAGAATCCCTTAAACCTGGAGAGTTGAGACCCGTGGAATGGGTACCATGCAATATGACTTCAAAGGGTCTTCATTTGCTCACCAAAACTCTCCAATCCTATCACTGCTGCGTTTTTGCCCCTGTACTCACGATTGATTCACTTTCAGAGACATAGCAATCCATAGGTTTTAAGATACTTACTAGTCAGGTACATTATTAGGCGTTTAATATGGGGTTTTGAGTCCATTTCGTTGAGCAAGGAGTAGCTATTGTCTATTACATATTTGGCTTAAGGAACTTTATCTGTGCTCATTTCAATCTCTGGTTTTATGCAGCACCCCAACTCACCTTTCCCCTTAAGCAAGCATAAGTTGGTTTTCTAAATTTGGGACCATGTTCTGTTTTGAAATCCAGTTCCTGTGTAGCCAAGTTTACATTCCGTGTATTAGTGATATCTTATGATGTTTCTTTTTCTGTGTGACTTATTTCAGTTAGAATCATCATACCTGAATCCACTCATTATGCTGCTATGGGCCTGATGACATAGATGTCATTGCTGAGTGATATTGCATTGTACGTAAGTACCACAACTTCTTTATCCATTTTTCGCTTTATGCGATATTGAACTTGTACCGTAAACGAGTTTCTTGTAAACAGAGCCATCCCAAACTTTGGGGTGGCTGTGTCTTTTTGATTTTAATTTCCCTAAGCTATAGGACCATAAGTGGAAGTGCCCTAGGCTCTGTTGCTTTGTTTTTTAGATGTTTCAGGAAACACCATACACTTCTCCGGAGTGGCTGTTGGCAATTTACATCCCGCCCATCAGCATAACAAGGCTCCCAGTTCTCCATGGCCTGTCCTGCCTTTCTGGATTTTACACTTTTTTCAGATGGCCCTTTTGACGGGGGGGAAGTGAGACTTCATTGTAGTGCAGATTTCCTTTGCAAGCTTGCTTGGTTGGCCAAAAAGGGCGTATGCGTTTTTTCCTGAATATATTCAGGAAAAAACGCATACGCCCTTTTTGGCCAAGTGCATCATTGTCGACCTTCTGCCTCTTTTCCTATGCTTTAAATGCAATTCCAGTCTACCTCCTGAAATCGGTTTCCTGCAATTCTGCCCGGCTTTCAAGTCCTCTTGGCAGCCTTACTTCAGTATATTTTTGGATGATAGCTGTCATTTATAACTCTGCAGGTTTGTGAATTACAGTGCCCCTGAGCTCCTTTCTTCAACTCGCTTTCTTGTGAGCTGGCCGCAACACCGCAGGATTGCTTCAGGCCCTAATCTGGTTCCGGCATGGCACGCTGAGCCTTTGGTTAATTCCTCTTCCTGGTGGGAAATGAGAGTTAAATTTTCCTGTCCAGACACCTCCAGCTAGTCTCTCATTGGTTCTCCCTATTCCTGTTCATCTTCCGTGGAATTTGCAAACTGGGCCAAACAGGAGGTTAAAGGCACTGACTCTCCAAGTCGGAGAGTGTTAGTAAAGCATCTGGAATGTTGCACCCGAGTACCAGGGACGAGAACTGAGACATATTTCAACACGTCTCCCGATCACACGGTTGATCATACTCTGGGTTCCACATGCATGTTTTAGCTGAAGGAAGAATCCCTTAAACCTGGAGAGTTGAGACCCGTGGAATGGGTACCATGCAATATGACTTCAAAGGGTCTTCATTTGCTCACCAAAACTCTCCAATCCTATCACTGCTGCGTTTTTGCCCCTGTACTCACGATTGATTCACTTTCAGAGACATAGCAATCCATAGGTTTTAAGATACTTACTAGTCAGGTACATTATTAGGCGTTTAATATGGGGTTTTGAGTCCATTTCGTTGAGCAAGGAGTAGCTATTGTCTATTACATATTTGGCTTAAGGAACTTTATCTGTGCTCATTTCAATCTCTGGTTTTATGCAGCACCCCAACTCACCTTTCCCCTTAAGCAAGCATAAGTTGGTTTTCTAAATTTGGGACCATGTTCTGTTTTGAAATCCAGTTCCTGTGTAGCCAAGTTTACATTCCGTGTATTAGTGATATCTTATGATGTTTCTTTTTCTGTGTGACTTATTTCAGTTAGAATCATCATACCTGAATCCACTCATTATGCTGCTATGGGCCTGATGACATAGATGTCATTGCTGAGTGATATTGCATTGTACGTAAGTACCACAACTTCTTTATCCATTTTTCGCTTTATGCGATATTGAACTTGTACCGTAAACGAGTTTCTTGTAAACAGAGCCATCCCAAACTTTGGGGTGGCTGTGTCTTTTTGATTTTAATTTCCCTAAGCTATAGGACCATAAGTGGAAGTGCCCTAGGCTCTGTTGCTTTGTTTTTTAGATGTTTCAGGAAACACCATACACTTCTCCGGAGTGGCTGTTGGCAATTTACATCCCGCCCATCAGCATAACAAGGCTCCCAGTTCTCCATGGCCTGTCCTGCCTTTCTGGATTTTACACTTTTTTCAGATGGCCCTTTTGACGGGGGGGAAGTGAGACTTCATTGTAGTGCAGATTTCCTTTGCAAGCTTGCTTGGTTGGCCAAAAAGGGCGTATGCGTTTTTTCCTGAATATATTCAGGAAAAAACGCATACGCCCTTTTTGGCCAAGTGCATCATTGTCGACCTTCTGCCTCTTTTCCTATGCTTTAAATGCAATTCCAGTCTACCTCCTGAAATCGGTTTCCTGCAATTCTGCCCGGCTTTCAAGTCCTCTTGGCAGCCTTACTTCAGTATATTTTTGGATGATAGCTGTCATTTATAACTCTGCAGGTTTGTGAATTACAGTGCCCCTGAGCTCCTTTCTTCAACTCGCTTTCTTGTGAGCTGGCCGCAACACCGCAGGATTGCTTCAGGCCCTAATCTGGTTCCGGCATGGCACGCTGAGCCTTTGGTTAATTCCTCTTCCTGGTGGGAAATGAGAGTTAAATTTCCCGTCCAGACACCTCCAGCTAGTCTCTCATTGGTTCTCCCTATTCCTGTTCATCTTCCGTGGAATTTGCAAACTGGGCCAAAGAGGAGGTTAAAGGCACTGACTCTCCAAGTCGGAGAGTGTTAGTAAAGCATCTGGAATGTTGCACCCGAGTACCAGGGGACGAGAACTGAGACATATTTCAACACGTCTCCCGATCACACGGTTGATCATACTCTGGGTTCCACATGCATGTTTTAGCTGAAGGAAGAATCCCTTAAACCTGGAGAGTTGAGACCCGTGGAATGGGTACCATGCAATATGACTTCAAAGGGTCTTCATTTGCTCACCAAAACTCTCCAATCCTATCACTGCTGCGTTTTGCCCCTGTACTCACGATTGATTCACTTTCAGAGACATAGCAATCCATAGGTTTTAAGATACTTACTAGTCAGGTACATTATTAGGCGTTTAATATGGGGTTTTGAGTCCATTTCGTTGAGCAAGGAGTAGCTCTTGTCTATTACATATTTGGCTTAAGGAACTTTATCTGTGCTCATTTCAATCTCTGGTTTTATGCAGCACCCCAACTCACCTTTCCCCTTAAGCAAGCATAAGTTGATTTTCTAAATTTGGGACCATGTTCTGTTTTGAAATTCAGTTCCTGTGTAGCCAAGTTTACATTCCGTGTATTAGTGATATCTTATGATGTTTCTTTTTCTGTGTGACTTATTTCAGTTAGAATCATCATACCTGAATCCACTCATTATGCTGCTATGGGCCTGATGACATAGATGTCATTGCTGAGTGATATTGCATTGTACGTAAGTACCACAACTTCTTTATCCATTTTTCGCTTTATGCGATATTGAACTTGTACCGTAAACGAGTTTCTTGTAAACAGAGCCATCCCAAACTTTGGGGTGGCTGTGTCTTTTTGATTTTAATTTCCCTAAGCTATAGGACCATAAGTGGAAGTGCCCTAGGCTCTGTTGCTTTGTTTTTTAGATGTTTCAGGAAACACCATACACTTCTCCCGAGTGGCTGTTGGCAATTTACATCCCGCCCATCAGCATAACAAGGCTCCCAGTTCTCCATGGCCTGTCCTGCCTTTCTGGATTTTACACTTTTTTCAGATGGCCCTTTTGACAAGGGGGGGGAGTGAGACTTCATTGTAGTGCAGATTTCCTTTGCAAGCTTGCTTGGTTGGCCAAAAAGGGCGTATGCGTTTTTTCCTGAATATATTCAGGAAAAAACGCATACGCCCTTTTTGGCCAAGTGCATCATTGTCGACCTTCTGCCTCTTTTCCTATGCTTTAAATGCAATTCCAGTCTACCTCCTGAAATCGGTTTCCTGCAATTCTGCCCGGCTTTCAAGTCCTCTTGGCAGCCTTACTTCAGTATATTTTTGGATGATAGCTGTCATTTATAACTCTGCAGGTTTTTGAATTACAGTGCCCCTGAGCTCCTTTCTTCAACTCGCTTTCTTGTGAGCTGGCCGCAACACCGCAGGATTGCTTCAGGCCCTAATCTGGTTCCGGCATGGCACGCTGAGCCTTTGGTTAATTCCTCTTCCTGGTGGGAAATGAGAGTTAAATTTTCCCGTCCAGACACCTCCAGCTAGTCTCTCATTGGTTCTCCCTATTCCTGTTCATCTTCCGCGGAATTTGCAAACTGGGCCAAACAGGAGGTTAAAGGCACTGACTCTCCAAGTCGGGAGAGTGTTAGTAAAGCATCTGGAATGTTGCACCCGAGTACCAGGGGACGAGAACTGAGACATATTTCAACACGTCTCCCGATCACACGGTTGATCATACTCTGGGTTCCACATGCATGTTTTAGCTGAAGGAAGAATCCCTTAAACCTGGAGATTTGAGACCCGTGGAATGGGTACCATGCAATATGACTTCAAAGGGTCTTCATTTGCTCACCAAAACTCTCCAATCCTATCACTGCTGCGTTTTTGCCCCTGTACTCACGATTGATTCACTTTCAGAGACATAGCAATCCATAGGTTTTAAGATACTTACTAGTCAGGTACATTATTAGGCGTTTAATATGGGGTTTTGAGTCCATTTCGTTGAGCAAGGAGTAGCTCTTGTCTATTACATATTTGGCTTAAGGAACTTTATCTGTGCTCATTTCAATCTCTGGTTTTATGCAGCACCCCAACTCACCTTTCCCCTTAAGAAAGCATAAGTTGGTTTTCTAAATTTGGGACCATGTTCTGTTTTGAAATTCAGTTCCTGTGTAGCCAAGTTTACATTCCGTGTATTAGTGATATCTTATGATGTTTCTTTTTCTGTGTGACTTATTTCAGTTAGAATCATCATACCTGAATCCACTCATTATGCTGCTATGGGCCTGATGACATAGATGTCATTGCTGAGTGATATTGCATTGTATGTATGTACCACAACTTCTTTATCCATTTTTCGCTTTATGCGATATTGAACTTGTACCGTAAACGAGTTTCTTGTAAACAGAGCCATCCCAAACTTTGGGGTGGCTGTGTCTTTTTTGATTTTAATTTCCCTAAGCTACAGGACCATAAGTGGAAGTGCCCTAGGCTCTGTTGCTTTGTTTTTTAGATGTTTCAGGAAACACCATACACTTCTCCGGAGTGGCTGTTGGCAATTTACATCCCGCCCATCAGCATAACAAGGCTCCCAGTTCTCCATGGCCTGTCCTGCCTTTCTGGATTTTACACTTTTTTCAGATGGCCCTTTTGACGGGGGGGGGGAAGTGAGACTTCATTGTAGTGCAGATTTCCTTTGCAAGCTTGCTTGGTTGGCCAAAAAGGGCGTATGCGTTTTTTCCTGAATATATTCAGGAAAAAACGCATACGCCCTTTTTGGCCAAGTGCATCATTGTCGACCTTCTGCCTCTTTTCCTATGCTTTAAATGCAATTCCAGTCTACCTCCTGAAATCGGTTTCCTGCAATTCTGCCCGGCTTTCAAGTCCTCTTGGCAGCCTTACTTCAGTATATTTTTGGATGATAGCTGTCATTTATAACTCTGCAGGTTTTTGAATTACAGTGCCCTGAGCTCCTTTCTTCAACTCGCTTTCTTGTGAGCTGGCCGCAACACCGCAGGATTGCTTCAGGCCCTAATCTGGTTCCGGCATGGCACGCTGAGCCTTTGGTTAATTCCTCTTCCTGGTGGGAAATGAGAGTTAAATTTTCCCGTCCAGACACCTCCAGCTAGTCTCTCATTGGTTCTCCCTATTCCTGTTCATCTTCCGCGGAATTTGCAAACTGGGCCAAACAGGAGGTTAAAGGCACTGACTCTCCAAGTCGGGAGAGTGTTAGTAAAGCATCTGGAATGTTGCACCCGAGTACCAGGGGATGAGAACTGAGACATATTTGAACACGTCTCCCGATCACATGGTTGATCATACTCTGTGTTCCACATGCATGTTTTAGCTGAAGGAAGAATCCCTTAAACCTGGAGAGTTGAGACCCGTGGAATGGGTACCATGCAATATGACTTCAAAGGGTCTTCATTTGCTCACCAAACCTCTCCAATCCTATCACTGCTGCGTTTATGTCCCTGTACTCACGCTTGATTCTCTTTCAGAGACATAGCAAACCATAGGTTTTAAGATACTTACTAGTCAGGTACATTATTAGGCGTTTCATATGGGGTGTTGAGTCCATTTCGTTGAGCAAGGAATAGCTCTTGTCTATTACATGTTTGGCTTAAGGAACTTTATCTGTGCTCATTTCAATCTCTGGTTTTATGCAGCACCCCAACTCACCTTTCCCCTTAAGAAAGCATAAGTTGGTTTTCTAAATTTTAGACCCTGTTCTCTTTTGTAATCCTGTTCCTGTGTAGCCAAGTTTACATTCCGTGTATTAGTGATATCTTATGATGTTTCTTTTTCTGTGTGACTTATTTCAATTAGAATCATCATACCTGAATCCACTCATTATGCTGCTACGGGCCTGATGACATAGATTTCATTGCTGAGTGATATTGCATTGTACGTAAGTACCACAACTGCTTTATCCATTTTTCACTTTCTGCGATATTGAACTTGTCCAGTAAACGAGATTCTTGTAAACAGAGCTGTTCCAAACTTTGGGGTGGCTGTGTCTTTTTGATTTTAATTTCCCTAAGCTATAGGACCATAAGTGGAACTGCCCTAGGCTCTGTTGCTTTGTTTTTTAGATGTTTCAGGAAACACCATACACTTCTCCTGAGTGGCTGTTGGCAATTTACATCCCGCCCATCAGCATAACAAGGCTCCCAGTTCTCCATGGCCTGTCCTGCCTTTCTGGATTTTACACTTTTTTCAGATGGCCTTTTGACCAGGGGGAAGTGAGACTTCATTGTCGTGCAGATTTCCTTTGCAAGCTTGCTTGGTTGGCCAAAAACGGCGTATGCGTTTTTTCCTGAATATATTCAGGAAAAAACGCATACGCCCTTTTTGGCCAAGTGCATCATTGTCGACCTTCTGCCTCTTTTCCTATGCTTTAAATGCAATTCCAGTCTACCTCCTGAAATCGGTTTCCTGCAATTCTGCCCGGCTTTCAAGTCCTCTTGGCAGCCTTACTTCAGTATATTTTTGGATGATAGCTGTCATTTATAACTCTGCAGGTTTTTGAATTACAGTGCCCCTGAGCTCCTTTCTTCAACTCGCTTTCTTGTGAGCTGGCCGCAACACCGCAGGATTGCTTCAGGCCCTAATCTGGTTCCGGCATGGCACGCTGAGCCTTTGGTTAATTCCTCTTCCTGGTGGGAAATGAGAGTTAAATTTTCCCGTCCAGACACCTCCAGCTAGTCTCTCATTGGTTCTCCCTATTCCTGTTCATCTTCCGCGGAATTTGCAAACTGGGCCAAACAGGAGGTTAAAGGCACTGACTCTCCAAGTCGGGAGAGTGTTAGTAAAGCATCTGGAATGTTGCACCCGAGTACCAGGGGATGAGAACTGAGACATATTTGAACACGTCTCCCGATCACATGGTTGATCATACTCTGTGTTCCACATGCATGTTTTAGCTGAAGGAAGAATCCCTTAAACCTGGAGAGTTGAGACCCGTGGAATGGGTACCATGCAATATGACTTCAAAGGGTCTTCATTTGCTCACCAAACCTCTCCAATCCTATCACTGCTGCGTTTATGTCCCTGTACTCACGCTTGATTCTCTTTCAGAGACATAGCAAACCATAGGTTTTAAGATACTTACTAGTCAGGTACATTATTAGGCGTTTCATATGGGGTGTTGAGTCCATTTCGTTGAGCAAGGAATAGCTCTTGTCTATTACATGTTTGGCTTAAGGAACTTTATCTGTGCTCATTTCAATCTCTGGTTTTATGCAGCACCCCAACTCACCTTTCCCCTTAAGAAAGCATAAGTTGGTTTTCTAAATTTTAGACCCTGTTCTCTTTTGTAATCCTGTTCCTGTGTAGCCAAGTTTACATTCCGTGTATTAGTGATATCTTATGATGTTTCTTTTTCTGTGTGACTTATTTCAATTAGAATCATCATACCTGAATCCACTCATTATGCTGCTACGGGCCTGATGACATAGATTTCATTGCTGAGTGATATTGCATTGTACGTAAGTACCACAACTGCTTTATCCATTTTTCACTTTCTGCGATATTGAACTTGTCCAGTAAACGAGATTCTTGTAAACAGAGCTGTTCCAAACTTTGGGGTGGCTGTGTCTTTTTGATTTTAATTTCCCTAAGCTATAGGACCATAAGTGGAACTGCCCTAGGCTCTGTTGCTTTGTTTTTTAGATGTTTCAGGAAACACCATACACTTCTCCTGAGTGGCTGTTGGCAATTTACATCCCGCCCATCAGCATAACAAGGCTCCCAGTTCTCCATGGCCTGTCCTGCCTTTCTGGATTTTACACTTTTTTCAGATGGCCTTTTGACCAGGGGGAAGTGAGACTTCATTGTCGTGCAGATTTCCTTTGCAAGCTTGCTTGGTTGGCCAAAAACGGCGTATGCGTTTTTTCCTGAATATATTCAGGAAAAAACGCATACGCCCTTTTTGGCCAAGTGCATCATTGTCGACCTTCTGCCTCTTTTCCTATGCTTTAAATGCAATTCCAGTCTACCTCCTGAAATCGGTTTCCTGCAATTCTGCCCGGCTTTCAAGTCCTCTTGGCAGCCTTACTTCAGTATATTTTTGGATGATAGCTGTCATTTATAACTCTGCAGGTTTGTGAATTACAGTGCCCCTGAGCTCCTTTCTTCAACTCGCTTTCTTGTGAGCTGGCCGCAACACCGCAGGATTGCTTCAGGCCCTAATCTGGTTCCGGCATGGCACGCTGAGCCTTTGGTTAATTCCTCTTCCTGGTGGGAAATGAGAGTTAAATTTTCCCGTCCAGACACCTCCAGCTAGTCTCTCATTGGTTCTCCCTATTCCTGTTCATCTTCTGCGGAATTTGCAAACTGGGCCAAACAGGAGGTTAAAGGCACTGACTCTCCAAGTCGGGAGAGTGTTAGTAAAGCATCTGGAATGTTGCACCCGAGTACCAGGGGATGAGAACTGAGACATATTTGAACACGTCTCCCGATCACATGGTTGATCATACTCTGTGTTCCACATGCATGTTTTAGCTGAAGGAAGAATCCCTTAAACCTGGAGAGTTGAGACCCGTGGAATGGGTACCATGCAATATGACTTCAAAGGGTCTTCATTTGCTCACCAAACCTCTCCAATCCTATCACTGCTGCGTTTATGTCCCTGTACTCACGCTTGATTCTCTTTCAGAGACATAGCAAACCATAGGTTTTAAGATACTTACTAGTCAGGTACATTATTAGGCGTTTCATATGGGGTTTTGAGTCCATTTCGTTGAGCAAGGAATAGCTCTCGTCTATTATATGTTTGGCTTAAGGAACTTTATCTGTGCTCATTTCAATCTCTGGTTTTATGCAGCACCCCAACTCACCTTTCCCCTTAAGAAAGCATAAGTTGGTTTTCTAAATTTTAGACCCTGTTCTCTTTTGTAATCCTGTTCCTGTGTAGCCAAGTTTACATTCCGTTTATTAGTGATATCTTATGATGTTTCTTTTTCTGTGTGACTTATTTCAATTAGAATCATCATACCTGAATCCACTCATTATGCTGCTACGGGCCTGATGACATAGATTTCATTGCTGAGTGATATTGCATTGTACGTAAGTACCACAACTGCTTTATCCATTTTTCACTTTCTGCGATATTGAACTTGTCCAGTAAACGAGATTCTTGTAAACAGAGCCGTTCCAAACTTTGGGGTGGCTGTGTCTTTTTGATTTTAATTTCCCTAAGCTATAGGACCATAAGTGGAACTGCCCTAGGCTCTGTTGCTTTGTTTTTTAGATGTTTCAGGAAACACCATACACTTCTCCCGAGTGGCTGTTGGCAATTTACATCCCGCCCATCAGCATAACAAGGCTCCCAGTTCTCCATGGCCTGTCCTGCCTTTCTGGATTTTACACTTTTTTCACATGGCCCTTTTGACCAGGGGGAAGTGAGACTTCATTGTAGTGCAGATTTCCTTTGCAAGCTTGCTTGGTTGGCCAAAAACGGCGTATGCGTTTTTTCCTGAATATATTCAGGAAAAAACGCATACGCCGTTTTTGGCCAAGTGCATCATTGTGGACGTTCTGCCTCTTTTCCTATGCTTTAAATGCAATTCCAGTCTACCTCCTGAAATCGGTTTCTTGCAATTCTGCCCCGCTTTCAAGTCCTCTTGGCAGCCTTACTTCAGTATATTTTTGGACGATAGCTGTCATTTATAACTCTGCAGGTTTGTGAATTACACTGCCCCTGAGCTCCTTTCTTCAACTCGCTTTCTTGTGAGCTGGCCGCAACACCGCACGATTGCTTCAGGCCCTAATCTTGTTCCGGCACGGCACGCTGAGCCTTTGCTTAATTGCTATTCCTGGTGGGAAATGAGAGTTAAATTTGCCCGTCCAGACACCTCCAGCAAGTCTCTCATTGGTCCTCCCTATCCCTGTTCATCTTCCGCAGAAATTGCAAACTGGGCCAAGCAGGAGGTTAAAGGCACTGACTCTCCAAGTCGGGAGAGTGTTAGTAAAGCGTCTGGAATGTCGCACCTGAGTACCAGCGGACGAAAACTGAGACATATTTGAACACGTCTCCCAATCACACGGTTGATCATACTCTGGGTTCCACATGCATGTTTCAGCTGAAGAAAGAATCCCTTAAAGCTGGAGAGTTGAGACCCGTGGAATGGTACCATGCAATATGACTTCAAAAGGTCTTCATTTGCTCACCGAACCTCTCCAATCCTATCACTGCTGCGTTTATGCCCCTGTACACACGCTTGATTCTCTTTCGGAGACATAGCAATCTATAGGTTTTAAGATACTTACTAATCAGGTACATTCTTAGGCGTTTAATATGGGGTGTTGAGTCCATTTCGTTGAGCAAGAGGTAGCTCTTGTCTATTCCATATTTGGCTTAAGGAAATTTATCTGTGCTCATTTCAATCTCTGGTTTTATGTAGCACCCCAACTCACCTTTCCCCTTAAGCAAGCATAAGTTGGTTTTCTAAATTTGAGACCCTGTTCTGTTTTGTAATTCAGTGCCTGTGTAGCCAAGTTTACATTCCGTGTATTAGTGATATCTTATGATGTTTCTTTTTCTGTGTGACTTATTTTAGTTAGAATCATCATACCTGAATCCACTCATTATGCTGCTACGGGAATGATGACATAGATTTCATTGCTGAGTGATATTGCATTGTACGTAAGTACCACAAATTCTTTCTCCATTTTTCGCTTTCTGCGATTTTGGACTTGTACCGTAAACGAGGTTCTTGTAAACAGAGCCGTTCCAAACTTTGGGGTGGCTGTGTCATTTTGATTTTAATTTCCCTAAGCTATAGGACCATAAGTGGAAATGCCCTAGGCTCTGTTGCTTTGTTTTTTAGATGTTTCAGGAAATACCATACACTTCTCCCAAGTGGCTATTGGCAATTTACATCCCACCCATCAGCATAACAAGGCTCCCAGTTCTCCATGGCCTGTCCTGCCTTTCTGGATTTTACACTTTTTTCAGATGGCCCTTTTGACCAAGGGGAAGTGAGACTTCATTGTAGTGCAGATTTCCTTTGCAAGCTTGCTTGGTTGGCCAAAAAGGGCGTATGCGTTTTTTCCTGAATATATTCAGGAAGAAACACATACGCCCTTTTTGGCCAAGTGCATCATTGTCGACCTTCTGCCTCTTTTCCTATGCTTTAAATGCAATACCAGTCTACCTCCTGAAATCGGTTTCCTGCAATTCTGCCCCGCTTTCAAGTCCTCGTGGAAGCCTTACTTCAGTATATTTTTGGACGATAGCTTTCATTTATATCTCTGCAGGTTTGTGAATTACAGTGCCCCTGAGCTCCTTTCTTCAACTCGCTTTCTTGTGAGCTGGCCGCAACACCGCAGGATTGTTTCAGGCCCTAATCTGGTTCCGGCACGGAATGCTGAGCCTTTGCTTAATTGCTATTCCTGGTGGGAAATGAGAGTTAAATTTGCCCGTCCAGACACCTCCAGCTAGTCTCTCATTGGTCCTCCCTGTCCCTGTTCATCTTCCGCAGAAATTGCAAACTGGGCCAAGCAGGAGGTTAAAGTCACTGACTCTCCAAGTCGGGAGAGTGTTAGTAAAGCATCTGGAATGTTGCACCTGAGTACCAACGGACGAAAACTGAGACATATTTGAACACGTCTCCCAATCACACTGTTGATCATACTCTGGGTTCCACATGCATGTTTCAGCTGAAGGAAGAATCCCTTAAAGCTGGAGAGTTGAGACCCGTGGAATGGGTACCATGCAATATGACTTCAAAGGGTCTTCATTTGCTCACCGAACCTCTCCAATCCTATCACTGCTGCGTTTATGCCCCTGTACACACGCTTGATTCTCTTTCGGAGACATAGCAATCCATAGGTTTTAAGATACTTACTAGTCAGGTACATTCTTAGGCGTTTAATATGGGGTGTTGAGTCCATTTCGTTGAGCAAGGAGTAGCTCTTGTCTATTCCATATTTGGCTTAAGGAAATTTATCTGTGCTCATTTCAATCTCTGGTTTTATGTAGCACCCCAACTCACCTTTCCCCTTAAGCAAGCATAAGTTGGTTTTCTAAATTTGAGACCCTCTTCTGTTTTGTAATCCAGTTACTGTGTAGCCAAGTTTACATTCCGTGTATTAGTGATATCTTATGATGTTTCTTTTTCTGTGTGACTTATTTCAGTGAGAATCATCATACCTGAATCCACTCATTATGCTGCTATGGTCCAGATGACATAGATTTCATTGCTGAGTGATATTGCATTGTACGTGAGTACCACAACTTCTTTATCCATTTTTCACTTTCTGCGATATTGAACATGTACCGTAAACGAGATTCTTGTAAACAGAGCAGTCCCAAACTTTGGGGTGGCTATGTCTTTTTGATTTTAATTTCCCTAAGCTATAGGACCATAAGTGGAAGTGCCCTAGGCTCTGTTGCTTTGTTTTTTAGATGTTTCAGGAAACACCATACACTTCTCCTGAGTGGCTGTTGTCAATTTACATCCCGCCCATCAGCATAACAAGGCTCCCAGTTCTCCATGGCCGGTCCTGCCTTTCTGGATTTTACACTTTTTTCAGAAGGCCCTTTTGACCAAGGGGAAGTGAGACTTCATTGTAGTGCAGATTTCCTTTGCAAGCTTGCTTGGTTGGCCAAAAAGGGCGTATGCGTTGTTTCCTGAATATATTCAGGAAGAAACACATACGCCCTTTTTGGCCAAGTGCATCATTGTCTACGTTCTGCCTCTTTTCCTATGCTTTAAATGCAATTCCAGTCTACCTCCTGAAATCGGTTTCCTGCAATTCTGCCCCGCTTTCAAGTCCTCTTGGCAGCGTTACTTCAGTATATTTTTGGACGATAGCTGTCATTTATAACTCTACAGGTTTGTGAATTACAGTGCCCCTGAGCTCCTTTCTTCAACTCGCTTTCTTGTGAGCTGGCCGCAACACCGCACGATTGTTTCAGGCCCTAATCTGGTTCCGGCACGGTATGCTGAGCCTTTGGTTAATTCCTCTTCCTGGTGGGAAATGAGAGTTAAATTTGCCCGTCCAGACACCTCCAGCTAGTCTCTCATTGGTCCTCCCTATTCCTGTTCATCTTCCGCAGAAATTGCAAACTGGGCCAAGCAGGAGGTTTAAGGCACTGACTCTCCAAGTCGGGAGAGTGTTAGTAAAGCGTCTGGAATGTTGCACCCGAGTACCAGGGGATGAAAACTGAGACATATTTGAACACGTCTCCCGATCACAAGGTTGATCATACTCTGGGTTCCACATGCATGTTTCAGCTGAAGGAAGAATCCCTTAAAGCTGGAGAGTTGAGACCCGTGGAATAGGTACCATGCAATATGACTTCAAAGGGTCTTCATTTGCTCACCGAACCTCTCCAATCCTATCACTGCTGCGTTTATGCCCTTGTACACACGCTTGATTCTCTTTCGGAGACATAGCAATCCATAGGTTTTAAGATACTTACTAGTCAGGTACATTCTTAGGCGTTTAATATGGGGTGTTGAGTCCATTTCATTGAGCAAGGAGTAGCTCTTTTCTATTCCATATTTGGCTTAAGGAAATTTATCTGTGCTCATTTCAATCTCTGGTTTTATGTAGCACCCCAACTCACCTTTCCCCTTAAGCAAGCATAAGTTGGGTTTCTAAATTTGAGACCCTCTTCTGTTTTGTAATCCAGTTCCTGTGTAGCCAAGTTTACATTCCGTGTATTAGTGATATCTTATGATGTTTCTTTTTCTGTGTGACTTATTTCAGTGAGAATCATCATACCTGAATCCACTCATTATGCTGCTACGGGCCTGATGACATAGATTTCATTGCTGAGTGATATTGCATTGTACGTAAGTACCACAACTTCTTTATCCATTTTTCACTTTCTGCGATATTGAACTTCTACCGTAAATGAGGTTCTTGTAAACAGAGAGGTCCCAAACTTTGGGGTGGCTGTGTCTTTTTGATTTTAATTTCCCTAAGCTATAGGACTATAAGTGGAAGTGCCCTAGGCTCTGTTGCTTTGTTTTTTAGATGTTTCAGGAAACACCATACACTTCTCCTGAGTGGCTGTTGGCAATTTTCATCCCGCCCATCAGCATAACAAGGCTCCCAGTTCTCCATGGCCTGTCCTGCCTTTCTGGATTTTACACTTTTGTCACATGGCCCTTTTGACTGGGGGGAAGTGAGACTTCATTGTAGTGCAGATTTCCTTTGCAAGCTTGCTTGGTTGGCCAAAAAGGGCGTATGCGTTTTTTCCTGAATATATGCAGGAAAAAACGCATACGCACTTTTCGGCCAAGTGGATCATTGTCGACGTTCTGCCTCTTTTCCTATGCTTAAATGCAATTCCAGTCTACCTCCTGAAATCGGTTTCCTGCAATTCTGCCCTGCTTTCAAGTCCTCGTGGCAGCCTTACTTCAGTATATTTTTGGACGATAGCTGTCATTCATAATTCTGCAGGTTTGTGATAACAGTGCCCCTGAGCTCCTTTCTTCAACTCGCTTTCTTGTGAGCTGGCCGCAACACCGCAGGATTGCTTCAGGCCCTAATCTGGTTCCAGCACGGCATGCTGAGCCTTTGCTTAATTCCTCTTCCTGGTGGGAAATGAGAGTTAAATTTGCCCGTCCAGACACCTCCAGCTAGTCTCTCATTGGTTCTCCCTATTCCTGTTCATCATCCGCAGAATTTGCAAACTGGGCCAAACAGGAGGTTAAAGGCACTGACTCTCCAAGTCGGGAGAGTGTTAGTAAAGCATCTGGAATGTTGCACCCGAGTACCAGGGGATGAGAACTGAGACATATTTCAACACGTCTCCCAATCACACGGTTGATCATACTCTGGGTTCCACATGCATGTTTCAGATGAAGGAAGAATCCCTTAAAGCTGGAGAGTTGAGACCCGTGGAATAGGTACCATGCAATATGACTTCAAAGGGTCTTCATTTGCTCACCGAACCTCTCCAATCCTATCACTGCTGCATTTTTGCCCCTGTACACATGCTTGATTCTCTTTCGGAGACATAGCGATCCATAGCTTTTAAGATACTTACTAGTCAGGTACATTCTTAGGCGTTTAATATGGGGTGTTGAGTCCATTTCGTTGAGCAAGGAGTAGCTCTTGTCTATTATATATTTGGCTTAAGGAACTTTATCTGTGCTCATTTCAATCTCTGGTTTTATGCAGCACCCCAACTCACCTTTCCCCTTAAGCAAGCATAAGTTGGCTTTCTAAATTTGAGACCCTGTTCTGTTTTGTAATCCAATTCCTGTGTAGCCAAGTTTACATTCCGTGTATTAGTGATATCTTATGATGTTTCTTTTTCTGTGTGACTTATTTCAGTTAGAATCATCACACCTGAATCCACTCATTATGCTGCTATGGGCCTGATGACATAGATTTCATTGCTGAGTGATATTGCATTGTACGTAAGTACCAAAACTTCTTTATCCATTTTTCAATTTCTGCGATATTGAACTTCTACTGTAAATGAGGTTCTTGTAAACAGAGAAGTCCCAAACTTTGGGGTGGCTGTGTCTTTTTGATTTTAATTTCCCTAAGCTATAGGACTATAAGTGGAAGTGCCCTAGGCTCTGTTGTTTGGTTTTTTAGATGTTTCAAGAAACACCATACACTTCTCCTGAGTGGCTGTTGGCAATTTTCATCCCGCCCATCAGCATAACAAGGCTCCCAGTTCTCCATGGCCTGTCCTGCCTTTCTGCATTTTACACTTTTTTCAGATGGCCCTTTTGACAGGGGGAATGTGAGACTTCATTGTAGTGAAGATTTCCTTTGCAAGCTTGCTTGGTTGGCCAAAAAGGGCGTATGCGTTGTTTCCTGAATATATTCAGGAAACAACGCATACGCCCTTTTTGGCCAAGTGCATCATTGTGGACGTTCTGCCTCTTTTCCTATGCTTTAAATGCAATTCCAGTCTACCTCCTGAAATCGGTTTCCTGCAATTCTGCCCCGCTTTCAAGTCCTCTTGGCAGCGTTACTTCAGTATATTTTTGGACGATAGCTGTCATTTATAACTCTACAGGTTTGTGAATTACAGTGCCCCTGAGCTGCTTTCTTCAACTCACTTTCTTGTGAGCTGGCCGCAACACCACACGATTGCTTCAGGCCCTAATCTGGTTCCGGCACGGTATGCTGAGCCTTTGGTTAATTCCTCTTCCTGGTGGGAAGTGAGAGTTAAATTTGCCCGTCCAGACACCTCCAGCTAGTCTCTCATTGGTTCTCCCTATTCCTGTTCATATTCTGCAGAAATTGCAAACTGGGGCAAACAGGAGGTTAAAGGCATTGACTCTCCAAGTCGGGAGAGTGTTAGTAAAGCGTCTGGAATGTTGCACCCGAGTACCAGGGGATGAAAACTGAGACATATTTGAACACGTCTCCCGATCACATGGTTTATCATAACCTGGTTTCCACATGTATGTTTTAGCTGAAGGAAGAATCCCTTAAAGCTGGAGAGTTGAGACCCTTGGAATGAGTACCATGCAATATGACTTCAAAGGGTCTTCATTTGCTCACCGAACCTCTCCAATCCTATCACTGCTGCGTTTATGCCCTTGTGCACACGCTTGATTCTCTTTTGGAGACATAGCAATCCATAGGTTTTAAGATACTTACTAGTCAGGTACATTCTTAGGCGTTTAATATGGGGTGTTGAGTCCATTTCATTGAGCAAGGAGTAGCTCTTGTCTATTCCATATTTGGCTTAAGGAAATTTATCTGTGCTCATTTCAATCTCTGGTTTTATGTAGCACCCCAACTCACCTTTCCCCTTAAGCAAGCATAAGTTGGGTTTCTAAATTTGAGACCCTCTTCTGTTTTGTAATCCAGTTCCTGTGTAGCCAAGTTTACATTCCGTGTATTAGTGATATCTTATGATGTTTCTTTTTCTGTGTGACTTATTTCAGTGAGAATCATCATACCTGAATCCAGTCTATGCTGCTACGGGCCTGATGACATAGATTTCATTGCTGAGTGATATTGCATTGTACGTAACTACCACAACTTCTTTATCCATTTTTCACTTTCTGCGATATTGAACTTCTACCGTAAATGAGGTTCTTGTAAACAGAGAGGTCCCAAACTTTGGGGTGGCTGTGTCTTTTTGATTTTAATTTCCCTAAGCTATAGGACTATAAGTGGAAGTGCCCTAGGCTCTGTTGCTTTGTTTTTTAGATGTTTCAGGAAACACCATACACTTCTCCTGAGTGGCTGTTGGCAATTTTCATCCCGCCCATCAGCATAACAAGGCTCCCAGTTCTCCATGGCCTGTCCTGCCTTTCTGGATTTTACACTTTTGTCACATGGCCCTTTTGACTGGGGGGAAGTGAGACTTCATTGTAGTGCAGATTTCCTTTGCAAGCTTGCTTGGTTGGCCAAAAAGGGCGTATGCGTTTTTTCCTGAATATATGCAGGAAAAAACGCATACGCACTTTTCGGCCAAGTGCATCATTGTCGACGTTCTGCCTCTTTTCCTATGCTTAAATGCAATTCCAGTCTACCTCCTGAAATCGGTTTCCTGCAATTCTGCCCCGCTTTCAAGTCCTCTTGGCAGCCTTACTTCAGTATATTTTTGGACGATAGCTGTCATTCATAACTCTGCAGGTTTGTGATAACAGTGCCCCTGAGCTCCTTTCTTCAACTCGCTTTCTTGTGAGCTGGCCGCAACACCGCAGGATTGCTTCAGGCCCTAATCTGGTTCCAGCACGGCATGCTGAGCCTTTGCTTAATTCCTCTTCCTGGTGGGAAATGAGAGTTAAATTTGCCCGTCCAGACACCTCCAGCTAGTCTCTCATTGGTTCTCCCTATTCCTGTTCATCTTCCGCAGAATTTGCAAACTGGGCCAAACAGGAGGTTAAAGGCACTGACTCTCCAAGTCGGGAGAGTGTTAGTAAAGCATCTGGAATGTTGCACCCGAGTACCAGGGGATGAGAACTGAGACATATTTGAACACGTCTCCCGATCACATGGTTGATCATACTCTGGGTTCCACATGCATGTTTTAGCTGAAGGAAGAATCCCTTAAACCTGGAGAGTTGAGACCCGTGGAATGGGTACCATGCAATATGACTTCAAAGGGTCTTCATTTGCTCACCGAACCTCTCCAATCCTATCACTGCTGCGTTTATGCCCCGGTACTCACGCTTGATTCTCTTTCAGAGACATAGCAAACCATAGGTTTTAAGATACTTACTAGTCAGGTACATTATTAGGCGTTTAATATGGGGTTTTGAGTCCATTTGGTTGAGCAAGGAGTAGCTCTTCTCTGTTACATATTTGGCTTAAGGAACTTTATCTGTGCTCATTTCAATCTCTGGTTTTATGCAGCTCCCCAACTCACCTTTCCCCTTAAGCAAGCATAAGTTGGTTTTCTAAATTTGAGACCTTGTTCTGTTTTGTAATCCAGTTCCTGTGTAGCCAAGTTTACATTCCGTGTATTAGTGATATCTTATGATGTTTCTTTTTCTGTTTGACTTATTTCAGTTAGAATCATCATACCTGAACCCAGTCATTTTCTGCTACAGACCTGATGACATAGATTTCATTGCTGAGTGATATTGCATTGTATGTAATTACCACAACTTCTTTATCCATTTTTCACTTTCTGTGATATTGAACTTGTACCATAAACGAGGTTCTTGTAAACAGAGCCGTCACAAACTTTGGGGTGGCTGTGTGTTTTTGATTTTAATTTCCCTAAGCTATAGGACCATAAGTGGAAGTGCCCTAGGCTCTGTTGCTTTGTTTTTTAGATGTTTCAGGAAACACCATACACTTCTCCCTAGTGGCTGTTGGCAATTTACATCCTGCCCATCAGCATAGCAAGGCTCCCAGTTCTCCATTGCCTTTCCTGCCTTTCTGGATTTTACACTTTTTTCAGATGGTCCTTTTGACCAGGGGGGAAGTGAGACTTTAATGTAGTGCAGATTTCCTTTGCAAGCTTGCTTGGTTGGCCAAAAAGGGCGTATGCGTTTTTTCCTGAATATATTCAGGAAACAACGCATACGCACTTTTTGGCCAAGTACATCATTGTCGACGTTCTGCCTCTTTTCCTATGCTTTAAATGCAATTTCAGTCTACCTTCTGAAATCGGTTTCCTGCAATTCTGCCCCGCTTTCAAGTCCTCTTGGCAGCGTTACTTCAGTATATTTTTGGACGATTGCTGTCATTTATAACTCTGCAGGTTTGTGAATTACAGTGCCACTGAGCTCCTATCTTCAACTCGCTTTCTTGTGAGCGGGCCGCAACACCGCAGGATTGCTTCGGGCCCTAATCTGGTTCCAGCACGGCATGCTGAGCCTTTGGTTAATTCCTCTTCCTGGTGGGAAATGAGAGTTAAATTTGCCCGTCCAGAGACCTCCAGCTAGTCTCTCATTGGTTCTCCCTATTCCTGTTCATCTTCCGCAGAAATTGCAAACTGGGCGAAACAGGAGATTAAAGGCACTGACTTTCCAATTCGGGAGGGTGTTAATAAAGCGTTTGGAATGTTGCACCCGAATAACAGGGTACGAGAACTGAGACATATTTGAACACGTCTCCCGATCACACGGTTGATCATACTCTGGGTTCCACATGCATGGTTTAGCTGAAGGAAGAATCCCTTAAACCTGGAGAGTTGAGACCCGTGGAATGGGTACCATGCAATGTGACTTCAAAGGGTCTTCATTTGCTCACCAAACCTCTCCAATCCTATCACTGCTGCGTTTATGCCCCTGTACACATGCTTGGTTCTCTTTCGGAGACATAGCAATCCATAGGTTTTAAGATACTTACTAGTCAGGTACATTCTTAGGCGTTTAATATGGGGTGTTGAGTCCATTTCGTTGAGCAAGGAGTAGCTCTTGTCTATTACGTATTTGGCTTAAGGAACTTTATCTGTGCTCATTTCAATCTCTGGTTTTATGCAGCACCCCAACTCACCTTTCCCCTTAAGCAAGCATAAGTTTGTTTTCTAAATTTGAGACCTTCTTCTGTTTTGTAATTCAGTGCCTGTGTAGCCAAGTTTACATTCCGTGTATTAGTGATATCTTATGACGTTTCTTTTTCTGTGTGACTTATTTCAGTTAGAATCATCATACCTGAATCCACTCATTATGCTGCTACGGGAATGATGACATAGATTTCATTGCTGAGTGATATTGCATTGTACGTAAGTACCACAACTTCTTTATTCATTTTTCGCTTTCTGCAATATTGAACTTGTACCGTAAACGAGGTTCTTGTAAACAGAGCCATCCCAAACATTGGGGTGGCTGTGTCTTTTTGATTTTAATTTCCCTAAGCTATATGACAATAAGTGGAAGTGCCCTAGGCTCTGTTGCTTTGTTTTTTAGATGTTTCAGGAAACACCATACACTTCTCCCCAGTGACTGTTGGCAATTTACATCCCGCCCATCAGCATAACAAGGCTCCCAGTTCTCCATGGCCTGTCCTGCCTTTCTGGATTTTACACTTTTTTCAGATGATCCTTTTGACCGGGAGGGAAGTGAGACTTCAATGTAGTGCAGATTTCCTTTGCAAGCTTGCTTGGTTGGCCAAAAAGTGCGTATGCGTTTTTTCCTGAATATATTCAGGAAAAAACGCATACGCCCTTTTCGGCCAAGTGCATCATTGTGGACGTTCTGCCTCTTTTCCTATGCTTTAAATGCAATTCCAGTCTACCTCCTGAAATCGGTTTCCTGCAATTCTGCCCCGCTTTCAAGTCCTCTTGGCAGGCTTACTTCAGTATATTTTTGGACGATAGCTGTCATTTATAACTCTGCAGGTTTGTGAATTACAGTGCCCCTGAGCTCCTTTCTTCAACTCGCTTTCTTGTGAGCTGGCCGCAACACCGCAGGATTGCTTCAGGCCCTAATCTGGTTCCGGCACGGCACGCTGATCCTTTGGTTAATTCCTCTTCTTGGTGGGAAATGAGAGTTATATTTGCCCATCCAGACACCTCCAGCTAGTCTCTCATTGGTTCTCCTTATTCCTGTTCATCTTCCGCAGAAATTGCAAACTGGTCCAAACAGGAGGTTAAAGGCACTGACTCTCTAAGTCGGGAGAGTGTTAGTAAAGCGTCTGGAATGTTGCACCCGAGTACCAGGGGATGAAACTGAGACATATTTGAACACGTCTCCCGATCACATGGTTTATCATAACCTGGTTTCCACATGTATGTTTTAGCTGAAGGAAGAATCCCTTAAAGCTGGAGAGTTGAGACCCTTGGAATGAGTACCATGCAATATGACTTCAAAGGGTCTTCATTTGCTCACTGAACCTCTCCAATCCTATCACTGCTGCGTTTATGCCCTTGTGCACACGCTTGATTCTCTTTTGGAGACATAGCAATCCATAGGTTTTAAGATACTTACTAGTCAGGTACATTCTTAGGCGTTTAATATGGGGTGTTGAGTCCATTTCATTGAGCAAGGAGTAGCTCTTGTCTATTCCATATTTGGCTTAAGGAAATTTATCTGTGCTCATTTCAATCTCTGGTTTTATGTAGCACCCCAACTCACCTTTCCCCTTAAGCAAGCATAAGTTGGGTTTCTAAATTTGAGACCCTCTTCTGTTTTGTAATCCAGTTCCTGTGTAGCCAAGTTTACATTCCGTGTATTAGTGATATCTTATGATGTTTCTTTTTCTGTGTGACTTATTTCAGTGAGAATCATCATACCTGAATCCAGTCTATGCTGCTACGGGCCTGATGACATAGATTTCATTGCTGAGTGATATTGCATTGTACGTAACTACCACAACTTCTTTATCCATTTTTCACTTTCTGCGATATTGAACTTCTACCGTAAATGAGGTTCTTGTAAACAGAGAGGTCCCAAACTTTGGGGTGACTGTGTCTTTTTGATTTTAATTTCCCTAAGCTATAGGACTATAAGTGGAAGTGCCCTAGGCTCTGTTGCTTTGTTTTTTAGATGTTTCAGGAAACACCATACACTTCTCCTGAGTGGCTGTTGGCAATTTTCATCCCGCCCATCAGCATAAGAAGGCTCCCAGTTCTCCATGGCCTGTCCTGCCTTTCTGGATTTTACACTTTTGTCACATGGCCCTTTTGACTGGGGGGAAGTGAGACTTCATTGTAGTGCAGATTTCCTTTGCAAGCTTGCTTGGTTGGCCAAAAAGGGCGTATGCGTTTTTTCCTGAATATATGCAGGAAAAAACGCATACGCACTTTTCGGCCAAGTGCATCATTGTCGACGTTCTGCCTCTTTTCCTATGCTTAAATGCAATTCCAGTCTACCTCCTGAAATCGGTTTCCTGCAATTCTGCCCCGCTTTCAAGTCCTCTTGGCAGCCTTACTTCAGTATATTTTTGGACGATAGCTGTCATTCATAACTCTGCAGGTTTGTGATAACAGTGCCCCTGAGCTCCTTTCTTCAACTCGCTTTCTTGTGAGCTGGCCGCAACACCGCAGGATTGCTTCAGGCCCTAATCTGGTTCCAGCACGGCATGCTGAGCCTTTGCTTAATTCCTCTTCCTGGTGGGAAATGAGAGTTAAATTTTCCCGTCCAGACACCTCCAGCTAGTCTCTCATTGGTTCTCCCTATTCCTGTTCATCTTCCGCAGAATTTGCAAACTGGGCCAAACAGGAGGTTAAAGGCACTGACTCTCCAAGTCGGGAGAGTGTTAGTAAAGCATCTGGAATGTTGCACCCGAGTACCAGCGGATGAGAACTGAGACATATTTGAACACGTCTCCCGATCACATGGTTGATCATACTCTGGGTTCCACATGCATGTTTTAGCTGAAGGAAGAATCCGTTAAACCTGGAGAGTTGAGACCCGTGGAATGGGTACCATGCAATATGACTTCAAAGGGTCTTCATTTGCTCACCGAACCTCTCCAATCCTATCACTGCTGCGTTTATGCCCCGGTACTCACGCTTGATTCTCTTTCAGAGACATAGCAAACCATAGGTTTTAAGATACTTACTAGTCAGGTACATTATTAGGCGTTTAATATGCGGTTTTGAGTCCATTTGGTTGAGCAAGGAGTAGCTCTTCTCTGTTACATATTTGGCTTAAGGAACTTTATCTGTGCTCATTTCAATCTCTGGTTTTATGCAGCTCCCCAACTCACCTTTCCCCTTAAGCAAGCATAAGTTGGTTTTCTAAATTTGAGACCTTGTTCTGTTTTGTAATCCAGTTCCTGTGTAGCCAAGTTTACATTCCGTGTATTAGTGATATCTTATGATGTTTCTTTTTCTGTTTGACTTATTTCAGTTAGAATCATCATACCTGAACCCAGTCATTTTCTGCTACAGGCCTGATGACATAGATTTCATTGCTGAGTGATATTGCATTGTATGTAATTACCACAACTTCTTTATCCATTTTTCACTTTCTGTGATATTGAACTTGTACCATAAACGAGGTTCTTGTAAACAGAGCCGTCCCAAACTTTGGGGTGGCTGTGTGTTTTTGATTTTAATTTCCCTAAGCTATAGGACCATAAGTGTAAGTGCCCTAGGCTCTGTTGCTTTGTTTTTTAGATGTTTCAGGAAACACCATACACTTCTCCCTAGTGGCTGTTGGCAATTTACATCCCGCCCATCAGCATAGCAAGGCTCCCAGTTCTCCATTGCCTTTCCTGCCTTTCTGGATTTTACACTTTTTTCAGATGGTCCTTTTGACCAGGGGGGAAGTGAGACTTTAATGTAGTGCAGATTTCCTTTGCAAGCTTGCTTGGTTGGCCAAAAAGGGCGTATGCGTTTTTTCCTGAATATATTCAGGAAACAACGCATACGCACTTTTTGGCCAAGTACATCATTGTCGACGTTCTGCCTCTTTTCCTATGCTTTAAATGCAATTCCAGTCTACCTTCTGAAATCGGTTTCCTGCAATTCTGCCCCACTTTCAAGTCCTCTTGGCAGCGTTACTTCAGTATATTTTTGGACGATTGCTGTCATTTATAACTCTGCAGGTTTGTGAATTACAGTGCCACTGAGCTCCTATCTTCAACTCGCTTTCTTGTGAGCGGGCCGCAACACCGCAGGATTGCTTCGGGCCCTAATCTGGTTCCGGCACGGCTTGCTGAGCCTTTGGTTAATTCCTCTTCCTGGTGGGAAATGAGAGTTAAATTTGCCCGTCCAGAGACCTCCAGCTAGTCTCTCATTGGTTCTCCCTATTCCTGTTCATCTTCCGCAGAAATTGCAAACTGGGCCAAACAGGAGATTAAAGGCACTGACTTTCCAATTCGGGAGGGTGTTAATAAAGCGTTTGGAATGTTGCACCCGAATAACAGGGTACGAGAACTGAGACATATTTGAACACGTCTCCCGATCACACGGTTGATCATACTCTGGGTTCCACATGCATGGTTTAGCTGAAGGAAGAATCCCTTAAACCTGGAGAGTTGAGACCCGTGGAATGGGTACCATGCAATGTGACTTCAAAGGGTCTTCATTTGCTCACCAAACCTCTCCAATCCTATCACTGCTGCGTTTATGCCCCTGTACACATGCTTGGTTCTCTTTCGGAGACATAGCAATCCATAGGTTTTAAGATACTTACTAGTCAGGTACATTCTTAGGCGTTTAATATGGGGTGTTGAGTCCATTTCGTTGAGCAAGGAGTAGCTCTTGTCTATTACATATTTGGCTTAAGGAACTTTATCTGTGCTCATTTCAATCTCTGGTTTTATGCAGCACCCCAACTCACCTTTCCCCTTAAGCAAGCATAAGTTTGTTTTCTAAATTTGAGACCTTCTTCTGTTTTGTAATTCAGTGCCTGTGTAGCCAAGTTTACATTCCGTGTATTAGTGATATCTTATGACGTTTCTTTTTCTGTGTGACTTATTTCAGTTAGAATCATCATACCTGAATCCACTCATTATGCTGCTACGGGAATGATGACATAGATTTCATTGCTGAGTGATATTGCATTGTACGTAAGTACCACAACTTCTTTATTCATTTTTCGCTTTCTGCGATATTGAACTTGTACCGTAAACAAGGTTCTTGTAAACAGAGCCATCCCAAACATTGGGGTGGCTGTGTCTTTTTGATTTTAATTTCCCTAAGCTATATGACAATAAGTGGAAGTGCCCTAGGCTCTGTTGCTTTGTTTTTTAGATGTTTCAGGAAACACCATACACTTCTCCCCAGTGACTGTTGGCAATTTACATCCCGCCCATCAGCATAACAAGGCTCCCAGTTCTCCATGGCCTGTCCTGCCTTTCTGGATTTTACACTTTTTTCAGATGATCCTTTTGACCGGGAGGGAAGTGAGACTTCAATGTAGTGCAGATTTCCTTTGCAAGCTTGCTTGGTTGGCCAAAAAGTGCGTATGCGTTTTTTCCTGAATATATTCAGGAAAAAACGCATACGCCCTTTTCGGCCAAGTGCATCATTGTGGACGTTCTGCCTCTTTTCCTATGCTTTAAATGCAATTCCAGTCTACCTCCTGAAATCAGTTTCCTGCAATTCTGCCCCGCTTTCAAGTCCTCTTGGCAGGCTTACTTCAGTATATTTTTGGACAATAGCTGTCATTTATAACTCTGCAGGTTTGTGAATTACAGTGCCCCTGAGCTCCTTTCTTCAACTCGCTTTCTTGTGAGCTGGCCGCAACACCGCAGGATTGCTTCAGGCCCTAATCTGGTTCCGGCACGGCACGCTGATCCTTTGGTTAATTCCTCTTCTTGGTGGGAAATGAGAGTTATATTTGCCCATCCAGACACCTCCAGCTAGTCTCTCATTGGTCCTCCTTATTCCTGTTCATCTTCCGCAGTAATTGCAAACTGGTCCAAACAGGAGGTTAAAGGCACTGACTCTCCAAGTCGGGAGAGTGTTAGTAAAGCGTCTGGAATGTTGCACCCGAGTACCAGGGGATGAAAACTGAGACATATTTGAACACGTCTCCCGATCACATGGTTTATCATAACCTGGTTTCCACATGTATGTTTTAGCTGAAGGAAGAATCCCTTAAAGCTGGAGAGTTGAGACCCTTGGAATGAGTACCATGCAATATGACTTCAAAGGGTCTTCATTTGCTCACTGAACCTCTCCAATCCTATCACTGCTGCGTTTATGCCCTTGTACACACGCTTGATTCTCTTTTGGAGACATAGCAATCCATAGGTTTTAAGATACTTACTAGTCAGGTACATTCTTAGGCGTTTAATATGGGGTGTTGAGTCCATTTCATTGAGCAAGGAGTAGCTCTTGTCTATTCCATATTTGGCTTAAGGAAATTTATCTGTGCTCATTTCAATCTCTGGTTTTATGTAGCACCCCAACTCACCTTTCCCCTTAAGCAAGCATAAGTTGGGTTTCTAAATTTGAGACCCTCTTCTGTTTTGTAATCCAGTTCCTGTGTAGCCAAGTTTACATTCCGTGTATTAGTGATATCTTATGATGTTTCTTTTTCTGTGTGACTTATTTCAGTGAGAATCATCATACCTGAATCCAGTCTATGCTGCTACGGGCCTGATGACATAGATTTCATTGCTGAGTGATATTGCATTGTACGTAACTACCACAACTTCTTTATCCATTTTTCACTTTCTGCGATATTGAACTTCTACCGTAAATGAGGTTCTTGTAAACAGAGAGGTCCCAAACTTTGGGGTGGCTGTGTCTTTTTGATTTTAATTTCCCTAAGCTATAGGACTATAAGTGGAAGTGCCCTAGGCTCTGTTGCTTTGTTTTTTAGATGTTTCAGGAAACACCATACACTTCTCCTGAGTGGCTGTTGGCAATTTTCATCCCGCCCATCAGCATAACAAGGCTCCCAGTTCTCCATGGCCTGTCCTGCCTTTCTGGATTTTACACTTTTGTCACATGGCCCTTTTGACTGGGGGGAAGTGAGACTTCATTGTAGTGCAGATTTCCTTTGCAAGCTTGCTTGGTTGGCCAAAAAGGGCGTATGCGTTTTTTCCTGAATATATGCAGGAAAAAACCCATACGCACTTTTCGGCCAAGTGCATCATTGTCGACGTTCTGCCTCTTTTCCTATGCTTAAATGCAATTCCAGTCTACCTCCTGAAATCGGTTTCCTGCAATTCTGCCCGGCTTTCAAGTCCTCTTGGCAGCCTTACTTCAGTATATTTTTGGATGATAGCTGTCATTTATAACTCTGCAGGTTTGTGAATTACAGTGCCCCTAAGCTCCTTTCTTCAACTCGCTTTCTTGTGAGCTGGCCGCAACACCGCAGGATTGCTTCAGGCCCTAATCTGGTTCCGGCATGGCACGCTGAGCCTTTGGTTAATTCCTCTTCCTGGTGGGGAATGAGAGTTAAATTTTCCCGTCCAGACACCTCCAGCTAGTCTCTCATTGGTTCTCCCTATTCCTGTTCATCTTCCGCGGAATTTGCAAACTGGGCCAAACAGGAGGTTAAAGGCACTGACTCTCCAAGTTGGGAGAGTGTTAGTAAAGCATCTGGAATGTTGCACCCAAGTACCAGGGGACGAGAACTGAGACATATTTCAACACGTCTCCCGATCACACGGTTGATCATACTCTGGGTTCCACATGCATGTTTTAGCTGAAGGAAGAATCCCTTAAACCTGGAGAGTTGAGACCCGTGGAATGGGTACCATGCAATATGACTTCAAAGGGTCTTCATTTGCTCACCAAAACTCTCCAATCCTATCACTGCTGCGTTTTTGCCCCTGTACTCACGATTGATTCACTTTCAGAGACATAGCAATCCATAGGTTTTAAGATACTTACTAGTCAGGTACATTATTAGGCGTTTAATATGGGGTTTTGAGTCCATTTCGTTGAGCAAGGAGTAGCTCTTGTCTATTACATATTTGGCTTAAGGAACTTTATCTGTGCTCATTTCAATCTCTGGTTTTATGCAGCACCCCAACTCACCTTTCCCCTTAAGCAAGCATAAGTTGATTTTCTAAATTTGGGACCATGTTCTGTTTTGAAATTCAGTTCCTGTGTAGCCAAGTTTACATTCCGTGTATTAGTGATATCTTATGATGTTTCTTTTTCTGTGTGACTTATTTCAGTTAGAATCATCATACCTGAATCCACTCATTATGCTGCTATGGGCCTGATGACATAGATGTCATTGCTGAGTGATATTGCATTGTACGTAAGTACCACAACTTCTTTATCCATTTTTCGCTTTATGCGATATTGAACTTGTACCGTAAACGAGTTTCTTGTAAACAGAGCCATCCCAAACTTTGGGGTGGCTGTGTCTTTTTGATTTCAATTTCCCTAAACTATAGGACCATAAGTGGAAGTGCCCTAGGCTCTGTTGCTTTGTTTTTTAGATGTTTCAGGAAACACCATACACTTCTCCCGAGTGGCTGTTGGCAATTTACATCCCGCCCATCAGCATAACAAGGCTCCCAGTTCTCCATGGCCTGTCCTGCCTTTCTGGATTTTACACTTTTTTCAGATGGCCCTTTTGACGGGGGGGAAGTGAGACTTCATTGTAGTGCAGATTTCCTTTGCAAGCTTGCTTGGTTGGCCAAAAAGGGCGTATGCGTTTTTTCCTGAATATATTCAGGAAAAAACGCATACGCCCTTTTTGGCCAAGTGCATCATTGTCGACCTTCTGCCTCTTTTCCTATGCTTTAAATGCAATTCCAGTCTACCTCCTGAAATCGGTTTCCTGCAATTCTGCCCGGCTTTCAAGTCCTCTTGGCAGCCTTACTTCAGTATATTTTTGGATGATAGCTGTCATTTATAACTCTGCAGGTTTGTGAATTACAGTGCCCCTGAGCTCCTTTCTTCAACTCGCTTTCTTGTGAGCTGGCCGCAACACCGCAGGATTGCTTCAGGCCCTAATCTGGTTCCGGCATGGCACGCTGAGCCTTTGGTTAATTCCTCTTCCTGGTGGGAAATGAGAGTTAAATTTTCCCGTCCAAACACCTCCAGCTAGTCTTTCATTGGTTCTCCCTATTCCTGTTCATCTTCCGCGGAATTTGCAAACTGGGCCAAACAGGAGGTTAAAGGCACTGACTCTCCAAGTCAGGAGAGTGTTAGTAAAGCATCTGGAATGTTGCACCCGAGTACCAGGGGACGAGAACTGAGACATATTGCAACACGTCTCCCGATCACACGGTTGATCATACTCTGGGTTCCACATGCATGTTTTAGCTGAAGGAAGAATCCCTTAAACCTGGAGAGTTGAGACCCGTGGAATGGGTACCATGCAATATGACTTCAAAGGGTCTTCATTTGCTCACCAAAACTCTCCAATCCTATCACTGCTGCGTTTTTGCCCCTGTACTCACGATTGATTCACTTTCAGAGACATAGCAATCCATAGGTTTTAAGATACTTACTAGTCAGGTACATTATTAGGCGTTTAATATGGGGTTTTGAGTCCATTTCGTTGAGCAAGGAGTAGCTCTTGTCTATTACATATTTGGCTTAAGGAACTTTATCTGTGCTCATTTCAATCTCTGGTTTTATGCAGCACCCCAACTCACCTTTCCCCTTAAGCAAGCATAAGTTGATTTTCTAAATTTGGGACCATGTTCTGTTTTGAAATTCAGTTCCTGTGTAGCCAAGTTTACATTCCGTGTATTAGTGATATCTTATGATGTTTCTTTTTCTGTGTGACTTATTTCAGTTAGAATCATCATACCTGAATCCACTCATTATGCTGCTATGGGCCTGATGACATAGATGTCATTGCTGAGTGATATTGCATTGTACGTAAGTACCACAACTTCTTTATCCATTTTTCGCTTTATGCGATATTGAACTTGTACCATAAACGAGTTTCTTGTAAACAGAGCCATCCCAAACTTTGGGGTGGCTGTGTCTTTTTGATTTTAATTTCCCTAAGCTATAGGACCTTAAGTGGAAGTGCCCTAGGCTCTGTTGCTTTGTTTTTTAGATGTTTCAGGAAACACTATACACTTCTCCTGAGTGGCTGTTGGCAATTTACATCCCGCCCATCAGCATAACAAGGCTCCCAGTTCTCCATGGCCTGTCCTGCCTTTCTGGATTTTACACTTTTTTCAGATGGCCCTTTTGACGGGGGGGAAGTGAGACTTCATTGTAGTGCAGATTTCCTTTGCAAGCTTGCTTGGTTGGCCCAAAAGGGCGTATGCGTTTTTTCCTGAATATATTCAGGAAAAAACGCATACGCCCTTTTTGGCCAAGTGCATCATTGTCGACCTTCTGCCTCTTTTCCTATGCCTTAAATGCAATTCCAGTCTACCTCCTGAAATCGGTTTCCTGCAATTCTGCCCGGCTTTCAAGTCCTCTTGGCAGCCTTACTTCAGTATATTTTTGGATGATAGCTGTCATTTATAACTCTGCAGGTTTGTGAATTACAGTGCCCCTGAGCTCCTTTCTTCAACTCGCTTTCTTGTGAGCTGGCCGCAACACCGCAGGATTGCTTCAGGCCCTAATCTGGTTCCGGCATGGCACGCTGAGCCTTTGGTTAATTCCTCTTCCTGGTGGGAAATGAGAGTTAAATTTTCCCGTCCAGACACCTCCAGCTAGTCTCTCATTGGTTCTCCCTATTCCTGTTCATCTTCCGTGGAATTTGCAAACTGGGCCAAAGAGGAGGTTAAAGGCACTGACTCTCCAAGTCGGGAGAGTGTTAGTAAAGCATCTGGAATGTTGCACCCGAGTACCAGGGGACGAGAACTGAGACATATTTCAACACGTCTCCCGATCACACGGTTGATCATACTCTGGGTTCCACATGCATGTTTTAGCTGAAGGAAGAATCCCTTAAACCTGGAGAGTTGAGACCCGTGGAATGGGTACCATGCAATATGACTTCAAAGGGTCTTCATTTGCTCACCAAAACTCTCCAATCCTATCACTGCTGCGTTTTTGCCCCTGTACTCACGATTGATTCACTTTCAGAGACATAGCAATCCATAGGTTTTAAGATACTTACTAGTCAGGTACATTATTAGGCGTTTAATATGGGGTTTTGAGTCCATTTCGTTGAGCAAGGAGTAGCTCTTGTCTATTACATATTTGGCTTAAGGAACTTTATCTGTGCTCATTTCAATCTCTGGTTTTATGCAGCACCCCAACTCACCTTTCCCCTTAAGCAAGCATAAGTTGATTTTCTAAATTTGGGACCATGTTCTGTTTTGAAATTCAGTTCCTGTGTAGCCAAGTTTACATTCCGTGTATTAGTGATATCTTATGATGTTTCTTTTTCTGTGTGACTTATTTCAGTTAGAATCATCATACCTGAATCCACTCATTATGCTGCTATGGGCCTGATGACATAGATGTCATTGCTGAGTGATATTGCATTGTACGTAAGTACCACAACTTCTTTATCCATTTTTCGCTTTATGCGATATTGAACTTGTACCGTAAACGAGTTTCTTGTAAACAGAGCCATCCCAAACTTTGGGGTGGCTGTGTCTTTTTGATTTTAATTTCCCTAAGCTATAGCACCATAAGTGGAAGTGCCCTAGGCTCTGTTGCTTTGTTTTTTAGATGTTTCAGGAAACACCATACACTTCTCCCGAGTGGCTGTTGGCAATTTACATCCCGCCCATCAGCATAACAAGGCTCCCAGTTCTCCATGGCCTGTCCTGCCTTTCTGGATTTTACACTTTTTTCAGATGGCCCTTTTGACGGGGGGGAAGTGAGACTTCATTGTAGTGCAGATTTCCTTTGCAAGCTTGCTTAGTTGGCCAAAAAGGGCGTATGCGTTTTTTCCTGAATATATTCAGGAAAAAACGCATACGCCCTTTTTGGCCAAGTGCATCATTGTCGACGTTCTGCCTCTTTTCCTATGCTTTAAATGCAATTCCAGTCTACCTCCTGAAATTGGTTTCCTGCAATTCTGCCCGGCTTTCAAGTCCTCTTGGCAGCCTTACTTCAGTATATTTTTGGATGATAGCTGTCATTTATAACTCTGCAGGTTTGTGAATTACAGTGCCCCTGAGCTCCTTTCTTCAACTCGCTTTCTTGTGAGCTGGCCGCAACACCGCAGGATTGCTTCAGGCCCTAATCTGGTTCCGGCATGGCACGCTGAGCCTTTGGTTAATTCCTCTTCCTGGTGGGAAATGAGAGTTAAATTTTCCCGTCCAGACACCTCCAGCTAGTCTCTCATTGGTTCTCCCTATTCCTGTTCATCTTCCGCGGAATTTGCAAACTGGGCCAAACAGGAGGTTAAAGGCACTGACTCTCCAAGTCGGGAGAGTGTTAGTAAAGCATCTGGAATGTTGCACCCGAGTACCAGGGGACGAGAACTGAGACATATTTCAACACGTCTCCCGATCACACGGTTGATCATACTCTGGGTTCCACATGCATGTTTTAGCTGAAGGAAGAATCCCTTAAACCTGGAGAGTTGAGACCCGTGGAATGGGTACCATGCAATATGACTTCAAAGGGTCTTCATTTGCTCACCAAAACTCTCCAATCCTATCACTGCTGCGTTTTTGCCCCTGTACTCACGATTGATTCACTTTCAGAGACATAGCAATCCATAGGTTTTAAGATACTTACTAGTCAGGTACATTATTAGGCGTTTAATATGGGGTTTTGAGTCCATTTCGTTGAGCAAGGAGTAGCTCTTGTCTATTACATATTTGGCTTAAGGAACTTTATCTGTGCTCATTTCAATCTCTGGTTTTATGCAGCACCCCAACTCACCTTTCCCCTTAAGCAAGCATAAGTTGATTTTCTAAATTTGGGACCATGTTCTGTTTTGAAATTCAGTTCCTGTGTAGCCAAGTTTACATTCCATGTATTAGTGATATCTTATGATGTTTCTTTTTCTGTGTGACTTATTTCAGTTAGAATCATCATACCTGAATCCACTCATTATGCTGCTATGGGCCTGATGACATAGATGTCATTGCTGAGTGATATTGCATTGTACGTAAGTACCACAACTTCTTTATCCATTTTTCGCTTTATGCGATATTGAACTTGTACCGTAAACGAGTTTCTTGTAAACAGAGCCATCCCAAACTTTGGGGTGGCTGTGTCTTTTTGATTTTAATTTCCCTAAGCTATAGGACCATAAGTGGAAGTGCCCTAGGCTCTGTTGCTTTGTTTTTTAGATGTTTCAGGAAACACCATACACTTCTCCCGAGTGGCTGTTGGCAATTTACATCCCGCCCATCAGCATAACAAGGCTCCCAGTTCTCCATGGCCTGTCCTGCCTTTCTGGATTTTACACTTTTTTCAGATGGCCCTTTTGACGGGGGGGAAGTGAGACTTCATTGTAGTGCAGATTTCCTTTGCAAGCTTGCTTGGTTGGCCAAAAAGGGCGTATGCGTTTTTTCCTGAATATATTCAGGAAAAAACGCATACGCCCTTTTTGGCCAAGTGCATCATTGTCGACCTTCTGCCTCTTTTCCTATGCCTTAAATGCAATTCCAGTCTACCTCCTGAAATCGGTTTCCTGCAATTCTGCCCGGCTTTCAAGTCCTCTTGGCAGCCTTACTTCAGTATATTTTTGGATGATAGCTGTCATTTATAACTCTGCAGGTTTGTGAATTACAGTGCCCCTGAGCTCCTTTCTTCAACTCGCTTTCTTGTGAGCTGGCCGCAACACCGCAGGATTGCTTCAGGCCCTAATCTGGTTCCGGCATGGCACGCTGAGCCTTTGGTTAATTCCTCTTCCTGGTGGGAAATGAGAGTTAAATTTTCCCGTCCAGACACCTCCAGCTAGTCTCTCATTGGTTCTCCCTATTCCTGTTCATCTTCCGTGGAATTTGCAAACTGGGCCAAAGAGGAGGTTAAAGGCACTGACTCTCCAAGTCGGGAGAGTGTTAGTAAAGCATCTGGAATGTTGCACCCGAGTACCAGGGGACGAGAACTGAGACATATTTCAACACGTCTCCCGATCACACGGTTGATCATACTCTGGGTTCCACATGCATGTTTTAGCTGAAGGAAGAATCCCTTAAACCTGGAGAGTTGAGACCCGTGGAATGGGTACCATGCAATATGACTTCAAAGGGTCTTCATTTGCTCACCAAAACTCTCCAATCCTATCACTGCTGCGTTTTTGCCCCTGTACTCACGATTGATTCACTTTCAGAGACATAGCAATCCATAGGTTTTAAGATACTTACTAGTCAGGTACATTATTAGGCGTTTAATATGGGGTTTTGAGTCCATTTCGTTGAGCAAGGAGTAGCTCTTGTCTATTACATATTTGGCTTAAGGAACTTTATCTGTGCTCATTTCAATCTCTGGTTTTATGCAGCACCCCAACTCACCTTTCCCCTTAAGCAAGCATAAGTTGATTTTCTAAATTTGGGACCATGTTCTGTTTTGAAATTCAGTTCCTGTGTAGCCAAGTTTACATTCCGTGTATTAGTGATATCTTATGATGTTTCTTTTTCTGTGTGACTTATTTCAGTTAGAATCATCATACCTGAATCCACTCATTATGCTGCTATGGGCCTGATGACATAGATGTCATTGCTGAGTGATATTGCATTGTACGTAAGTACCACAACTTCTTTATCCATTTTTCGCTTTATGCGATATTGAACTTGTACCGTAAACGAGTTTCTTGTAAACAGAGCCATCCCAAACTTTGGGGTGGCTGTGTCTTTTTGATTTTAATTTCCCTAAGCTATAGCACCATAAGTGGAAGTGCCCTAGGCTCTGTTGCTTTGTTTTTTAGATGTTTCAGGAAACACCATACACTTCTCCCGAGTGGCTGTTGGCAATTTACATCCCGCCCATCAGCATAACAAGGCTCCCAGTTCTCCATGGCCTGTCCTGCCTTTCTGGATTTTACACTTTTTTCAGATGGCCCTTTTGACGGGGGGGAAGTGAGACTTCATTGTAGTGCAGATTTCCTTTGCAAGCTTGCTTAGTTGGCCAAAAAGGGCGTATGCGTTTTTTCCTGAATATATTCAGGAAAAAACGCATACGCCCTTTTTGGCCAAGTGCATCATTGTCGACGTTCTGCCTCTTTTCCTATGCTTTAAATGCAATTCCAGTCTACCTCCTGAAATTGGTTTCCTGCAATTCTGCCCGGCTTTCAAGTCCTCTTGGCAGCCTTACTTCAGTATATTTTTGGATGATAGCTGTCATTTATAACTCTGCAGGTTTGTGAATTACAGTGCCCCTGAGCTCCTTTCTTCAACTCGCTTTCTTGTGAGCTGGCCGCAACACCGCAGGATTGCTTCAGGCCCTAATCTGGTTCCGGCATGGCACGCTGAGCCTTTGGTTAATTCCTCTTCCTGGTGGGAAATGAGAGTTAAATTTTCCCGTCCAGACACCTCCAGCTAGTCTCTCATTGGTTCTCCCTATTCCTGTTCATCTTCCGCGGAATTTGCAAACTGGGCCAAACAGGAGGTTAAAGGCACTGACTCTCCAAGTCGGGAGAGTGTTAGTAAAGCATCTGGAATGTTGCACCCGAGTACCAGGGGACGAGAACTGAGACATATTTCAACACGTCTCCCGATCACACGGTTGATCATACTCTGGGTTCCACATGCATGTTTTAGCTGAAGGAAGAATCCCTTAAACCTGGAGAGTTGAGACCCGTGGAATGGGTACCATGCAATATGACTTCAAAGGGTCTTCATTTGCTCACCAAAACTCTCCAATCCTATCACTGCTGCGTTTTTGCCCCTGTACTCACGATTGATTCACTTTCAGAGACATAGCAATCCATAGGTTTTAAGATACTTACTAGTCAGGTACATTATTAGGCGTTTAATATGGGGTTTTGAGTCCATTTCGTTGAGCAAGGAGTAGCTCTTGTCTATTACATATTTGGCTTAAGGAACTTTATCTGTGCTCATTTCAATCTCTGGTTTTATGCAGCACCCCAACTCACCTTTCCCCTTAAGCAAGCATAAGTTGGTTTTCTAAATTTGGGACCATGTTCTGTTTTGAAATTCAGTTCCTGTGTAGCCAAGTTTACATTCCGTGTATTAGTGATATCTTATGATGTTTCTTTTTCTGTGTGACTTATTTCAGTTAGAATCATCATACCTGAATCCACTCATTATGCTGCTATGGGCCTGATGACATAGATGTCATTGCTGAGTGATATTGCATTGTACGTAAGTACCACAACTTCTTTATCCATTTTTCGCTTTATGCGATATTGAACTTGTACCGTAAACGAGTTTCTTGTAAACAGAGCCATCCCAAATTTGGGGTGGCTGTGTCTTTTTGATTTTAATTTCCCTAAGCTATAGCACCATAAGTGGAAGTGCCCTAGGCTCTGTTGCTTTGTTTTTTAGATGTTTCAGGAAACACCATACACTTCTCCCGAGTGGCTGTTGGCAATTTACATCCCGCCCATCAGCATAACAAGGCTCCCAGTTCTCCATGGCCTGTCCTGCCTTTCTGGATTTTACACTTTTTTCAGATGGCCCTTTTGACGGGGGGGGAAGTGAGACTTCATTGTAGTGCAGATTTCCTTTGCAAGCTTGCTTGGTTGGCCAAAAAGGGCGTATGCGTTTTTTCCTGAATATATTCAGGAAAAAACGCATACGCCCTTTTTGGCCAAGTGCATCATTGTCGACCTTCTGCCTCTTTTCCTATGCTTTAAATGCAATTCCAGTCTACCTCCTGAAATCGGTTTCCTGCAATTCTGCCCGGCTTTCAAGTCCTCTTGGCAGCCTTACTTCAGTATATTTTTGGATGATAGCTGTCATTTATAACTCTGCAGGTTTGTGAATTACAGTGCCCCTGAGCTCCTTTCTTCAACTCGCTTTCTTGTGAGCTGGCCGCAACACCGCAGGATTGCTTCAGGCCCTAATCTGGTTCCGGCATGGCACGCTGAGCCTTTGGTTAATTCCTCTTCCTGGTGGGAAATGAGAGTTAAATTTTCCCGTCCAGACACCTCCAGCTAGTCTCTCATTGGTTCTCCCTATTCCTGTTCATCTTCCGCGGAATTTGCAAACTGGGCCAAACAGGAGGTTAAAGGCACTGACTCTCCAAGTCGGGAGAGTGTTAGTAAAGCATCTGGAATGTTGCACCCGAGTACCAGGGGACGAGAACTGAGACATATTTCAACACGTCTCCCGATCACACGGTTGATCATACTCTGGGTTCCACATGCATGTTTTAGCTGAAGGAAGAATCCCTTAAACCTGGAGAGTTGAGACCCGTGGAATGGGTACCATGCAATATGACTTCAAAGGGTCTTCATTTGCTCACCAAAACTCTCCAATCCTATCACTGCTGCGTTTTTGCCCCTGTACTCACGATTGATTCACTTTCAGAGACATAGCAATCCATAGGTTTTAAGATACTTACTAGTCAGGTACATTATTAGGCGTTTAATATGGGGTTTTGAGTCCATTTCGTTGAGCAAGGAGTAGCTCTTGTCTATTACATATTTGGCTTAAGGAACTTTATCTGTGCTCATTTCAATCTCTGGTTTTATGCAGCACCCCAACTCACCTTTCCCCTTAAGCAAGCATAAGTTGATTTTCTAAATTTGGGACCATGTTCTGTTTTGAAATTCAGTTCCTGTGTAGCCAAGTTTACATTCCGTGTATTAGTGATATCTTATGATGTTTCTTTTTCTGTGTGACTTATTTCAGTTAGAATCATCATACCTGAATCCACTCACTATGCTGCTATGGGCCTGATGACATAGATGTCATTGCTGAGTGATATTGCATTGTACATAAGTACCACAACTTCTTTATCCATTTTTCACTTTATGCGATATTGAACTTGTACCGTAAACGAGTTTCTTGTAAACAGAGCCATCCCAAACTTTGGGGTGGCTGTGTCTTTTTGATTTTAATTTCCCTAAGCTATAGGACCATAAGTGGAAGTGCCCTAGGCTCTGTTGCTTTGTTTTTTAGATGTTTCAGGAAACACCATACACTTCTCCCGAGTGGCTGTTGGCAATTTACATCCCGCCCATCAGCATAACAAGGCTCCCAGTTCTCCATGGCCTGTCCTGCCTTTCTGGATTTTACACTTTTTTCAGATGGCCCTTTTGACGGGGGGGAAGTGAGACTTCATTGTGGTGCAGATTTCCTTTGCAAGCTTGCTTGGTTGGCCAAAAAGGGCGTATGCGTTTTTTCCTGAATATATTCAGGAAAAAACGCATACGCCCTTTTTGGCCAAGTGCATCATTGTCGACCTTCTGCCTCTTTTCCTATGCTTTAAATGCAATTCCAGTCTACCTCCTGAAATCGGTTTCCTGCAATTCTGCCCGGCTTTCAAGTCCTCTTGGCAGCCTTACTTCAGTATATTTTTGGATGATAGCTGTCATTTATAACTCTGCAGGTTTGTGAATTACAGTGCCCCTGAGCTCCTTTCTTCAACTCGCTTTCTTGTGAGCTGGCCGCAACACCGCAGGATTGCTTCAGGCCCTAATCTGGTTCCGGCATGGCACGCTGAGCCTTTGGTTAATTCCTCTTCCTGGTGGGAAATGAGAGTTAAATTTTCCCGTCCAGACACCTCCAGCTAGTCTCTCATTGGTTCTCCCTATTCCTGTTCATCTTCCGCGGAATTTGCAAACTGGGCCAAACAGGAGGTTAAAGGCACTGACTCTCCAAGTCGGGAGAGTGTTAGTAAAGCATCTGGAATGTTGCACCCGAGTACCAGGGGACGAGAACTGAGACATATTTCAACACGTCTCCCGATCACACGGTTGATCATACTCTGGGTTCCACATGCATGCTTTAGCTGAAGGAAGAATCCCTTAAACCTGGAGAGTTGAGACCCGTGGAATGGGTACCATGCAATATGACTTCAAAGGGTCTTCATTTGCTCACCAAAACTCTCCAATCCTATCACTGCTGCGTTTTTGCCCCTGTACTCACGATTGATTCACTTTCAGAGACATAGCAATCCATAGGTTTTAAGATACTTACTAGTCAGGTACATTATTAGGCGTTTAATATGGGGTTTTGAGTCCATTTCGTTGAGCAAGGAGTAGCTCTTGTCTATTACATATTTGGCTTAAGGAACTTTATCTGTGCTCATTTCAATCTCTGGTTTTATGCAGCACCCCAACTCACCTTTCCCCTTAAGCAAGCATAAGTTGATTTTCTAAATTTGGGACCATGTTCTGTTTTGAAATTCAGTTCCTGTGTAGCCAAGTTTACATTCCGTGTATTAGTGATATCTTATGATGTTTCTTTTTCTGTGTGACTTATTTCAGTTAGAATCATCATACCTGAATCCACTCATTATGCTGCTATGGGCCTGATGACATAGATGTCATTGCTGAGTGATATTGCATTGTACGTAAGTACCACAACTTCTTTATCCATTTTTCGCTTTATGCGATATTGAACTTGTACCGTAAACGAGTTTCTTGTAAACAGAGCCATCCCAAACTTTGGAGTGGCTGTGTCTTTTTGATTTTAATTTCCCTAAGCTATAGGACCATAAGTGGAAGTGCCCTAGGCTCTGTTGCTTTGTTTTTTAGATGCTTCAGGAAACACCATACACTTCTCCCGAGTGGCTGTTGGCAATGTACATCCCGCCCATCAGCATAACAAGGCTCCCAGTTCTCCATGGCCTGTCCTGCCTTTCTGGATTTTACACTTTTTTCAGATGGCCCTTTTGACGGGGGGGAAGTGAGACTTCATTGTAATGCAGATTTCCTTTGCAAGCTTGCTTGGTTGGCCAAAAAGGGCGTATGCGTTTTTTCCTGAATATATTCAGGAAAAAACGCATACGCCCTTTTTGGCGAAGTGCATCATTGTCGACCTTCTGCCTCTTTTCCTATGCTTTAAATGCAATTCCAGTCTACCTCCTGAAATCGGTTTCCTGCAATTCTGCCCGGCTTTCAAGTCCTCTTGGCAGCCTTACTTCAGTATATTTTTGGATGATAGCTGTCATTTATAACTCTGCAGGTTTGTGAATTACAGTGCCCCTGAGCTCCTTTCTTCAACTCGCTTTCTTGTGAGCTGGCCGCAACACCGCAGGATTGCTTCAGGCCCTAATCTGGTTCCGGCATGGCACGCTGACCCTTTGGTTAATTCCTCTTCCTGGTGGGAAATGAGAGTTAAATTTTCCCGTCCAGACACCTCCAGCTAGTCTCTCATTGGTTCTCCCTATTCCTGTTCATCTTCCGCGGAATTTGCAAACTGGGCCAAACAGGAGGTTAAAGGCACTGACTCTCCAAGTCGGGAGAGTGTTAGTAAAGCATCTGGAATGTTGCACCCGAGTACCAGGGGACGAGAACTGAGACATATTTCAACACGTCTCCCGATCACACGGTTGATCATACTCTGGGTTCCACATGCATGCTTTAGCTGAAGGAAGAATCCCTTAAACCTGGAGAGTTGAGACCCGTGGAATGGGTACCATGCAATATGACTTCAAAGGGTCTTCATTTGCTCACCAAAACTCTCCAATCCTATCACTGCTGCGTTTTTGCCCCTGTACTCACGATTGATTCACTTTCAGAGACATAGCAATCCATAGGTTTTAAGATACTTACTAGTCAGGTACATTATTAGGCGTTTAATATGGGGTTTTGAGTCCATTTCGTTGAGCAAGGAGTAGCTCTTGTCTATTACATATTTGGCTTAAGGAACTTTATCTGTGCTCATTTCAATCTCTGGTTTTATGCAGCACCCCAACTCACCTTTCCCCTTAAGCAAGCATAAGTTGATTTTCTAAATTTGGGACCATGTTCTGTTTTGAAATTCAGTTCCTGTGTAGCCAAGTTTACATTCCGTGTATTAGTGATATCTTATGATGTTTCTTTTTCTGTGTGACTTATTTCAGTTAGAATCATCATACCTGAATCCACTCATTATGCTGCTATGGGCCTGATGACATAGATGTCATTGCTGAGTGATATTGCATTGTACGTAAGTACCACAACTTCTTTATCCATTTTTCGCTTTATGCGATATTGAACTTGTACCGTAAACGAGTTTCTTGTAAACAGAGCCATCCCAAACTTTGGAGTGGCTGTGTCTTTTTGATTTTAATTTCCCTAAGCTATAGGACCATAAGTGGAAGTGCCCTAGGCTCTGTTGCTTTGTTTTTTAGATGCTTCAGGAAACACCATACACTTCTCCCGAGTGGCTGTTGGCAATGTACATCCCGCCCATCAGCATAACAAGGCTCCCAGTTCTCCATGGCCTGTCCTGCCTTTCTGGATTTTACACTTTTTTCAGATGGCCCTTTTGACGGGGGGGAAGTGAGACTTCATTGTAATGCAGATTTCCTTTGCAAGCTTGCTTGGTTGGCCAAAAAGGGCGTATGCGTTTTTTCCTGAATATATTCAGGAAAAAACGCATACGCCCTTTTTGGCGAAGTGCATCATTGTCGACCTTCTGCCTCTTTTCCTATGCTTTAAATGCAATTCCAGTCTACCTCCTGAAATCGGTTTCCTGCAATTCTGCCCGGCTTTCAAGTCCTCTTGGCAGCCTTACTTCAGTATATTTTTGGATGATAGCTGTCATTTATAACTCTGCAGGTTTGTGAATTACAGTGCCCCTGAGCTCCTTTCTTCAACTCGCTTTCTTGTGAGCTGGCCGCAACACCGCAGGATTGCTTCAGGCCCTAATCTGGTTCCGGCATGGCACGCTGACCCTTTGGTTAATTCCTCTTCCTGGTGGGAAATGAGAGTTAAATTTTCCCGTCCAGACACCTCCAGCTAGTCTCTCATTGGTTCTCCCTATTCCTGTTCATCTTCCGCGGAATTTGCAAACTGGGCCAAACAGGAGGTTAAAGGCACTGACTCTCCAAGTCGGGAGAGTGTTAGTAAAGCATCTGGAATGTTGCACCCGAGTACCAGGGGACGAGAACTGAGACATATTTCAACACGTCTCCCGATCACACGGTTGATCATACTCTGGGTTCCACATGCATGTTTTAGCTGAAGGAAGAATCCCTTAAACCTGGAGAGTTGATACCCATGGAATGGGTACCATGCAATATGACTTCAAAGGGTCTTAATTTGCTCACCAAAACTCTCCAATCCTATCACTGCTGCGTTTTTGCCCCTGTACTCACGATTGATTCACTTTCAGAGACATAGCAATCCATAGGTTTTAAGATACTTACTAGTCAGGTACATTATTAGGCGTTTAATATGGGGTTTTGAGTCCATTTCGTTGAGCAAGGAGTAGCTCTTGTCTATTACATATTTGGCTTAAGGAACTTTATCTGTGCTCATTTCAATCTCTGGTTTTATGCAGCACCCCAACTCACCTTTCCCCTTAAGCAAGCATAAGTTGATTTTCTAAATTTGGGACCATGTTCTGTTTTGAAATTCAGTTCCTGTGTAGCCAAGTTTACATTCCGTGTATTAGTGATATCTTATGATGTTTCTTTTTCTGTGTGACTTATTTCAGTTAGAATCATCATACCTGAATCCACTCATTATGCTGCTATGGGCCTGATGACATAGATGTCATTGCTGAGTGATATTGCATTGTACGTAAGTACCACAACTTCTTTATCCATTTTTCGCTTTATGCGATATTGAACTTGTACCGTAAACGAGTTTCTTGTAAACAGAGCCATCCCAAACTTTGGGGTGGCTGTGTCTTTTTTATTTTAATTTCCCTAAGCTATAGGACCATAAGTGGAAGTGCCCTAGGCTCTGTTGCTTTGTTTTTTAGATGCTTCAGGAAACACCATACACTTCTCCCGAGTGGCTGTTGGCAATGTACATCCCACCCATCAGCATAACAAGGCTCCCAGTTCTCCATGGCCTGTCCTGCCTTTCTGGATTTTACACTTTTTTCAGATGGCCCTTTTGACGGGGGGGAAGTGAGACTTCATTGTAGTGCAGATTTCCTTTGCAAGCTTGCTTAGTTGGCCAAAAAGGGCGTATGCGTTTTTTCCTGAATATATTCAGGAAAAAACGCATACGCCCTTTTTGGCCAAGTGCATCATTGTCGACCTTCTGCCTCTTTTCCTATGCTTTAAATGCAATTCCAGTCTACCTCCTGAAATCGGTTTCCTGCAATTCTGCCCGGCTTTCAAGTCCTCTTGGCAGCCTTACTTCAGTATATTTTTGGATGATAGCTGTCATTTATAACTCTGCAGGTTTGTGAATTACAGTGCCCCTGAGCTCCTTTCTTCAACTCGCTTTCTTGTGAGCTGGCCGCAACACCGCAGGATTGCTTCAGGCCCTAATCTGGTTCCGGCATGGCACGCTGAGCCTTTGGTTAATTCCTCTTCCTGGTGGGAAATGAGAGTTAAATTTTCCCGTCCAGACACCTCCAGCTAGTCTCTCATTGGTTCTCCCTATTCCTGTTCATCTTCCGCGGAATTTGCAAACTGGGCCAAACAGGAGGTTAAAGGCACTGACTCTCCAAGTCGGGAGAGTGTTAGTAAAGCATCTGGAATGTTGCACCCGAGTACCAGGGGACGAGAACTGAGACATATTTCAACACGTCTCCCGATCACACGGTTGATCATACTCTGGGTTCCACATGCATGTTTTAGCTGAAGGAAGAATCCCTTAAACCTGGAGAGTTGAGACCCGTGGAATGGGTACCATGCAATATGACTTCAAAGGGTCTTCATTTGCTCACCAAAACTCTCCAATCCTATCACTGCTGCGTTTTTGCCCCTGTACTCACGATTGATTCACTTTCAGAGACATAGCAATCCATAGGTTTTAAGATACTTACTAGTCAGGTACATTATTAGGCGTTTAATATGGGGTTTTGAGTCCATTTCGTTGAGCAAGGAGTAGCTCTTGTCTATTACATATTTGGCTTAAGGAACTTTATCTGTGCTCATTTCAATCTCTGGTTTTATGCAGCACCCCAACTCACCTTTCCGCTTAAGCAAGCATAAGTTGATTTTCTAAATTTGGGACCATGTTCTGTTTTGAAATTCAGTTCCTGTGTAGCCAAGTTTACATTCCATGTATTAGTGATATCTTATGATGTTTCTTTTTCTGTGTGACTTATTTCAGTTAGAATCATCATACCTGAATCCACTCATTATGCTGCTATGGGCCTGATGACATAGATGTCATTGCTGAGTGATATTGCATTGTACGTAAGTACCACAACTTCTTTATCCATTTTTCGCTTTATGCGATATTGAACTTGTACCGTAAACGAGTTTCTTGTAAACAGAGCCATCCCAAACTTTGGGGTGGCTGTGTCTTTTTGATTTTAATTTCCCTAAGCTATAGGACCATAAGTGGAAGTGCCCTAGGCTCTGTTGCTTTGTTTTTTAGATGTTTCAGGAAACACCATACACTTCTCCCGAGTGGCTGTTGGCAATGTACATCCCGCCCATCAGCATAACAAGGCTCCCAGTTCTCCATGGCCTGTCCTGCCTTTCTGGATTTTACACTTTTTTCAGATGGCCCTTTTGACGGGGGGGAAGTGAGACTTCATTGTAGTGCAGATTTCCTTTGCAAGCTTGCTTGGTTGGCCAAAAAGGGCGTATGCGTTTTTTCCTGAATATATTCAGGAAAAAACGCATACGCCCTTTTTGGCCAAGTGCATCATTGTCGACCTTCTGCCTCTTTTCCTATGCCTTAAATGCAATTCCAGTCTACCTCCTGAAATCAGTTTCCTGCAATTCTGCCCGGCTTTCAAGTCCTCTTGGCAGCCTTACTTCAGTATATTTTTGGATGATAGCTGTCATTTATAACTCTGCAGGTTTGTGAATTACAGTGCCCCTGAGCTCCTTTCTTCAACTCGCTTTCTTGTGAGCTGGCCGCAACACCGCAGGATTGCTTCAGGCCCTAATCTGGTTCCGGCATGGCACGCTGAGCCTTTGGTTAATTCCTCTTCCTGGTGGGAAATGAGAGTTAAATTTTCCCGTCCAGACACCTCCAGCTAGTCTCTCATTGGTTCTCCCTATTCCTGTTCATCTTCCGCGGAATTTGCAAACTGGGCCAAACAGGAGGTTAAAGGCACTGACTCTCCAAGTCGGGAGAGTGTTAGTAAAGCATCTGGAATGTTGCACCCGAGTACCAGGGGACGAGAACTGAGACATATTTCAACACGTCTCCCGATCACACGGTTGATCATACTCTGGGTTCCACATGCATGTTTTAGCTGAAGGAAGAATCCCTTAAACCTGGAGAGTTGAGACCCGTGGAATGGGTACCATGCAATATGACTTCAAAGGGTCTTCATTTGCTCACCAAAACTCTCCAATCCTATCACTGCTGCGTTTTTGCCCCTGTACTCACGATTGATTCACTTTCAGAGACATAGCAATCCATAGGTTTTAAGATACTTACTAGTCAGGTACATTATTAGGCGTTTAATATGGGGTTTTGAGTCCATTTCGTTGAGCAAGGAGTAGCTCTTGTCTATTACATATTTGGCTTAAGGAACTTTATCTGTGCTCATTTCAATCTCTGGTTTTATGCAGCACCCCAACTCACCTTTCCCCTTAAGCAAGCATAAGTTGATTTTCTAAATTTGGGACCATGTTCTGTTTTGAAATTCAGTTCCTGTGTAGCCAAGTTTACATTCCATGTATTAGTGATATCTTATGATGTTTCTTTTTCTGTGTGACTTATTTCAGTTAGAATCATCATACCTGAATCCACTCATTATGCTGCTATGGGCCTGATGACATAGATGTCATTGCTGAGTGATATTGCATTGTACGTAAGTACCACAACTTCTTTATCCATTTTTCGCTTTATGCGATATTGAACTTGTACCGTAAACGAGTTTCTTGTAAACAGAGCCATCCCAAACTTTGGGGTGGCTGTGTCTTTTTGATTTTAATTTCCCTAAGCTATAGGACCATAAGTGGAAGTGCCCTAGGCTCTGTTGCTTTGTTTTTTAGATGTTTCAGGAAACACCATACACTTCTCCCGAGTGGCTGTTGGCAATGTACATCCCGCCCATCAGCATAACAAGGCTCCCAGTTCTCCATGGCCTGTCCTGCCTTTCTGGATTTTACACTTTTTTCAGATGGCCCTTTTGACGGGGGGGAAGTGAGACTTCATTGTAGTGCAGATTTCCTTTGCAAGCTTGCTTGGTTGGCCAAAAAGGGCGTATGCGTTTTTTCCTGAATATATTCAGGAAAAAACGCATACGCCCTTTTTGGCCAAGTGCATCATTGTCGACCTTCTGCCTCTTTTCCTATGCCTTAAATGCAATTCCAGTCTACCTCCTGAAATCGGTTTCCTGCAATTCTGCCCGGCTTTCAAGTCCTCTTGGCAGCCTTACTTCAGTATATTTTTGGATGATAGCTGTCATTTATAACTCTGCAGGTTTGTGAATTACAGTGCCCCTGAGCTCCTTTCTTCAACTCGCTTTCTTGTGAGCTGGCCGCAACACCGCAGGATTGCTTCAGGCCCTAATCTGGTTCCGGCATGGCACGCTGAGCCTTTGGTTAATTCCTCTTCCTGGTGGGAAATGAGAGTTAAATTTTCCCGTCCAGACACCTCCAGCTAGTCTCTCATTGGTTCTCCCTATTCCTGTTCATCTTCCGTGGAATTTGCAAACTGGGCCAAAGAGGAGGTTAAAGGCACTGACTCTCCAAGTCGGGAGAGTGTTAGTAAAGCATCTGGAATGTTGCACCCGAGTACCAGGGGACGAGAACTGAGACATATTTCAACACGTCTCCCGATCACACGGTTGATCATACTCTGGGTTCCACATGCATGTTTTAGCTGAAGGAAGAATCCCTTAAACCTGGAGAGTTGAGACCCGTGGAATGGGTACCATGCAATATGACTTCAAAGGGTCTTCATTTGCTCACCAAAACTCTCCAATCCTATCACTGCTGCGTTTTTGCCCCTGTACTCACGATTGATTCACTTTCAGAGACATAGCAATCCATAGGTTTTAAGATACTTACTAGTCAGGTACATTATTAGGCGTTTAATATGGGGTTTTGAGTCCATTTCGTTGAGCAAGGAGTAGCTCTTGTCTATTACATATTTGGCTTAAGGAACTTTATCTGTGCTCATTTCAATCTCTGGTTTTATGCAGCACCCCAACTCACCTTTCCCCTTAAGCAAGCATAAGTTGATTTTCTAAATTTGGGACCATGTTCTGTTTTGAAATTCAGTTCCTGTGTAGCCAAGTTTACATTCCGTGTATTAGTGATATCTTATGATGTTTCTTTTTCTGTGTGACTTATTTCAGTTAGAATCATCATACCTGAATCCACTCATTATGCTGCTATGGGCCTGATGACATAGATGTCATTGCTGAGTGATATTGCATTGTACGTAAGTACCACAACTTCTTTATCCATTTTTCGCTTTATGCGATATTGAACTTGTACCGTAAACGAGTTTCTTGTAAACAGAGCCATCCCAAACTTTGGGGTGGCTGTGTCTTTTTGATTTTAATTTCCCTAAGCTATAGCACCATAAGTGGAAGTGCCCTAGGCTCTGTTGCTTTGTTTTTTAGATGTTTCAGGAAACACCATACACTTCTCCCGAGTGGCTGTTGGCAATTTACATCCCGCCCATCAGCATAACAAGGCTCCCAGTTCTCCATGGCCTGTCCTGCCTTTCTGGATTTTACACTTTTTTCAGATGGCCCTTTTGACGGGGGGGAAGTGAGACTTCATTGTAGTGCAGATTTCCTTTGCAAGCTTGCTTGGTTGGCCAAAAAGGGCGTATGCGTTTTTTCCTGAATATATTCAGGAAAAAACGCATACGCCCTTTTTGGCCAAGTGCATCATTGTCGACCTTCTGCCTCTTTTCCTATGCTTTAAATGCAATTCCAGTCTACCTCCTGAAATCGGTTTCCTGCAATTCTGCCCGGCTTTCAAGTCCTCTTGGCAGCCTTACTTCAGTATATTTTTGGATGATAGCTGTCATTTATAACTCTGCAGGTTTGTGAATTACAGTGCCCCTGAGCTCCTTTCTTCAACTCGCTTTCTTGTGAGCTGGCCGCAACACCGCAGGAATGCTTCAGGCCCTAATCTGGTTCCGGCATGGCACGCTGAGCCTTTGGTTAATTCCTCTTCCTGGTGGGGAATGAGAGTTAAATTTTCCCGTCCAGACATCTCCAGCTAGTCTCTCATTGGTTCTCCCTATTCCTGTTCATCTTCCGCGGAATTTGCAAACTGGGCCAAACAGGAGGTTAAAGGCACTGACTCTCCAAGTTGGGAGAGTGTTAGTAAAGCATCTGGAATGTTGCACCCGAGTACCAGGGGACGAGAACTGAGACATATTTCAACACGTCTCCCGATCACACGGTTGATCATACTCTGGGTTCCACATGCATGTTTTAGCTGAAGGAAGAATCCCTTAAACCTGGAGAGTTGAGACCCGTGGAATGGGTACCATGCAATATGACTTCAAAGGGTCTTCATTTGCTCACCAAAACTCTCCAATCCTATCACTGCTGCGTTTTTGCCCCTGTACTCACGATTGATTCACTTTCAGAGACATAGCAATCCATAGGTTTTAAGATACTTACTAGTCAGGTACATTATTAGGCGTTTAATATGGGGTTTTGAGTCCATTTCGTTGAGCAAGGAGTAGCTCTTGTCTATTACATATTTGGCTTAAGGAACTTTATCTGTGCTCATTTCAATCTCTGGTTTTATGCAGCACCCCAACTCACCTTTCCCCTTAAGCAAGCATAAGTTGATTTTCTAAATTTGGGACCATGTTCTGTTTTGAAATTCAGTTCCTGTGTAGCCAAGTTTACATTCCGTGTATTAGTGATATCTTATGATGTTTCTTTTTCTGTGTGACTTATTTCAGTTAGAATCATCATACCTGAATCCACTCATTATGCTGCTATGGGCCTGATGACATAGATGTCATTGCTGAGTGATATTGCATTGTACGTAAGTACCACAACTTCTTTATCCATTTTTCGCTTTATGCGATATTGAACTTGTACCGTAAACGAGTTTCTTGTAAACAGAGCCATCCCAAACTTTGGGGTGGCTGTGTCTTTTTGATTTTAATTTCCCTAAGCTATAGGACCATAAGTGGAAGTGCCCTAGGCTCTGTTGCTTTGTTTTTTAGATGCTTCAGGAAACACCATACACTTCTCCCGAGTGGCTGTTGGCAATGTACATCCCGCCCATCAGCATAACAAGGCTCCCAGTTCTCCATGGCCTGTCCTGCCTTTCTGGATTTTACACTTTTTTCAGATGGCCCTTTTGACGGGGGGGAAGTGAGACTTCATTGTAATGCAGATTTCCTTTGCAAGCTTGCTTGGTTGGCCAAAAAGGGCGTATGCGTTTTTTCCTGAATATATTCAGGAAAAAACGCATACGCCCTTTTTGGCGAAGTGCATCATTGTCGACCTTCTGCCTCTTTTCCTATGCTTTAAATGCAATTCCAGTCTACCTCCTGAAATCGGTTTCCTGCAATTCTGCCCGGCTTTCAAGTCCTCTTGGCAGCCTTACTTCAGTATATTTTTGGATGATAGCTGTCATTTATAACTCTGCAGGTTTGTGAATTACAGTGCCCCTGAGCTCCTTTCTTCAACTCGCTTTCTTGTGAGCTGGCCGCAACACCGCAGGATTGCTTCAGGCCCTAATCTGGTTCCGGCATGGCACGCTGACCCTTTGGTTAATTCCTCTTCCTGGTGGGAAATGAGAGTTAAATTTTCCCGTCCAGACACCTCCAGCTAGTCTCTCATTGGTTCTCCCTATTCCTGTTCATCTTCCGCGGAATTTGCAAACTGGGCCAAACAGGAGGTTAAAGGCACTGACTCTCCAAGTCGGGAGAGTGTTAGTAAAGCATCTGGAATGTTGCACCCGAGTACCAGGGGACGAGAACTGAGACATATTTCAACACGTCTCCCGATCACACGGTTGATCATACTCTGGGTTCCACATGCATGCTTTAGCTGAAGGAAGAATCCCTTAAACCTGGAGAGTTGAGACCCGTGGAATGGGTACCATGCAATATGACTTCAAAGGGTCTTCATTTGCTCACCAAAACTCTCCAATCCTATCACTGCTGCGTTTTTGCCCCTGTACTCACGATTGATTCACTTTCAGAGACATAGCAATCCATAGGTTTTAAGATACTTACTAGTCAGGTACATTATTAGGCGTTTAATATGGGGTTTTGAGTCCATTTCGTTGAGCAAGGAGTAGCTCTTGTCTATTACATATTTGGCTTAAGGAACTTTATCTGTGCTCATTTCAATCTCTGGTTTTATGCAGCACCCCAACTCACCTTTCCCCTTAAGCAAGCATAAGTTGATTTTCTAAATTTGGGACCATGTTCTGTTTTGAAATTCAGTTCCTGTGTAGCCAAGTTTACATTCCGTGTATTAGTGATATCTTATGATGTTTCTTTTTCTGTGTGACTTATTTCAGTTAGAATCATCATACCTGAATCCACTCATTATGCTGCTATGGGCCTGATGACATAGATGTCATTGCTGAGTGATATTGCATTGTACGTAAGTACCACAACTTCTTTATCCATTTTTCGCTTTATGCGATATTGAACTTGTACCGTAAACGAGTTTCTTGTAAACAGAGCCATCCCAAACTTTGGAGTGGCTGTGTCTTTTTGATTTTAATTTCCCTAAGCTATAGGACCATAAGTGGAAGTGCCCTAGGCTCTGTTGCTTTGTTTTTTAGATGCTTCAGGAAACACCATACACTTCTCCCGAGTGGCTGTTGGCAATGTACATCCCGCCCATCAGCATAACAAGGCTCCCAGTTCTCCATGGCCTGTCCTGCCTTTCTGGATTTTACACTTTTTTCAGATGGCCCTTTTGACGGGGGGGAAGTGAGACTTCATTGTAATGCAGATTTCCTTTGCAAGCTTGCTTGGTTGGCCAAAAAGGGCGTATGCGTTTTTTCCTGAATATATTCAGGAAAAAACGCATACGCCCTTTTTGGCGAAGTGCATCATTGTCGACCTTCTGCCTCTTTTCCTATGCTTTAAATGCAATTCCAGTCTACCTCCTGAAATCGGTTTCCTGCAATTCTGCCCGGCTTTCAAGTCCTCTTGGCAGCCTTACTTCAGTATATTTTTGGATGATAGCTGTCATTTATAACTCTGCAGGTTTGTGAATTACAGTGCCCCTGAGCTCCTTTCTTCAACTCGCTTTCTTGTGAGCTGGCCGCAACACCGCAGGATTGCTTCAGGCCCTAATCTGGTTCCGGCATGGCACGCTGACCCTTTGGTTAATTCCTCTTCCTGGTGGGAAATGAGAGTTAAATTTTCCCGTCCAGACACCTCCAGCTAGTCTCTCATTGGTTCTCCCTATTCCTGTTCATCTTCCGCGGAATTTGCAAACTGGGCCAAACAGGAGGTTAAAGGCACTGACTCTCCAAGTCGGGAGAGTGTTAGTAAAGCATCTGGAATGTTGCACCCGAGTACCAGGGGACGAGAACTGAGACATATTTCAACACGTCTCCCGATCACACGGTTGATCATACTCTGGGTTCCACATGCATGTTTTAGCTGAAGGAAGAATCCCTTAAACCTGGAGAGTTGATACCCATGGAATGGGTACCATGCAATATGACTTCAAAGGGTCTTAATTTGCTCACCAAAACTCTCCAATCCTATCACTGCTGCGTTTTTGCCCCTGTACTCACGATTGATTCACTTTCAGAGACATAGCAATCCATAGGTTTTAAGATACTTACTAGTCAGGTACATTATTAGGCGTTTAATATGGGGTTTTGAGTCCATTTCGTTGAGCAAGGAGTAGCTCTTGTCTATTACATATTTGGCTTAAGGAACTTTATCTGTGCTCATTTCAATCTCTGGTTTTATGCAGCACCCCAACTCACCTTTCCCCTTAAGCAAGCATAAGTTGATTTTCTAAATTTGGGACCATGTTCTGTTTTGAAATTCAGTTCCTGTGTAGCCAAGTTTACATTCCGTGTATTAGTGATATCTTATGATGTTTCTTTTTCTGTGTGACTTATTTCAGTTAGAATCATCATACCTGAATCCACTCATTATGCTGCTATGGGCCTGATGACATAGATGTCATTGCTGAGTGATATTGCATTGTACGTAAGTACCACAACTTCTTTATCCATTTTTCGCTTTATGCGATATTGAACTTGTACCGTAAACGAGTTTCTTGTAAACAGAGCCATCCCAAACTTTGGGGTGGCTGTGTCTTTTTTATTTTAATTTCCCTAAGCTATAGGACCATAAGTGGAAGTGCCCTAGGCTCTGTTGCTTTGTTTTTTAGATGCTTCAGGAAACACCATACACTTCTCCCGAGTGGCTGTTGGCAATGTACATCCCACCCATCAGCATAACAAGGCTCCCAGTTCTCCATGGCCTGTCCTGCCTTTCTGGATTTTACACTTTTTTCAGATGGCCCTTTTGACGGGGGGGAAGTGAGACTTCATTGTAGTGCAGATTTCCTTTGCAAGCTTGCTTAGTTGGCCAAAAAGGGCGTATGCGTTTTTTCCTGAATATATTCAGGAAAAAACGCATACGCCCTTTTTGGCCAAGTGCATCATTGTCGACCTTCTGCCTCTTTTCCTATGCTTTAAATGCAATTCCAGTCTACCTCCTGAAATCGGTTTCCTGCAATTCTGCCCGGCTTTCAAGTCCTCTTGGCAGCCTTACTTCAGTATATTTTTGGATGATAGCTGTCATTTATAACTCTGCAGGTTTGTGAATTACAGTGCCCCTGAGCTCCTTTCTTCAACTCGCTTTCTTGTGAGCTGGCCGCAACACCGCAGGATTGCTTCAGGCCCTAATCTGGTTCCGGCATGGCACGCTGAGCCTTTGGTTAATTCCTCTTCCTGGTGGGAAATGAGAGTTAAATTTTCCCGTCCAGACACCTCCAGCTAGTCTCTCATTGGTTCTCCCTATTCCTGTTCATCTTCCGCGGAATTTGCAAACTGGGCCAAACAGGAGGTTAAAGGCACTGACTCTCCAAGTCGGGAGAGTGTTAGTAAAGCATCTGGAATGTTGCACCCGAGTACCAGGGGACGAGAACTGAGACATATTTCAACACGTCTCCCGATCACACGGTTGATCATACTCTGGGTTCCACATGCATGTTTTAGCTGAAGGAAGAATCCCTTAAACCTGGAGAGTTGAGACCCGTGGAATGGGTACCATGCAATATGACTTCAAAGGGTCTTCATTTGCTCACCAAAACTCTCCAATCCTATCACTGCTGCGTTTTTGCCCCTGTACTCACGATTGATTCACTTTCAGAGACATAGCAATCCATAGGTTTTAAGATACTTACTAGTCAGGTACATTATTAGGCGTTTAATATGGGGTTTTGAGTCCATTTCGTTGAGCAAGGAGTAGCTCTTGTCTATTACATATTTGGCTTAAGGAACTTTATCTGTGCTCATTTCAATCTCTGGTTTTATGCAGCACCCCAACTCACCTTTCCGCTTAAGCAAGCATAAGTTGATTTTCTAAATTTGGGACCATGTTCTGTTTTGAAATTCAGTTCCTGTGTAGCCAAGTTTACATTCCATGTATTAGTGATATCTTATGATGTTTCTTTTTCTGTGTGACTTATTTCAGTTAGAATCATCATACCTGAATCCACTCATTATGCTGCTATGGGCCTGATGACATAGATGTCATTGCTGAGTGATATTGCATTGTACGTAAGTACCACAACTTCTTTATCCATTTTTCGCTTTATGCGATATTGAACTTGTACCGTAAACGAGTTTCTTGTAAACAGAGCCATCCCAAACTTTGGGGTGGCTGTGTCTTTTTGATTTTAATTTCCCTAAGCTATAGGACCATAAGTGGAAGTGCCCTAGGCTCTGTTGCTTTGTTTTTTAGATGTTTCAGGAAACACCATACACTTCTCCCGAGTGGCTGTTGGCAATGTACATCCCGCCCATCAGCATAACAAGGCTCCCAGTTCTCCATGGCCTGTCCTGCCTTTCTGGATTTTACACTTTTTTCAGATGGCCCTTTTGACGGGGGGGAAGTGAGACTTCATTGTAGTGCAGATTTCCTTTGCAAGCTTGCTTGGTTGGCCAAAAAGGGCGTATGCGTTTTTTCCTGAATATATTCAGGAAAAAACGCATACGCCCTTTTTGGCCAAGTGCATCATTGTCGACCTTCTGCCTCTTTTCCTATGCCTTAAATGCAATTCCAGTCTACCTCCTGAAATCGGTTTCCTGCAATTCTGCCCGGCTTTCAAGTCCTCTTGGCAGCCTTACTTCAGTATATTTTTGGATGATAGCTGTCATTTATAACTCTGCAGGTTTGTGAATTACAGTGCCCCTGAGCTCCTTTCTTCAACTCGCTTTCTTGTGAGCTGGCCGCAACACCGCAGGATTGCTTCAGGCCCTAATCTGGTTCCGGCATGGCACGCTGAGCCTTTGGTTAATTCCTCTTCCTGGTGGGAAATGAGAGTTAAATTTTCCCGTCCAGACACCTCCAGCTAGTCTCTCATTGGTTCTCCCTATTCCTGTTCATCTTCCGCGGAATTTGCAAACTGGGCCAAACAGGAGGTTAAAGGCACTGACTCTCCAAGTCGGGAGAGTGTTAGTAAAGCATCTGGAATGTTGCACCCGAGTACCAGGGGACGAGAACTGAGACATATTTCAACACGTCTCCCGATCACACGGTTGATCATACTCTGGGTTCCACATGCATGTTTTAGCTGAAGGAAGAATCCCTTAAACCTGGAGAGTTGAGACCCGTGGAATGGGTACCATGCAATATGACTTCAAAGGGTCTTCATTTGCTCACCAAAACTCTCCAATCCTATCACTGCTGCGTTTTTGCCCCTGTACTCACGATTGATTCACTTTCAGAGACATAGCAATCCATAGGTTTTAAGATACTTACTAGTCAGGTACATTATTAGGCGTTTAATATGGGGTTTTGAGTCCATTTCGTTGAGCAAGGAGTAGCTCTTGTCTATTACATATTTGGCTTAAGGAACTTTATCTGTGCTCATTTCAATCTCTGGTTTTATGCAGCACCCCAACTCACCTTTCCCCTTAAGCAAGCATAAGTTGATTTTCTAAATTTGGGACCATGTTCTGTTTTGAAATTCAGTTCCTGTGTAGCCAAGTTTACATTCCATGTATTAGTGATATCTTATGATGTTTCTTTTTCTGTGTGACTTATTTCAGTTAGAATCATCATACCTGAATCCACTCATTATGCTGCTATGGGCCTGATGACATAGATGTCATTGCTGAGTGATATTGCATTGTACGTAAGTACCACAACTTCTTTATCCATTTTTCGCTTTATGCGATATTGAACTTGTACCGTAAACGAGTTTCTTGTAAACAGAGCCATCCCAAACTTTGGGGTGGCTGTGTCTTTTTGATTTTAATTTCCCTAAGCTATAGGACCATAAGTGGAAGTGCCCTAGGCTCTGTTGCTTTGTTTTTTAGATGTTTCAGGAAACACCATACACTTCTCCCGAGTGGCTGTTGGCAATGTACATCCCGCCCATCAGCATAACAAGGCTCCCAGTTCTCCATGGCCTGTCCTGCCTTTCTGGATTTTACACTTTTTTCAGATGGCCCTTTTGACGGGGGGGAAGTGAGACTTCATTGTAGTGCAGATTTCCTTTGCAAGCTTGCTTGGTTGGCCAAAAAGGGCGTATGCGTTTTTTCCTGAATATATTCAGGAAAAAACGCATACGCCCTTTTTGGCCAAGTGCATCATTGTCGACCTTCTGCCTCTTTTCCTATGCCTTAAATGCAATTCCAGTCTACCTCCTGAAATCGGTTTCCTGCAATTCTGCCCGGCTTTCAAGTCCTCTTGGCAGCCTTACTTCAGTATATTTTTGGATGATAGCTGTCATTTATAACTCTGCAGGTTTGTGAATTACAGTGCCCCTGAGCTCCTTTCTTCAACTCGCTTTCTTGTGAGCTGGCCGCAACACCGCAGGATTGCTTCAGGCCCTAATCTGGTTCCGGCATGGCACGCTGAGCCTTTGGTTAATTCCTCTTCCTGGTGGGAAATGAGAGTTAAATTTTCCCGTCCAGACACCTCCAGCTAGTCTCTCATTGGTTCTCCCTATTCCTGTTCATCTTCCGTGGAATTTGCAAACTGGGCCAAAGAGGAGGTTAAAGGCACTGACTCTCCAAGTCGGGAGAGTGTTAGTAAAGCATCTGGAATGTTGCACCCGAGTACCAGGGGACGAGAACTGAGACATATTTCAACACGTCTCCCGATCACACGGTTGATCATACTCTGGGTTCCACATGCATGTTTTAGCTGAAGGAAGAATCCCTTAAACCTGGAGAGTTGAGACCCGTGGAATGGGTACCATGCAATATGACTTCAAAGGGTCTTCATTTGCTCACCAAAACTCTCCAATCCTATCACTGCTGCGTTTTTGCCCCTGTACTCACGATTGATTCACTTTCAGAGACATAGCAATCCATAGGTTTTAAGATACTTACTAGTCAGGTACATTATTAGGCGTTTAATATGGGGTTTTGAGTCCATTTCGTTGAGCAAGGAGTAGCTCTTGTCTATTACATATTTGGCTTAAGGAACTTTATCTGTGCTCATTTCAATCTCTGGTTTTATGCAGCACCCCAACTCACCTTTCCCCTTAAGCAAGCATAAGTTGATTTTCTAAATTTGGGACCATGTTCTGTTTTGAAATTCAGTTCCTGTGTAGCCAAGTTTACATTCCGTGTATTAGTGATATCTTATGATGTTTCTTTTTCTGTGTGACTTATTTCAGTTAGAATCATCATACCTGAATCCACTCATTATGCTGCTATGGGCCTGATGACATAGATGTCATTGCTGAGTGATATTGCATTGTACGTAAGTACCACAACTTCTTTATCCATTTTTCGCTTTATGCGATATTGAACTTGTACCGTAAACGAGTTTCTTGTAAACAGAGCCATCCCAAACTTTGGGGTGGCTGTGTCTTTTTGATTTAAATTTCCCTAAGCTATAGCACCATAAGTGGAAGTGCCCTAGGCTCTGTTGCTTTGTTTTTTAGATGTTTCAGGAAACACCATACACTTCTCCCGAGTGGCTGTTGGCAATTTACATCCCGCCCATCAGCATAACAAGGCTCCCAGTTCTCCATGGCCTGTCCTGCCTTTCTGGATTTTACACTTTTTTCAGATGGCCCTTTTGACGGGGGGGAAGTGAGACTTCATTGTAGTGCAGATTTCCTTTGCAAGCTTGCTTAGTTGGCCAAAAAGGGCGTATGCGTTTTTTCCTGAATATATTCAGGAAAAAACGCATACGCCCTTTTTGGCCAAGTGCATCATTGTCGACGTTCTGCCTCTTTTCCTATGCTTTAAATGCAATTCCAGTCTACCTCCTGAAATTGGTTTCCTGCAATTCTGCCCGGCTTTCAAGTCCTCTTGGCAGCCTTACTTCAGTATATTTTTGGATGATAGCTGTCATTTATAACTCTGCAGGTTTGTGAATTACAGTGCCCCTGAGCTCCTTTCTTCAACTCGCTTTCTTGTGAGCTGGCCGCAACACCGCAGGATTGCTTCAGGCCCTAATCTGGTTCCGGCATGGCACGCTGAGCCTTTGGTTAATTCCTCTTCCTGGTGGGAAATGAGAGTTAAATTTTCCCGTCCAGACACCTCCAGCTAGTCTCTCATTGGTTCTCCCTATTCCTGTTCATCTTCCGCGGAATTTGCAAACTGGGCCAAACAGGAGGTTAAAGGCACTGACTCTCCAAGTCGGGAGAGTGTTAGTAAAGCATCTGGAATGTTGCACCCGAGTACCAGGGGACGAGAACTGAGACATATTTCAACACGTCTCCCGATCACACGGTTGATCATACTCTGGGTTCCACATGCATGTTTTAGCTGAAGGAAGAATCCCTTAAACCTGGAGAGTTGAGACCCGTGGAATGGGTACCATGCAATATGACTTCAAAGGGTCTTCATTTGCTCACCAAAACTCTCCAATCCTATCACTGCTGCGTTTTTGCCCCTGTACTCACGATTGATTCACTTTCAGAGACATAGCAATCCATAGGTTTTAAGATACTTACTAGTCAGGTACATTATTAGGCGTTTAATATGGGGTTTTGAGTCCATTTCGTTGAGCAAGGAGTAGCTCTTGTCTATTACATATTTGGCTTAAGGAACTTTATCTGTGCTCATTTCAATCTCTGGTTTTATGCAGCACCCCAACTCACCTTTCCCCTTAAGCAAGCATAAGTTGGTTTTCTAAATTTGGGACCATGTTCTGTTTTGAAATTCAGTTCCTGTGTAGCCAAGTTTACATTCCGTGTATTAGTGATATCTTATGATGTTTCTTTTTCTGTGTGACTTATTTCAGTTAGAATCATCATACCTGAATCCACTCATTATGCTGCTATGGGCCTGATGACATAGATGTCATTGCTGAGTGATATTGCATTGTACGTAAGTACCACAACTTCTTTATCCATTTTTCGCTTTATGCGATATTGAACTTGTACCGTAAACGAGTTTCTTGTAAACAGAGCCATCCCAAATTTGGGGTGGCTGTGTCTTTTTGATTTTAATTTCCCTAAGCTATAGCACCATAAGTGGAAGTGCCCTAGGCTCTGTTGCTTTGTTTTTTAGATGTTTCAGGAAACACCATACACTTCTCCCGAGTGGCTGTTGGCAATTTACATCCCGCCCATCAGCATAACAAGGCTCCCAGTTCTCCATGGCCTGTCCTGCCTTTCTGGATTTTACACTTTTTTCAGATGGCCCTTTTGACGGGGGGGGAAGTGAGACTTCATTGTAGTGCAGATTTCCTTTGCAAGCTTGCTTGGTTGGCCAAAAAGGGCGTATGCGTTTTTTCCTGAATATATTCAGGAAAAAACGCATACGCCCTTTTTGGCCAAGTGCATCATTGTCGACCTTCTGCCTCTTTTCCTATGCTTTAAATGCAATTCCAGTCTACCTCCTGAAATCGGTTTCCTGCAATTCTGCCCGGCTTTCAAGTCCTCTTGGCAGCCTTACTTCAGTATATTTTTGGATGATAGCTGTCATTTATAACTCTGCAGGTTTGTGAATTACAGTGCCCCTGAGCTCCTTTCTTCAACTCGCTTTCTTGTGAGCTGGCCGCAACACCGCAGGATTGCTTCAGGCCCTAATCTGGTTCCGGCATGGCACGCTGAGCCTTTGGTTAATTCCTCTTCCTGGTGGGAAATGAGAGTTAAATTTTCCCGTCCAGACACCTCCAGCTAGTCTCTCATTGGTTCTCCCTATTCCTGTTCATCTTCCGCGGAATTTGCAAACTGGGCCAAACAGGAGGTTAAAGGCACTGACTCTCCAAGTCGGGAGAGTGTTAGTAAAGCATCTGGAATGTTGCACCCGAGTACCAGGGGACGAGAACTGAGACATATTTCAACACGTCTCCCGATCACACGGTTGATCATACTCTGGGTTCCACATGCATGTTTTAGCTGAAGGAAGAATCCCTTAAACCTGGAGAGTTGAGACCCGTGGAATGGGTACCATGCAATATGACTTCAAAGGGTCTTCATTTGCTCACCAAAACTCTCCAATCCTATCACTGCTGCGTTTTTGCCCCTGTACTCACGATTGATTCACTTTCAGAGACATAGCAATCCATAGGTTTTAAGATACTTACTAGTCAGGTACATTATTAGGCGTTTAATATGGGGTTTTGAGTCCATTTCGTTGAGCAAGGAGTAGCTCTTGTCTATTACATATTTGGCTTAAGGAACTTTATCTGTGCTCATTTCAATCTCTGGTTTTATGCAGCACCCCAACTCACCTTTCCCCTTAAGCAAGCATAAGTTGATTTTCTAAATTTGGGACCATGTTCTGTTTTGAAATTCAGTTCCTGTGTAGCCAAGTTTACATTCCGTGTATTAGTGATATCTTATGATGTTTCTTTTTCTGTGTGACTTATTTCAGTTAGAATCATCATACCTGAATCCACTCACTATGCTGCTATGGGCCTGATGACATAGATGTCATTGCTGAGTGATATTGCATTGTACATAAGTACCACAACTTCTTTATCCATTTTTCACTTTATGCGATATTGAACTTGTACCGTAAACGAGTTTCTTGTAAACAGAGCCATCCCAAACTTTGGGGTGGCTGTGTCTTTTTGATTTTAATTTCCCTAAGCTATAGGACCATAAGTGGAAGTGCCCTAGGCTCTGTTGCTTTGTTTTTTAGATGTTTCAGGAAACACCATACACTTCTCCCGAGTGGCTGTTGGCAATTTACATCCCGCCCATCAGCATAACAAGGCTCCCAGTTCTCCATGGCCTGTCCTGCCTTTCTGGATTTTACACTTTTTTCAGATGGCCCTTTTGACGGGGGGGAAGTGAGACTTCATTGTGGTGCAGATTTCCTTTGCAAGCTTGCTTGGTTGGCCAAAAAGGGCGTATGCGTTTTTTCCTGAATATATTCAGGAAAAAACGCATACGCCCTTTTTGGCCAAGTGCATCATTGTCGACCTTCTGCCTCTTTTCCTATGCTTTAAATGCAATTCCAGTCTACCTCCTGAAATCGGTTTCCTGCAATTCTGCCCGGCTTTCAAGTCCTCTTGGCAGCCTTACTTCAGTATATTTTTGGATGATAGCTGTCATTTATAACTCTGCAGGTTTGTGAATTACAGTGCCCCTGAGCTCCTTTCTTCAACTCGCTTTCTTGTGAGCTGGCCGCAACACCGCAGGATTGCTTCAGGCCCTAATCTGGTTCCGGCATGGCACGCTGAGCCTTTGGTTAATTCCTCTTCCTGGTGGGAAATGAGAGTTAAATTTTCCCGTCCAGACACCTCCAGCTAGTCTCTCATTGGTTCTCCCTATTCCTGTTCATCTTCCGCGGAATTTGCAAACTGGGCCAAACAGGAGGTTAAAGGCACTGACTCTCCAAGTCGGGAGAGTGTTAGTAAAGCATCTGGAATGTTGCACCCGAGTACCAGGGGACGAGAACTGAGACATATTTCAACACGTCTCCCGATCACACGGTTGATCATACTCTGGGTTCCACATGCATGTTTTAGCTGAAGGAAGAATCCCTTAAACCTGGAGAGTTGAGACCCGTGGAATGGGTACCATGCAATATGACTTCAAAGGGTCTTCATTTGCTCACCAAAACTCTCCAATCCTATCACTGCTGCGTTTTTGCCCCTGTACTCACGATTGATTCACTTTCAGAGACATAGCAATCCATAGGTTTTAAGATACTTACTAGTCAGGTACATTATTAGGCGTTTAATATGGGGTTTTGAGTCCATTTCGTTGAGCAAGGAGTAGCTCTTGTCTATTACATATTTGGCTTAAGGAACTTTATCTGTGCTCATTTCAATCTCTGGTTTTATGCAGCACCCCAACTCACCTTTCCCCTTAAGCAAGCATAAGTTGATTTTCTAAATTTGGGACCATGTTCTGTTTTGAAATTCAGTTCCTGTGTAGCCAAGTTTACATTCCATGTATTAGTGATATCTTATGATGTTTCTTCTTCTGTGTGACTTATTTCAGTTAGAATCATCATACCTGAATCCACTCATCATTCTGCTATGGGCCTGATGACATAGATGTCATTGCTGAGTGATATTGCATTGTACGTAAGTACCACAACTTCTTTATCCATTTTTCGCTTTATGCAATATTGAACTTGTACCGTAAACGAGTTTCTTGTAAACAGAGCCATCCCAAACTTTGGGGTGGCTGTGTCTTTTTGATTTTAATTTCCCTAAGCTGCAGGACCATAAGTGGAAGTGCCCTAGGCTCTGTTGCTTTGTTTTTTAGATGTTTCAGGAAACACCATACACTTCTCCCGAGTGGCTGTTGGCAATTTACATCCCGCCCATCAGCATAACAAGGCTCCCAGTTCTCCATGGCCTGTCCTGCCTTTCTGGATTTTACACTTTTTTCAGATGGCCCTTTTGACGGGGGGGAAGTGAGACTTCATTGTGGTGCAGATTTCCTTTGCAAGCTTGCTTGGTTGGCCAAAAAGGGCGTATGCGTTTTTTCCTGAATATATTCAGGAAAAAACGCATACGCCCTTTTTGGCCAAGTGCATCATTGTCGACCTTCTGCCTCTTTTCCTATGCTTTAAATGCAATTCCAGTCTACCTCCTGAAATCGGTTTCCTGCAATTCTGCCCGGCTTTCAAGTCCTCTTGGCAGCCTTACTTCAGTATATTTTTGGATGATAGCTGTCATTTATAACTCTGCAGGTTTGTGAATTACAGTGCCCCTGAGCTCCTTTCTTCAACTCGCTTTCTTGTGAGCTGGCCGCAACACCGCAGGATTGCTTCAGGCCCTAATCTGGTTCCGGCATGGCACGCTGAGCCTTTGGTTAATTCCTCTTCCTGGTGGGAAATGAGAGTTAAATTTTCCCGTCCAGACACCTCCAGCTAGTCTCTCATTGGTTCTCCCTATTCCTGTTCATCTTCCGCGGAATTTGCAAACTGGGCCAAAGAGGAGGTTAAAGGCACTGACTCTCCAAGTCGGGAGAGTGTTAGTAAAGCATCTGGAATGTTGCACCCGAGTACCAGGGGACGAGAACTGAGACATATTTCAACACGTCTCCCGATCACACGGTTGATCATACTCTGGGTTCCACATGCATGCTTTAGCTGAAGGAAGAATCCCTTAAACCTGGAGAGTTGAGACCCGTGGAATGGGTACCATGCAATATGACTTCAAAGGGTCTTCATTTGCTCACCAAAACTCTCCAATCCTATCACTGCTGCGTTTTTGCCCCTGTACTCACGATTGATTCACTTTCAGAGACATAGCAATCCATAGGTTTTAAGATACTTACTAGTCAGGTACATTATTAGGCGTTTAATATGGGGTTTTGAGTCCATTTCGTTGAGCAAGGAGTAGCTCTTGTCTATTACATATTTGGCTTAAGGAACTTTATCTGTGCTCATTTCAATCTCTGGTTTTATGCAGCACCCCAACTCACCTTTCCCCTTAAGCAAGCATAAGTTGGTTTTCTAAATTTGGGACCATGTTCTGTTTTGAAATCCAGTTCCTGTGTAGACAAGTTTACATTCCGTGTATTAGTGATATCTTATGATGTTTCTCTTTCTGTGTGACTTATTTCAGTTAGAATCATCATACCTAAATCCACTCATTATGCTGCTATGGGCCTGATGACATAGATGTCATTGCTGAGTGATATTGCATTGTACGTAAGTACCACAACTTCTTTATCCATTTTTCGCTTTATGCGATATTGAACTTGTACCGTAAACGAGTTTCTTGTAAACAGAGCCATCCCAAACTTTGGGGTGGCTGTGTCTTTTTGATTTTAATTTCCCTAAGCTATAGGACCATAAGTGGAAGTGCCCTAGGCTCTGTTGCTTTGTTTTTTAGATGTTTCAGGAAACACCATACACTTCTCCCGAGTGGCTGTTGGCAATTTACATCCCGCCCATCAGCATAACAAGGCTCCCAGTTCTCCATGGCCTGTCCTGCCTTTCTGGATTTTACACTTTTTTCAGATGGCCCTTTGGACGGGGGGGAAGTGAGACTTCATTGTAGTGCAGATTTCCTTTGCAAGCTTGCTTGGTTGGCCAAAAAGGGCGTATGCATTTTTTCCTGAATATATTCAGGAAAAAACGCATACGCCCTTTTTGGCCAAGTGCATCATTGTCGACCTTCTGCCTCTTTTCCTATGCTTTAAATGCAATTCCAGTCTACCTCCTGAAATCGGTTTCCTGCAATTCTGCCCGGCTTTCAAGTCCTCTTGGCAGCCTTACTTCAGTATATTTTTGGATGATAGCTGTCATTTATAACTCTGCAGGTTTGTGAATTACAGTGCCCCTGAGCTCCTTTCTTCAACTCGCTTTCTTGTGAGCTGGCCGCAACACCGCAGGATTGCTTCAGGCCTTAATCTGGTTCCGGCATGGCACGCTGAGCCTTTGGTTAATTCCTCTTCCTGGTGGGAAATGAGAGTTAAATTTTCCCGTCCAGACACCTCCAGCTAGTCTCTCATTGGTTCTCCCTATTCCTGTTCATCTTCCGTGGAATTTGCAAACTGGGCCAAAGAGGAGGTTAAAGGCACTGACTCTCCAAGTCGGGAGAGTGTTAGTAAAGCATCTGGAATGTTGCACCCGAGTACCAGGGGACGAGAACTGAGACATATTTCAACACGTCTCCCGATCACACGGTTGATCATACTCTGGGTTCCACATGCATGTTTTAGCTGAAGGAAGAATCCCTTAAACCTGGAGAGTTGAGACCCGTGGAATGGGTACCATGCAATATGACTTCAAAGGGTCTTCATTTGCTCACCAAAACTCTCCAATCCTATCACTGCTGCGTTTTTGCCCCTGTACTCACGATTGATTCACTTTCAGAGACATAGCAATCCATAGGTTTTAAGATACTTACTAGTCAGGTACATTATTAGGTGTTTAATATGGGGTTTTGAGTCCATTTCGTTGAGCAAGGAGTAGCTCTTGTCTATTACATATTTGGCTTAAGGAACTTTATCTGTGCTCATTTCAATCTCTGGTTTTATGCAGCACCCCAACTCACCTTTCCCCTTAAGCAAGCATAAGTTGATTTTCTAAATTTGGGACCATGTTCTGTTTTGAAATTCAGTTCCTGTGTAGCCAAGTTTACATTCCGTGTATTAGTGATATCTTATGATGTTTCTTTTTCTGTGTGACTTATTTCAGTTAGAATCATCATACCTGAATCCACTCATTATGCTGCTATGGACCTGATGACATAGATGTCATTGCTGAGTGATATTGCATTGTACGTAAGTACCACAACTTCTTTATCCATTTTTCGCTTTATGCGATATTGAACTTGTACCGTAAACGAGTTTCTTGTAAACAGAGCCATCCCAAACTTTGGGGTGGCTGTGTCTTTTTGATTTTAATTTCCCTAAGCTATAGGACCATAAGTGGAAGTGCCCTAGGCTCTGTTGCTTTGTTTTTTAGATGTTTCAGGAAACACCATACACTTCTCCCGAGTGGCTGTTGGCAATTTACATCCCGCCCATCAGCATAACAAGGCTCCCAGTTCTCCATGGCCTGTCCTGCCTTTCTGGATTTTACACTTTTTTCAGATGGCCCTTTGGACGGGGGGGAAGTGAGACTTCATTGTAGTGCAGATTTCCTTTGCAAGCTTGCTTGGTTGGCCAAAAAGGGCGTATGCGTTTTTTCCTGAATATATTCAGGAAAAAACGCATACGCCCTTTTTGGCCAAGTGCATCATTGTCGACCTTCTGCCTCTTTTCCTATGCTTTAAATGCAATTCCAGTCTACCTCCTGAAATCGGTTTCCTGCAATTCTGCCCGGCTTTCAAGTCCTCTTGGCAGCCTTACTTCAGTATATTTTTGGATGATATCTGTCATTTATAACTCTGAAGGTTTGTGAATTACAGTGCCCCTGAGCTCCTTTCTTCAACTCGTTTTCTTGTGAGCTGGCCGCAACACCGCAGGATTGCTTCAGGCCCTAATCTGGTTCCGGCATGGCACGCTGAGCCTTTGGTTAATTCCTCTTCCTGGTGGGAAATGAGAGTTAAATTTTCCCATCCAGACACCTCCAGCTAGTCTCTCATTGGTTCTCCCTATTCCTGTTCATCTTCTGCGGAATTTGCAAACTGGGCCAAACAGGAGGTTAAAGGCACTGACTCTCCAAGTCGGGAGAGTGTTAGTAAAGCATCTGGAATGTTGCACCCGAGTACCAGGGGACGAGAACTGAGACATATTTCAACACGTCTCCCGATCACATGGTTGATCATACTCTGGGTTCCACATGCATGTTTTAGCTGAAGGAAGAGTCCCTTAAACCTGGAGAGTTGAGACCCGTGGAATGGGTACCATGCAATATGACTTCAAAGGGTCTTCATTTGCTCACCAAAACTCTCCAATCCTATCACTGCTGCGTTTTTGCCCCTGTACTCACGATTGATTCACTTTCAGAGACATAGCAATCCATAGGTTTTAAGATACTTACTAGTCAGGTACATTATTAGGCGTTTAATATGGGGTTTTGAGTCCATTTCGTTGAGCAAGGAGTAGCTCTTGTCTATTACATATTTGGCTTAAGGAACTTTATCTGTGCTCATTTCAATCTCTGGTTTTATGCAGCACCCCAACTCACCTTTCCCCTTAAGCAAGCATAAGTTGATTTTCTAAATTTGGGACCATGTTCTGTTTTGAAATTCAGTTCCTGTGTAGCCAAGTTTACATTCCGTGTATTAGTGATATCTTATGATGTTTCTTTTTCTGTGTGACTTATTTCAGTTAGAATCATCATACCTGAATCCACTCATTATGCTGCTATGGGCCTGATGACATAGATGTCATTGCTGAGTGATATTGCATTGTACGTAAGTACCACAACTTCTTTATCCATTTTTCGCTTTATGCGATATTGAACTTGTACCGTAAACGAGTTTCTTGTAAACAGAGCCATCCCAAGCTTTGGGGTGGCTGTGTCTTTTGATTTTAATTTCCCTAAGCTATAGGACCATAAGTGGAAGTGCCCTAGGCTCTGTTGCTTTGTTTTTTAGATGTTTCAGGAAACACCATATACTTCTCCCGAGTGGCTGTTGGCAAGTTACATCCCGCCCATCAGCATAACAAGGCTCCCAGTTCTCCATGGCCTGTCCTGCCTTTCTGGATTTTACACTTTTTTCAGATGGCCCTTTTGACGGGGGGGAAGTGAGACTTCATTGTAGTGCAGATTTCCTTTGCAAGCTTGCTTGGTTGGCCAAAAAGGGCGTATGCGTTTTTTCCTGAATATATTCAGGAAAACACGCATACGCCCTTTTTGGCCAAGTGCATCATTGTCGACCTTCTGCCTCTTTTCCTATGCTTTAAATGCAATTCCAGTCTACCTCCTGAAATCGGTTTCCTGCAATTCTGCCCGGCTTTCAAGTCCTCTTGGCAGCCTTACTTCAGTATATTTTTGGATGATAGCTGTCATTTATAACTCTGCAGGTTTGTGAATTACAGTGCCCCTGAGCTCCTTTCTTCAACTCGCTTTCTTGTGAGCTGGCCGCAACACCACAGGATTGCTTCAGGCCCTAATCTGGTTCCGGCATGGCACGCTGAGCCTTTGGTTAATTCCTCTTCCTGGTGGGAAATGAGAGTTAAATTTTCCCGTCCAGACACCTCCAGCTAGTCTCTCATTGGTTCTCCCTATTCCTGTTCATCTTCCGCGGAATTTGCAAACTGGGCCAAACAGGAGGTTAAAGGCACTGACTCTCCAAGTCGGGAGAGTGTTAGTAAAGCATCTGGAATGTTGCACCCGAGTACCAGGGGACGAGAACTGAGACATATTTCAACACGTCTCCCGATCACACGGTTGATCATACTCTGGGTTCCACATGCATGTTTTAGCTGAAGGAAGAATCCCTTAAACCTGGAGAGTTGAGACCCGTGGAATGGGTACCATGCAATATGACTTCAAAGGGTCTTCATTTGCTCACCAAAACTCTCCAATCCTATCACTGCTGCGTTTTTGCCCCTGTACTCACGATTGATTCACTTTCAGAGACATAGCAATCCATAGGTTTTAAGATACTTACTAGTCAGGTACATTATTAGGCGTTTAATATGGGGTTTTGAGTCCATTTCGTTGAGCAAGGAGTAGCTCTTGTCTATTACATATTTGGCTTAAGGAACTTTATCTGTGCTCATTTCAATCTCTGGTTTTATGCAGCACCCCAACTCACCTTTCCCCTTAAGCAAGCATAAGTTGATTTTCTAAATTTGGGACCATGTTCTGTTTTGAAATTCAGTTCCTGTGTAGCCAAGTTTACATTCCGTGTATTAGTGATATCTTATGATGTTTCTTTTTCTGTGTGACTTATTTCAGTTAGAATCATCATACCTGAATCCACTCATTATGCTGCTATGGGCCTGATGACATAGATGTCATTGCTGAGTGATATTGCATTGTACGTAAGTACCACAACTTCTTTATCCATTTTTCGCTTTATGCGATATTGAACTTGTACCGTAAACGAGTTTCTTGTAAACAGAGCCATCCCAAACTTTGGGGTGGCTGTGTCTTTTTGATTTTAATTTCCCTAAGCTATAGGACCATAAGTGGAAGTGCCCTAGGCTCTGTTGCTTTGTTTTTTAGATGTTTCAGGAAACACCATACACTTCTCCCGAGTGGCTGTTGGCAATGTACATCCCGCCCATCAGCATAACAAGGCTCCCAGTTCTCCATGGCCTGTCCTGCCTTTCTGGATTTTACACTTTTTTCAGATGGCCCTTTTGACGGGGGGGAAGTGAGACTTCATTGTAGTGCAGATTTCCTTTGCAAGCTTGCTTGGTTGGCCAAAAAGGGCGTATGCGTTTTTTCCTGAATATATTCAGGAAAAAACGCATACGCCCTTTTTGGCCAAGTGCATCATTGTCGACCTTCTGCCTCTTTTCCTATGCCTTAAATGCAATTCCAGTCTACCTCCTGAAATCGGTTTCCTGCAATTCTGCCCGGCTTTCAAGTCCTCTTGGCAGCCTTACTTCAGTATATTTTTGGATGATAGCTGTCATTTATAACTCTGCAGGTTTGTGAATTACAGTGCCCCTGAGCTCCTTTCTTCAACTCGCTTTCTTGTGAGCTGGCCGCAACACCGCAGGATTGCTTCAGGCCCTAATCTGGTTCCGGCATGGCACGCTGAGCCTTTGGTTAATTCCTCTTCCTGGTGGGAAATGAGAGTTAAATTTTCCCGTCCAGACACCTCCAGCTAGTCTCTCATTGGTTCTCCCTATTCCTGTTCATCTTCCGTGGAATTTGCAAACTGGGCCAAAGAGGAGGTTAAAGGCACTGACTCTCCAAGTCGGGAGAGTGTTAGTAAAGCATCTGGAATGTTGCACCCGAGTACCAGGGGACGAGAACTGAGACATATTTCAACACGTCTCCCGATCACACGGTTGATCATACTCTGGGTTCCACATGCATGTTTTAGCTGAAGGAAGAATCCCTTAAACCTGGAGAGTTGAGACCCGTGGAATGGGTACCATGCAATATGACTTCAAAGGGTCTTCATTTGCTCACCAAAACTCTCCAATCCTATCACTGCTGCGTTTTTGCCCCTGTACTCACGATTGATTCACTTTCAGAGACATAGCAATCCATAGGTTTTAAGATACTTACTAGTCAGGTACATTATTAGGCGTTTAATATGGGGTTTTGAGTCCATTTCGTTGAGCAAGGAGTAGCTCTTGTCTATTACATATTTGGCTTAAGGAACTTTATCTGTGCTCATTTCAATCTCTGGTTTTATGCAGCACCCCAACTCACCTTTCCCCTTAAGCAAGCATAAGTTGATTTTCTAAATTTGGGACCATGTTCTGTTTTGAAATTCAGTTCCTGTGTAGCCAAGTTTACATTCTGTGTATTAGTGATATCTTATGATGTTTCTTTTTCTGTGTGACTTATTTCAGTTAGAATCATCATACCTGAATCCACTCATTATGCTGCTATGGGCCTGATGACATAGATGTCATTGCTGAGTGATATTGCATTGTACGTAAGTACCACAACTTCTTTATCCATTTTTCGCTTTATGCGATATTGAACTTGTACCGTAAACGAGTTTCTTGTAAACAGAGCCATCCCAAACTTTGGGGTGGCTGTGTCTTTTTGATTTTAATTTCCCTAAGCTATAGCACCATAAGTGGAAGTGCCCTAGGCTCTGTTGCTTTGTTTTTTAGATGTTTCAGGAAACACCATACACTTCTCCCGAGTGGCTGTTGGCAATTTACATCCCGCCCATCAGCATAACAAGGCTCCCAGTTCTCCATGGCCTGTCCTGCCTTTCTGGATTTTACACTTTTTTCAGATGGCCCTTTTGACGGGGGGGAAGTGAGACTTCATTGTAGTGCAGATTTCCTTTGCAAGCTTGCTTAGTTGGCCAAAAAGTGCGTATGCGTTTTTTCCTGAATATATTCAGGAAAAAACGCATACGCCCTTTTTGGCCAAGTGCATCATTGTCGACCTTCTGCCTCTTTTCCTATGCTTTAAATGCAATTCCAGTCTACCTCCTGAAATCGGTTTCCTGCAATTCTGCCCGGCTTTCAAGTCCTCTTGGCAGCCTTACTTCAGTATATTTTTGGATGATAGCTGTCATTTATAACTCTGCAGGTTTGTGAATTACAGTGCCCCTGAGCTCCTTTCTTCAACTCGCTTTCTTGTGAGCTGGCCGCAACACCGCAGGATTGCTTCAGGCCCTAATCTGGTTCCGGCATGGCACGCTGAGCCTTTGGTTAATTCCTCTTCCTGGTGGGAAATGAGAGTTAAATTTTCCCGTCCAGACACCTCCAGCTAGTCTCTCATTGGTTCTCCCTATTCCTGTTCATCTTCCGCGGAATTTGCAAACTGGGCCAAACAGGAGGTTAAAGGCACTGACTCTCCAAGTCGGGAGAGTGTTAGTAAAGCATCTAGAATGTTGCACCCGAGTACCATGGGACGAGAACTGAGACATATTTCAACACGTCTCCCGATCACACGGTTGATCATACTCTGGGTTCCACATGCATGTTTTAGCTGAAGGAAGAATCCCTTAAACCTGGAGAGTTGAGACCCGTGGAATGGGTACCATGCAATATGACTTCAAAGGGTCTTCATTTGCTCACCAAAACTCTCCAATCCTATCACTGCTGCGTTTTTGCCCCTGTACTCACGATTGATTCACTTTCAGAGACATAGCAATCCATAGGTTTTAAGATACTTACTAGTCAGGTACATTATTAGGCGTTTAATATGGGGTTTTGAGTCCATTTCGTTGAGCAAGGAGTAGCTCTTGTCTATTACATATTTGGCTTAAGGAACTTTATCTGTGCTCATTTCAATCTCTGGTTTTATGCAGCACCCCAACTCACCTTTCCCCTTAAGCAAGCATAAGTTGGTTTTCTAAATTTGGGACCATGTTCTGTTTTGAAATTCAGTTCCTGTGTAGCCAAGTTTACATTCCGTGTATTAGTGATATCTTATGATGTTTCTTTTTCTGTGTGACTTATTTCAGTTAGAATCATCATACCTGAATCCACTCATTATGCTGCTATGGGCCTGATGACATAGATGTCATTGCTGAGTGATATTGCATTGTACGTAAGTACCACAACTTCTTTATCCATTTTTCGCTTTATGCGATATTGAACTTGTACCGTAAACGAGTTTCTTGTAAACAGAGCCATCCCAAACTTTGGGGTGGCTGTGTCTTTTTGATTTTAATTTCCCTAAGCTATAGGACCATAAGTGGAAGTGCCCTAGGCTCTGTTGCTTTGTTTTTTAGATGTTTCAGGAAACACCATACACTTCTCCCGAGTGGCTGTTGGCAATTTACATCCCGCCCATCAGCATAACAAGGCTCCCAGTTCTCAATGGCCTGTCCTGCCTTTCTGGATTTTACACTTTTTTCAGATGGCCCTTTTGACGGGGGGGAAGTGAGACTTCATTGTAGTGCAGATTTCCTTTGCAAGCTTGCTTGGTTGGCCAAAAAGGGCGTATGCGTTTTTTCCTGAATATATTCAGGAAAAAACGCATACGCCCTTTTTGGCCAAGTGCATCATTGTCGAACTTCTGCCTCTTTTCCTATGCCTTAAATGCAATTCCAGTCTACCTCCTGAAATCGGTTTCCTGCAATTCTGCCCGGCTTTCAAGTCCTCTTGGCAGCCTTACTTCAGTATATTTTTGGATGATAGCTGTCATTTATAACTCTGCAGGTTTGTGAATTACAGTGCCCCTGAGCTCCTTTCTTCAACTCGCTTTCTTGTGAGCTGGCCGCAACACCGCAGGATTGCTTCAGGCCCTAATCTGGTTCCGGCATGGCACGCTGAGCCTTTGGTTAATTCCTCTTCCTGGTGGGAAATGAGAGTTAAATTTTCCCGTCCAGACACCTCCAGCTAGTCTCTCATTGGTTCTCCCTATTCCTGTTCATCTTCCGCGGAATTTGCAAACTGGGCCAAACAGGAGGTTAAAGGCACTGACTCTCCAACTCCGGAGAGTGTTAGTAAAGCATCTGGAATGTTGCACCCGAGTACCAGGGGACGAGAACTGAGACATATTTCAACACGTCTCCCGATCACATGGTTGATCATACTCTGGGTTCCACATGCATGTTTTAGCTGAAGGAAGAATCCCT